>NW_006921815.1:2373258-2393677 GCF_000298275.1 Orycteropus afer afer
CTATAAGATATAATCTCAATATTCAACTGGAAATCTCAAGTAAGCAATAGAGTCATCAGAAAGTTCAAGGGAAATTTAGGACTTGAGATATAAATTTCAGAGACCTCAACAGAGAGAAGGAAATTAAATGTACAGATTAAATGACAGATACATTTTGGGCTGTTTCTTCTTCTTCTCCTCCTTTTTCCTTTTTGAAATTTATTCATGCCAATCTATTTAAAAAGGTGCTCTGGTGGCATAGTGCCTAAGGCATTTGACTACTAACCAGAAGGTTGGTGGTTCAAACCCACCTGCCACTCCTTGGATGGAAGATTGCACAATCTACTTCCATAGAGACTGTCTTGGAAAAAGCTCTGGTGGCATAGTGGGTAAGACATTTGGCTGCACATTTGGCTGCTAACCAGAAGGTTGGTGGTTCAAACCCACCCACTGCTCTGGGAAGAAGATGAGGCAATCTACTTCTGTAAAGATTTGCAACCTTGGAAAACCAAAAGGGGTTGCTGTGAGTGGGAATCAACTTGATGGCAGTGGGACTGGTTTTGGGTAATCCATTCAAAGAATTTATAATTTGTAATCTTTCTTATTTACTTGTAAGTGTTTTAAATTTTTTTACTAAACTTTTACACTCCTGTATTCTCAAAAGCTTTTGATATTTTCTCAATGAAATTTTTGTTGAAGGAGACTTTCATTTGAAATAAAACCTATTGGGAAAATGTCATCCAATAAAGAAAAAATGGCTCAGAGGACCCTGACTGGAGAAAAAGGTGAGCAGAGCAAAACTATGACTCATTACTGCACTCTGTTTCCCGGGTCTCATTTGTCTTTCCCGGCTTATGTCTGCTCTAAATATAGAAGTTTCATTGCATTGACACTGCTGAATCATTCTAGATAAATGACACTATACTAGTCCTGTAAGCAACTGAACACTAACTGTTGCATAAGTAGTTTTAATATAAGACACAATCAAAATATTCTGAGTAACCCAAACGTGGACAAATAGAGAAAGTGAACATATTATTTCTCATATAAAATTAACACTATACATTTATATTTTTCTGTTAGTTTTATAAATGAATTGATAATTGATAAAGTGAACTTGATCATTGTTCTGGTTACCTCTGTGCAGCTCTGACCAGAAAATACTACAAATGGGATGGCCTTGACCCGCAGGAGTTTATTCTTACAATTGGGAGGCTTTAAGTATGAGTTCAAAGTGCCAGGCTCTACGGGCTGAGTGAAACTCCTCAACCTTGGGCTCAAGTTCTACCTCCTGTTCCTAGCCTACTAAAGCTGGAAGCTTTTCTTCACTTAGACAGCTGCTGGCTGCTGAAACTGACAAGCCCAAGGTTGACAAGTAAAAAGGCACAGTCCTGATGTTACCAAACACATGGCAGGCCATTAATTCAAGTCCATTGAAAGTCTCAAGGTTGGCAGAGGATAACAGGCTACTAAACAATGACACAGCTACGTGCAGGGTTCAAGAGTGCCATAAGCTTGAGCCCACTTCCATAGCTGCTTCTTACATGTGGAAAGCAGCTACTCAGCTGTTCACAGTAGACTGCACCATGGAGTCTCATCATGGGGAATACTACATCCAGCTGCCCAGCTACTCAACCAGGCCTAGCCAACTTGAACACAAACTCAACTAGCACAATCATTCTTTTTTTCTTCTAATTTCTGGTAGCATGTTTGTGCCATCTATTTCTTCCTGAACCTGTCCTTCTTACTTATATAGTTCCCTGACTTTTCTTTCATTCTCTTTATTGTTAGGGCTATATGTAGTGTAGTGGGGACAGAGAAGTGGTGAGCTTTTTTCTGAAAATAATTTTGTTGACCAGAGCTTTTGAGAAACATTTTACGAAGTCATTCAGAAAATATGTTGTGGCTATAAATAAGCCGCACATATTTTAGGAATTCTGAAACCTTGAAAATTCCATAGTGAAGCTCAGGTGTTTTCAATGTTTCAACAAGCTGATTGCCTATTTTTATAATTAGTGAACAAGTAAATTCTCCACTTGAAAATTGTATAAATGGAAATTTAGATCACATTTATATTATAAAATAAAAA
Organism: Orycteropus afer afer; assembly: GCF_000298275.1. Taxonomy (NCBI): domain Eukaryota; kingdom Metazoa; phylum Chordata; class Mammalia; order Tubulidentata; family Orycteropodidae; genus Orycteropus; species Orycteropus afer. Next base: position 2,375,327 of record NW_006921815.1, read on the forward strand.
GGATCAGTTGGGTCCTTCCTAAACCAAGATTATAAGTTATACTGATGTTCCACTAAAAAGAAAGTACATATACAGATGATAGATAGATGGGTGGGTGAGTGGATGTATGTATGTATGGATGGATAGATAGATAATAGTAACATTCTCAGTCAGGGTGACATTTACAGAAAATGAATATATCTCATTTTATTTTTATTTGAGCAAATCTCCTGTCAGTGAGGAATGAGTTGAAAGAATTATGTATTTATGTGAAATGAATTTGAGATAAACCTCTTAAAGTTACTCAGCATGTATTGCACTTTGGGGGTATTTATATTTTTTGCTTCTTCTATGCAAAATCAATATTCATATAATCCCCAAAGCAGTAAGGTTAAAATTTTAAAATTACTATAATCCTTAGAAACAAAAATTTGCTTAGCCTACAGCAGACACATAAAAGTTATATGTTCATTATGGTGATGGAAGTCAAGTAAAATCATTTAATTTAATCCTCACAATATTCTTATGAAGCAGATATATGAATATATACAAAGGAGCAAGTTGGTACCTAAATTAATTTAATAGCCTATATCATATAGTTGTTGCTGTTTTTAGATTTAACTCATAGCAATCCTGTCTACAACAGAACAAGACACGGCTGGATCCTCCGCCCCCTCATAGTCTTTGCTATGCTTGAGCCCATTGTTGCAGCCACTGTGTCAATCCCTCTCTTTGAAAATCTTCCTCTTTTTCTACTTTGCCGAGCATGATTTCCTCCAGTGACTGTTGTCCATAGTTATGAGACAGTCTTACCATCCTTGCTTCTAAAGAGCATTCTGGCTATACTTCTTCCAAGACGGAATTGTTTGTTCTTTTGGAAGTCCATGGCGTATCCCACAGCTATTTGACTGTAAATACATTGGAGAACAAGAAATGCATCTTTTTTTTTTTTCTTTTCCTGAGCCTACTACATAGTAGGGAACTCTAATAGCATAGTGCCTAAGGCACTTGATTGCTAACCAGAAGGCTGGCGGTTCAAAGCCACCAGCCACTCCTCGGAAGGAAGATGGGGCAATCAGTAGCGATACTGCCTCAGAAATCCAAGGAGGGGTCGCTATGAGTCAGGTCTGACTCGACGGCATATAACGGCAACAACAACTATATAGTAAGGGAATTGAGTGCATGTTAAGTGCTCATTATAAGTCTGTTCAATTTAAATGTGGTAGCAGAGCTGGGAATGAAACTGAATGTTGTTTCTGCAATAGGGGAAAAGAGATCCCAGACTCAAACAAGTTTAATGGAGACCCTTTTATTAAGCCTTGGACAGGACAAAGACAAAACAAAGACCATCATCCAGGATGAGGGAAACCATCAGCATGTACACAGTACAGAAAGCTGAATGGAGTCTGCTGAATCATGGCCATGGGGCTAATTATATATAGAATGGAGGGTTAAAAAAAAAAGGGAATTTTCACAAAATCATAATCCGTGGTAGATTGATTTGTCACTGTTGAATGGGACTACAGAAGCAGGGAAATGACCATGATTGGGATAATACATAACTGAAGACAGAAAAGTGTTACGGGATTGGTTCTGGGCCTTGAATACCTGGCTAGGTGGTGATCCAGATAGATAGGCTGTGACTTATGACCAAACAGTCTTAATCTTAGCCACAAGGCGGCTACCAAAAAATACTGAGACCCCAGCCTTAATTTAAATTAGAAAAAGACACTCTCAGACATGTTCTCTGGTACTTTGTGAGTAAAATACACTTTCAACCATACTATTCCTGAAGGCAGACTGCCCCTTCCTAGGTTTGTCCTAGAACTTGACTGTGCACAGCCACAGTGCTGGTTTTATGGTCAGAAAGAACCTAAATGGCATCTAAAACTACGTCAAGCCACAAAATGGAATTAGGGCTCCCACTGGAGATCAAAGCCTTCCACAAATCAGTTGCTTTAGAATTTAAGCTCTAATACATTTCAGAAAGAAAACTCACCATCTTTGTACTGTGTTATATAACACTCTCCTGAATAAAGGATACTTTTTCTTTCAGAAAATGTAAGTGCCCACTGCATTGAAGGTTCTTCTTGCTTACCCCTTTTTAAAGTGGAAAAGCACTTTATGATTTCTAAAAGTAACATTAAATTTATTTTTAAAAAACATAAACTAACTGAGATTGGGGAGGGAAAGGACTAAAGCATTTGGGAGAGGTGGTGGAGGAATGCCATAGCATCTGTTAATTTAGGAGACAGGTAGGCTAAGTCCTGGATTCAGAAATGTTTTCCAGGAAAATTAGGATGAATAAAACTATGGAAGTGCAAAAGGGAAAATTCTCAATGTTAAGAAAATTATACATGCACCTCAACATATCAGGGCAGATTTTCAAATCTGAGGCTCATGTGTACAGCTGGCTACAGAACAGGGGCCTCTGAACCTGAAAAGTTTTGTGGGCATGAAAAAATATTTTGATTCTTTAAAGATTCCCACACAGTGACTTATATATGATGAGTGCCCGATGAATGGGGTCATATCTTAATTAGTACCAGGGACTCTCAGAAATCCTGGTGTAAATAGCCACACAGAAGGAGACATGGTTACTAACGGAAATTACCTAAAATTATATTTAGATGTACAAACTTATAGGAGAGTGCATTTTAAAGGTAAATCAGTGTGTTTAGTGGTTGAGGGAAAAAAATATTTTTTTTATTCAGAAATATTAAATTTTATAATTATTAAAATTTATATAAGCATGAATATGCTTACCAAATCCATATTAGAATAATGAAAAACAACAATAAATAAATGACAAATTTAAGATGAACAGATATTTTGTATAACATGAGTTAACTTATTCATTTGATTAGCAAATTCAGCTATAAAATCTAGATATGTAACTAGTTTTAGGAATTCTCACTGTATCCTCTTAAAAATAATAAGATAATAATGGAAATGGATCCATAACCTATGATATTAATAAAAACAAGGTCAGCAAAATCTTCATATCCTAACCTTTGCTGCAATGCCATTCTGAATCTAAGATTCCATGTTTCTCTAAGCCCAATTCTAAGCCTTATATTCTTTTTCAAAAAACATATTTGTACTTGCCCTAAGGGGACTGTGGTAAATATTGTCAGTTCTCCATCCAATTCTGTTTTCTGCTTATTTCACAATAATAAAGCTGCACCTGGGAATTGCCATGTGGCTGGTTTCTGAGTCCATCTGCATGGGAGGCCTCCATACTTTCCATCTGTCTGCTCACGCTAACACTGGAAACCATCCGCTGAAGATGGCAGGGCTGCCCTTAACTGGGGCTTCTGATGATTTCATGTAGCACAGCCATTTACTAAGTAACCTAGAATATCCAATTTAGGCTATTACCTAAAATCAACTTATTTTGTTTTATTTCACTTTTTTCTTTAAGGTATACATGATTTTTCAGCCCCTTGCTAAATGGCTTAGTTTAAGTTAACTATTATAATATGTATTTCTGGGTGTTTACAGTCTTCAGCTTATATAAATTCCCATCATTGAATTGTTTCATTCATTTATGTATGAAATCATTCCTATGTATCATAAATTAAAAAAAAAAAAAGTACACTTCCCAAAATGATATAGGATAGATTAAAGAGTTTGCCTTTTAGCATGTAGGAGTAGAATTCAAGTATAACATGTACAATCCAGAGTCCAAAATATGCAATAAATGTGGGGGAGAATATTATCCCTCCATTTAAATCTCTCTTTAGGGTAATGTAAGGAGATCTGATGGAGCAGTGGTTAAAGCATCTGGCTGCCAACCAAAAGATTAACAGTTCAAACCCCAGTCACTCCTTGGATGAAAGATGAGGCTGTCCGCTTCCATAAAGATTTATAGCTTTGGAAGACTATTTGGCCTGTTCTACTCTGCCCTATGAGTCACAATCACTTTGAAGGCAGTGTGTGGGTTTAGGGTAATTTAAAATAATTTTTGAACGATAGTATTTATTTTCACTAGTAGACTAAAGAATAAGACCAAGTTTCCCTACTATGACCCACAGATCAGAAGGAAGGTTGGGCAATCTACTTTTGTAGTGACATTGCCTTGGAAACCCAAGGATGGTTCTCTATGAGTTGGGTCCAACTTGAAGGCAGTGAGTTCCCTAGTACGAGTTATTTAAAAACTTTTAAAGAACAATACATATTTTATTTACAAGCAAACAAAATTATTGAGAAGCTAACAAAGATAGTGACTTGATTCAAGAAATACTGTTCTTTCAATAGTCATGGCATTGACCACCTTGGTGGATGTTTGCTACTGTGGTACACCCCAGTGCACACACTCATGCTGTACTGTTCATCTCTAACTCTACCCACTTCTCTCTCACTCAGAAAAACACAACTGAATGAAAGAAAAAACTTATTTCAGTTAAGAGGTACCTGTGAATATGCCCCAATGTACATTTAAAATAAATCATTTATAATCCATGGTATTTTATTATTCCTAAGAATCTATATGATTTTTCACACACTTTAAAATTACTTGATGGTATTTTATAACCCAGATTCTGTTGAATACTAGTTAAGAAAATTTGCTATGAGTAGTGCGAAGGACATCATGTGCAATTTTAAATCCCCAATCATTTCGCTACTGTAGGGCTTCTCAATACACCTGAGAGCAATACAAGAGAGCAACTTTTGGCATGAGGTGTTTCCATTTTGTACCTCATCCAAGAACATTAACAGAAAGAGGAGAGAGTGGGAGGTGAGTGGGCAAAAAGCTCTCTGTAGCCCTTGACACACCAAAATAGGATATACTCAGTCATTTTCAAACACTATTGAGGATGAGAAGGAAAAGTAACATATTCCAATATCTCACCTTAAACATATCAACACATTAGCTTCAGGGGTATGTTTTAATCAGAATGTATAGATATTTTAATACAATTAGCACCATAGTGATCTGTAGCTATGGATTTGGGAAGTACTTTATATTTCAGAGAGTGAAGGAGGAGGAGAGAAAAGAGGATAACAAGGAAAAGGAGGGGAGAAAAAGAAAAAGGAAGAAGAGGGAGGGGAGTGGGAATAGGGAAGGGAAAATAGGACACAGAAAAGAATTTCAGTCAGTCATAAATGTATATACTCTATTAGTGTAATTCTCCTGTGTTTGGAAAACTCAGTTATGGGATGAGTCAGTTTTCAATGGGATGAGTTAATCATCAATCTCAACATTTGAGATTTTAATTTCTTCAATAAATATGTGTCTCAAATTTGATACCAGACACTGTAGCATGGTGTTAAGTACCATTTAGTGGTTTCATTCAGTAGCCAATATACTTGGCACTTGAAATTACAGCAAAAGATGAGCAAAAAAAAAAAAAAAAAAAACTGCTTTCAAGTGTGTTAAGCCATATTCTTGACTTCATATGGTTTCAGTGGGAGTTCTTGGGTGACACAATGGTTAAGTACTTGACTACTAGCCACTAAGTTGGCAGTTTGATCCCACCAAGAGGCACCTCAGAAGAGGTGCCTCAAAAGATCTGCTTCCAAAAGTTCACAGCCCTGAAAACCCTATGGACCAGTTTTACTCTGTAACTATGAGATCTCTAAGAGTCAAAATCTATTAGGTGATACAAAAGAAAAAGATTTGAATATAGATGTTAAGTCTCTTTACATAAACTGGCTCCTAGGCCTGAGATAGTCTAAAAACATAATTGAAATAGAAACCTACGCAAAGAAAGATGGTATCAATGTGAAGGTAGAAAAGAAAAGGAGTCTGTGAAATACACATTGGCAGTAACTTCCAGGCACTCCCCGGAGGAGATGGTTCCCTATAAGTCTAAAGGGAAAGTTTTATCTGGAAAGTGCAGATACGTTAAATATATGACATCATGTGAACCGAATTTTTTTAAACACATTCCACTTTTGGAACTCCTTGATCACAAAGCATATAATCCTAATAATATGCTTTCCATTCAGTTCATCAACCAAGAAAAAATTTGAGTTGAGTCTCTGTGAATGGTGCTTGATTTAATATGTATTTAGGTATTTTTCATTTTAGCATAATATAACTGATGACTCTGGTTAACATCTTTTTGTTTGTTTATTTGTTTTTCCCAGCTGGAGAATAAAGTTGACACTGTAATAGCAATATATCTACTGATCAGTTTGGAATTCAGAATAAAGTGAGTGAATCCTGTTGAACTCTGCACAGATTTTTTTTCCCCTCCCCTGAAGTACTAAAAGAATTTCTATAGTTGGTAATCTTTTCTGGGGAGAGCAATCTCACCACAGAGATACGAAGAATGATCCTTTCTCTTTTCCTTTCTGTCGATAAACATTAACTGAAAGCCTTGTAAATATTCTAGACAGTGCAAATAGTGCTAGAACTACAGAGATTCCTAAAACTGAATACTGAAACTGCCTAATCTTGAAGAGTGGATGGAATTGAAAAGTAATAATAACAACAAAGTGTGATAGTTGCTTTGAAAGAGGAATATAGGAAAAGTTCAATCAATTCTTCAATGGAAAAGATGAAAATTGATAGAATTCTGGAGTCAAAGTCTTAGTTTCTCATTCTAAATGCATCCCATAAAGACCAGTTAGTATACTTCTTATATCTATAGACATTTTTTGTATATTTATAACTTTTATTATTCACAAATAACATGAAAATATGGTCCCCCATTAAGTGTGTAAATCTCACCCTCGCCCCCCAAGGCAACAATAATAAAATCAATTGGCCTAAATTTATATCTTATATGCTTGGCTAGGTTTTCTCAACAAACATTTAAATTTGTACTTGTTTACAGAAACAAAAAACAAAACCACCAAACTCACTACCATGTCGTCAATTCTGACTCATAGCAATCCCCTTTGGGTTTCCAGGTCAGTAAATCTTTACTGAAGTAGATTGCCCAGTCTTCCTTCTGTGGGCTTATTTACCTAAGGTTTAGCATATGTAAGAAGCTCTGCTGGAGTAGGGGTAAGGTATTTGATTACTAAACAGAAAGGCAGTGGTTCAAACCCACCAGTCTCTCCATGAAAGCAAGATGAGGCAGTCAGCTGCTATAAATATTCACAGCTGTGGAAACTCAATGGGAGTTGTTGAGTCAGAATCGACTTGACGGCAGCAAGTTTGGTTTTTTGAAACATATATAACAAAGCTTTTGAGACAATTCAGCCTTTATGAAGTTTCATTTCTTAAATCCCTGTCATGTCAATAAATTTAAAGGTTGTATGGTTTACTTTTCTTCAATTTGGGGAAATGCATTCTATGCCAGCGAATAGGGCTTGCAGGATATAAAAAGGGAATTCTACTTCCATAAAGCTGTATACATTCTAGATCTAATGAGAAAATTTTACTGAAAAATAAAACAATATTTTTTAAGGCTTAGAAAATTAGCTGGAGAGAGTGACACAATTTTAGATTGTAATCTGTAATTTCAAAGAGCGTTCTTGATGAACGCTAAAGAAAATGCAAAAGTGTACCAACCATCAGAAAGCAAATATAAAAGAAACCCCTTGCTGACAAAGCAACCTTTTATCCTTGGTATTTCATCTATGGCCTAGAGGAGATTTAACAGGCAAAATGTCACTGCAGATCAAATGTCTTCCTCCTAGAGCTCATTTTATTATATCTTAATTTAAAACATAAATTAATGTCCTTAAGAGGTAATAACATTAGTAACAAGAAATAGATATTCTCGTTGCTTCTACCCTGATTTTCACATTCTGAGAGATAATGCAAAATATAATGGGATTTAATGATAAAAAGGGTAAACTTAATATATACTAGATACGCCTCATCTCACTTCGTACATATTTATATTTAATTTTCATAGAGAAGGATTTGCATTTATGTCTCTACTTAGAAGTAGGCTCTAGTTAAAAACATTTCTCTATTCAGTCTCAACCAGTCATCAAACAAACAAGAATATTTCAAAGTAGTATTCCCACCCTGCAGGGTTCCAGTAAAAGAAATAATAAAGTGAAATACGAAGAGAAAAAAAAAAAAGATTGTACTTTGAGAGGAAAAGATCTAATTAAAAGGAGGACCTAACAACTCCCTGGATTAATTGGGAGCCAACTGAAATAATTGGACCTTTGGGAGTATGATTACACCCATCATAAACTGCTTTTTTCACAAGTATGGGTTAAGCACTTGATGTTTTAATTGGGTATAGCACTACAATGAAAGTAGGGATAACAGAAAAAAATTAATATTTGGGAAGACAATCTCCTGAAGTTCTCTGGCATCATTACTAGCCATACACACACACACACACACACACACACATTTATTTACTTTTTTTTTTTTTCAAAGATGCAATTCTCTAGGTTTCTTGGAGCCACTTTGATCACAGTGCGGTTACAATTCTAGCAATGAAAATATACTTACACTATTAAAAGTTGACCTACAGACCACATGTGGCTGCTTTGTGATTAGAAATTCAACAAGATCACATTAGTCTGTGACTGAAGTTAAAATGGGATGCTTTTTTGGAAGATGATATACTTAAATGTCGACTGCAGTAAACACTGGCTTTCAATTAGATGATCTTCCAGGAAAGAGCAGAACACAATTGAAAATGAGCCTTGGGGAACCTCAATGATCATCCATTTGTTAAATCTCTTATTTTTATAATCTGCTTGAATACAAATGGTTGAAAGCCCTACAACAAAGCTTAGTATATTATTAGAGTCTAAACCAAAACCCACTGCCATGGAGCTGGATGCCACCCATAGCGACCCCTCCTTGGGAAGTAGATTGCCAAATCTTCCTTCTGAGGAGTGGTTGGGGTGTTGAACCACCAGCTTTCTGGTTAGCAGTCAAATGCCTTAGGCACTACACCAGCAGAGCTCCCATGTTAGAGTCTAGGAGATGTAAAGCCTCATTGTGGAAGGAATATTACACTAAGTAAATAATTGACTGAGAAATCAGTAGTCATTTGTGCACATCTCTACAGTATTTGATTCTATAATATTTTAAAACAAATATCAGGTGAAGGAAGTGTGGTGTTAGCAAAACTGAGAATCACGCCATTTGCATTGGGCAATCGTGATGCATATACTATTCAATAGTGAATAAATATTCAATTTCACTAGGTAAAAAGGCAGAATCTATATTCAATTCTTACTGTAGACAGTGAAAGCACTATCCATAGTGCTTTGGCCAAGTAGCCAAAGAGATCATCTTAAAGACTGTAGGTTTAGAAGCATTTGCTAAGATAAAATAAATATGCCTGAAAGTTTAGAAGATCCCTGGGTGACACAAATGCTTAAGCTTTGAACTAAGAGCTGAAAGAGTGGCTGTTCAAATCCATCCAGAGGTGTCTCAGAAGATAGGCCTGAAATTCTGTTTCTGAAAGGTCACAGCCTTGAAAATCCTATGGAGCATTTATGCTTTGTACACATTGGGTCGCCATAAGTCAGAATCAACTTGACACCATGTAAGAACAACAGTGAAAGTCTGAGATTATGATACCATCATTTCTCAAGTGGACTAGTTTATAGCAAACTATGCCATCTATTTCTCCTTCTCTATCTGCTTTGTGTCCAAAAGCCTGACCCTTCTGGTATGCTTCCACCAAACCTTATTTCTCTATCTTCTGACTTAGTTTAGCTACTAAGACATCATTAGGGGACTGGATAGTGGATGGAAATACAGGTCTGAATAATTAATCATTGGGCTCCTTCATCACAGAGTTGTCCTTGCAGTCTCTGTATTCTCCAACAAAATCCGTTACTCCTGGTAGACAACCTTTCCTAAGGCTATAGCAACAGCTCCCCTCCTCAACCTGGCAAACTCTTCCCTTTTTGCCCCTTCAGGTATAAAATCTACTCTTGTCCCTCTTAAGGTGAGTGTGAATATTGAAACAAAATAAATATTTCAAAAATGTAAATTTGGCTATTGGGAAACCCTGAAATCTTAAACTGAATCACAAAACACAGTAGCTTCTGACTTTTTCTCATCACTCTACTTTCATCTGAATTATTTTCTACTAAATCTTTCAGGACTCAATCAAATTGTTGCATTTTATCTAGGTTCTTATTCCTACTAGGTTGTAATTTTTCATAGCCCTCATCTGATTTTAATAATTTATTTGATTAGATTTGATCTTCAGGGATGTGAACAATATTCTTCCTTAACTTTCTCCCTCTCTCCCTCTCTTCCTTCTTGTTTTTATTCTTTGTCTGAGTCTGTTGTTTGTCCAGTCTTTTTCTTCTCTCCATAAGTATTTAGCAAGAGCTCATCATGGTCCCTGCCTTCCTGCAGATTACATTTTGACAGGAAATGAACTATTTCATTAATTGAAATACTAATAAGGTGATTATAATAACTTATTATAATCATGATAAGTGCTAAGAAAAGAAGCTACAAGGTCATATATCCTTTTTACTGCACGAATATCAGAACCAAACACAGAAAGTGGCAGATAATAGACTTGTAGTCAGGCACAGTAGGCAGTATAGAATTTTGATAAAGAACACTGGCTATGCAATCAGTACTAATTAGATTCAACTTTTGGACTCTGACTTCTTTTACCTATGAATACTAGGTAAATTTATTTAGCTCCTGAAATCTCAGTTTCCCAATTATTAGTAGGACTTAGAAAATATACCCCAGTGGGATGGTTGTAAGAAATGGGAAAAACTACATAAATCTTCGAGAAAAGAACCTGACAGACACATACCAAAACAAAAAAACACACAAACAAAATACAACAGTTTCAATGGAATTGACTCCATGTGTTTGAAATTGTAATCCACGGCTGACTTTTTGAAGTAAATTTCCAGGCTTTTCTTCTGAGGTGTCCCCTTAGTGAACTTGAACCTCTCATCTTTCCAATAGCAGCTGACCCATGTTAATTAACTGTTTGCACCGCCACAGGACTCATCAACACATAGAGCTAGCATTACGAAATTTTTTCTTGAAAGGCAAAGAAATTTTGGATTATGTGTTGAAAAGTGGATTTTATAAGAAAAATGTGCTATAAAAATAGTTCCAGTTATTTAAAAGGAGGAACAAGTTCAACAATAGTCCAAATATTTTCTACCATTAGAAGACTATCACAATTTAAGTTAACCATAATTAAAATTTTCTAAAATCATGCAACAACTGAATTTTAAGAAGAAAACATAAGGTATGCGACATTCTAGCATAAGGAATTTGAAAAATATTATATCAGCTTTAGAAATATAGCATTATGTACAAGAAACCACCTGGCAAATGCAATAAAATGGCTTTATTAATACAATATGTTCCATGCATAAATCTGATGAGATTTGCTCTAGCAATCATCCTGTGTGCCACAAGACACCTGCAGTAAGAGAAGAAATCTTATTTCCATACATTCTTAAAACTCCCACCCTCTGTGGCCTCTGCTGAGTGGTAAATTGTAATTCATAGTTAAGACAGGTCTCTTTATCAGTTAATAGGCTTTGCTTACAAGCAAATGTTCTTTCCTCATTCATAAAATTCCTTGCATTTTTCTAATGATTGATACACTAAAAGTAAAGGAAAGCTATGCATTGTTCTTTATATAATACACTCTCTTACTGAAGTCTTGTTTAAACTGTTCCTGAGAAAATTACAATCAGAAATAGTCCTTCTCTTATTTATGCATAATTTGTGCCACATAAACATATATATATATATAAATGGCTCATAACATGGTATTGTTGTTGGTGGTGGTGTGTGCCGTCGAGTCGGACCCAACTCATAGCGACCCCTCCCCTGGGTTGCCAAGGCAGTATCACTACGGAAGTAGATTGCCCAACCTTCCTTCCGAAACATGGTATTAGTGTTGGTTTATTTAATTATATTCCTACATGTCACAAAGAAGTTAACTAAGTATTTAATATATATATATATATATATCACTGACATCTAGTCTGTTTGACTCATAGTGAACCCTCCTTGGGTTTCTGAAGTGGTATCTCTACAGAAGTAGATTGACGCATCTTCCTTCCTAGGAGTGCCTGATGGGCTTGAACCACCAGACTTCTGGTTAGCAGTCAAATGCCTTAGGCACTACACCACCAGAGCTCCCACTAAATAAATAGAACATTTTAGTAAAATAATAATAACAAAATGTAAAAGCATAAAACTTCAAAGTAGGTCTTGTAAATTCTAAAATACTATACTTTGATTTATTCTGTCCAAATATCAAATTACATCATTTTTAGCATGGCTTTACAACATCATCTTTGATGTAAGATTCAATATTTACATCTAACATATTAGAATCATTATTATTTCTCCATATTCTCTACATACATTCATATTGTTTTGTGGAAAGTAATACCAGGGGGAAAAAAAATGTCTTATAAAAATAGTTTCAGTCATTTAAATTTAGTTGATTACAAAAGGATGCCAGCAACCCTCTTAAGTTCAGCTTGATTAGAAATGAACTTGAATAAATTAAACTATGTATAAATTGTAGAACTTCACTTTCCTACAGTGTGGGGATATGGGACTATGAAGTGTCTGTTCAAACATACGACTGATCCTAAGAGAGCCAGCCAGCATGTGATACATATATGACTGTATTCATCACAGCAAATATAAAAGAAAAATAAATGAAATGCTTAGAACTTCCCAATAAAATTGTTCTATAGTTGAGCTGTCCAATATGGTAGCCTGTAGCCACATGTGGCTTTTGAGCACATGAAATACACCTAGCATGACTAAGAAACTGAAGTTTTTGTTTTATTTAATTTAATTAATTTAAATATAAATAGCTGCTTGTGCCTGCTAAATTGGACAGAAGGGGACACTCTGCATAATGGCCCCTGCACCTATCCTTGCAATCTCTTAAATTAACATTTGCATCAAGAAACAAGAGCACATGTCCAAACACATTCATAGTAATCTATTTCAAGTTGCAGAATAGAACTCTCTCCCTGTCTCTTTAGTTAAATTCATGAGACACTGAAAAATCACAGGAGACAGACTTGCTATTATGAGAGCCAACGTCTGACTCACCCGATCTTTACCTGGTGGAATAAAAAGCCACCTTGCAAACCTAACGTGCTTGCACTCCCTATGAGAGTCACCGTCTGCTTCTGTGAGGAGAGGAAACAGCTCCCAAACAGATGGTTTATCATTGTGCAGAAAAAAAGATCTGGAAAAGGATGGACTCACCTCTTTTTCCTGATGAACTACTAGATTTTACTCAGTACAGCTTAAAATATATTTACCATAATTTCCAAAACATATAGAATGGATAGATGAAGGATGTATGCCAAACATAATGTACTGCATTGTATTTTAGTCCTACTTGTTCTATAAAAGAAGCAAATGTATTATTGTGCTTCATCAAGGTACCAACACTTGGGCATTGTTCAGCCCTAGAGTTTTCATATTGATCCCTTGAGGTGATTTACAATACCCTAAATGACGTATTGTTATTATCACTAAGGATTAAAGTGGCCTACATTCAAGTAAAATCAGTACTCAGTGGGCAGTAATTCTGTTGTGTATAATTACAATTAACCATGTTCTCCTAACTTTTAGCCAATGTTCATATTTACTCACCTTCAATCAGAAAGCTTTGTTTTATCTACTCAATTTTGGGTACTTCGCTGCCTGAAATTTCTTTCTTTTTTTTTTTTTTTTTTCCATTTTACCATCAACTAGCTTGCTACTTTTCCTCACTTGATTTAATTTGGATATTATTTTCTAAGTATATGACATTGAAATCCTTTATGATTATCAGATTCTATCTGTATGATGATTAAGTTCCTATTTTTTATGCTGATTACTGCTAATGCTTTACAAAAGGAAGAAGCTGTTACCTGAACAGCTTTGATTTATGTATTATAAACTTATGCAGTGTTTCTTTCAGAAATGACATAACATTTGTTTGCTTTATAAAAAGGAATAAAGAGATACAACCAGTCTCAGAAAGTAGGGCATGCATGTAATAATAGTTAAACACTTTATTTTTTTTTTGTAAAGCTAATGAAAGATTCAGATGTGGATAGACTGGCCATATGATTAATTGACCAAAATGAGACTGTTTTGAGAGTGAATTAAGGCCCTGCTAATAAGTAAGCTGTATCAACAGACTTAAAGCAAGATTGTCACAGGGAAATCAGAACATGGTGACCCTGGATTTAAGGATGTTGGATATGTCATAGGAGTTCCCATTTCAGATGTAGAAGAATGTTGTTGTTGTTGTTAAGTGCCATCAAGTCGTTTCCGACTCATAGCGACCCCATGTGCAGCAGAACGAAACACTGCGCGATCCCGCGCCAGCCCCACAATCCCTGCTGTACTTGAGCCCATGATCGCAGCCACCGTGTCAATCTATCTTGTTGAAGACCTCTCCCTCTTTCGTCGACCCTCCACCCTACCAAGCATGACATCCATCTCCAGGGAATGGTCTCTTCTTACAACATGACCAAAATGGGAATATACTGCAAAATATGTTATCACTGTTATTTTTTTCTATAACATCCCAAACCTTTCCAGAAGTGAGGTCTGAGCTCCTAAAGCCTACAAAAGGGCCTCTTAATCAATATAAACAAGGTTTGTTGTTGTTGTTATGTGGCATCTAGTCAGATCTGACTCATAGCGACCCTTCCTTGGGTTTCTGAGGCAGTATCACTACGGAAGTAGATTGTCCAACCTTCCTTCCAAGGAGTGGCTGGTCGGTTTGAACCACCAGCCTTCTGGTTAGCAGGCAAGTGTCTTAGTCAATATAAACTTTAATAAAAAGGTCCAGAAACAGTTAATTGCTAGACTAGTAACCAAAAGCTTGGTGCTTCGAGGCACCTTGGAGGACAAGATGGAGAATGTATTTCCAAAAGGTCACATACTTGAAAACCCTCTGGAACTGTTCTACTCTGCAAATGTGGTGTCACCATGTGCCAGCATAGACTTGAAGGCAACTAGCAACAACAGATGATACAAAGAGTTTGCACTCGACTGCTCTCCTAAAGATTGGCAGTTTGAACCCTCTAAGAGACTTCTGGATAGAAAAGGCCTGGTGATCTGTTTCTGTAAAGAAAACACTATGGGACAATTCTACTCTGCAACATGTGAGGTCACTATGAGTTGCAATCAACTCACTGGCAACTAACAACCACATCAACATGCACCATGCTGGAGGCCCCCTGATAATGCCGCTGGTTTTATTTCAAGCCTTCTGGGCATACTCACATTGTTCAGGATCTTTCTCTGTTTACCCTGTTCTCAAAAATGTCATTGCCAAATTTCTTTCAAAATCCTCTCCATTTTCTAAGCTGCCTCTGAGCTATTTCTTTCTTTACAATGTCATCTCCAATAATGTCAATGAAAATATTTCCTTTGGTCTTCATGTTTGGACTCTTTTATTTATTTATTTATTTATTTTTTCACCTCTCACTTTAGTCAGTTTAGTTAATACATGTTCCTTCATGTTGCAGATCATGATTTACAAGTTATTCCTCTGTGATGTCAGGAGTGAGGCATTTTTCCATGTTTATAATCCCCATGATGCCTGTCTATGTGTACCTCTAGGTAATGTTTAATGAGTTAAATAAATAGATACTGGAGAGGTCATTGAAATTGGAAATTATGCAGGAATCATACTTAACTGTACTGTTACTAACTCCATATATTGTCCATCTTGTGCCTGACACTATGATGAATGCTCTAAAATATTTACATAACTGTAAACTACACACCAAGGAGCTCTGGTACCTCAGTGGTTAAAGCATTTGGCTGCTAGTCAAAAGGTTGGAGGTTCAAACCCATCAGATGTTCTGCAGTAGAAAGATGAGCCAGTCTGCTTCTGTAAAGATGTACAGCCTTGGAAACCCTATGGGGCAGTTCTACTCTGTCTTACAGGATCCGTATGAGTCAGAATATGCTCAACGCAATGGGGTTGTTTTTCTTTAAACTATGCTCCAAGTCCCTGGGTGGTACAAATGATTAACGTGTTTAGCTACTAACAGAAAGTCTGGAAGTTTGAGTCTACCCAAAGGCATGTTGGAAGAAAGTCCTGGTGATCTAGTTCCAAAACCTCAGCCAATAAAAACCCTATAAAGCACATTTCTACTCTGACACACACGAGGTCACCATGAGTTGGAACTGAGTTCATGGCAAATATTTTTTTTTTTCTTTCCTTCCTACCTTCCTCATTTTTATACCATGCACGCTCACCCTGAAAATGGTGAAGATGAATACTTCAAAAAGATTAAATACTAAGTCCTAAGTCCTAAAGCTACTAATTGGCCAAACTGTTATTCATACTAACGTCTGTTGGGTTTTTATAAACGCTCTGGTGGCATAGTGCCTAAGACATTTGACTGTTAACCAGAAGGCTGGTGTTTCACACCCACCAGCCAATTCTCAGAAGGAAGACTGGACAATGTACTTCTGTAGAGATACTGCCTTGGAAATCCAAGGAGTGGTCATTATGAGTTAGATCTGACTCAACAGCAGTGAGTTTGGTTTTGGTGCTTTTTTTATTTTTTTGGTTTTATAATATAATTGGCACCTGTGTGGTTTCTATGTCTAGTCGTTTGTATTAACATTAGCCATCTTCCTAATGTGGTAGACCTACGAATCGTATTTATCTTCTTGTATACAAAATAGACTAAGTAACTCATTTAGTTTTCTTACCATTTCCCCCATATTATAGTCCATTAACGTTTTGAGTTTTAAGGACATCATTCTTACAAATTAAACATTGCTTTTGTATTTATATTTGGTTCATTTCCAGGTTTTTTCTATCAATATTTCATATTTAAGAAATAATAGCTTGTCAAAGAACTCCCTATGCAGTCACCTTGATTTCAGCAGCTATTTCCCTGATCTCTTCCTCACTGGGATTATTCCCAATTCTACAGTACAAGTACATTATTTTTACATTTCCATTTTCCTTGCACAATATTTCAATTTAGAAATGTTGTCCATGGGAGCAAACTGATCTTTTGTCTAATTTCATTTTTTAAATCTTACTTTCTAAAGACAAGGTTTTATATTTTACTAGGACAAACATCTGTTTCTTGCTTCTTTGAGCATGACTATATGAAGCTGTGTAGAGTAATGAGGAGCAGAGACCCTGGTTCTCAATCCTCAGTTCACTGTGACTATATGACAAGTTTTCTTGCTGTTTTTCAATTACTCCTCATGTTCTCTTGACTTAGGAAGGGTTATTCCCTTGGCCTAGCATACCCTTTCCCAGATATTGTCATGACCAGCTGACTCCCTGTGGTAGTTGAGGTTATGTGCCATTTTGGCTGGGCAGTGATTTTGAGTGGCTTGGCAGCTGGATGTAGTTATTCCCCATGATGAGAGTAGACCTGGTGTAATCACCTCCATGATGAAATCTGCTATGAATAGTTAATCAATTGAAAGGGGGTTGCCTTCGGGGTATGGTCTACTTTCAGTATATATGAAAAAGATCCTGAATTTGGCTCATTGTCATATACAGTTACTGGACTTGAAAGGTTGCTTGCTGTATTGCCTGCTGATCTTGGGACTGTTGACTTCATACCTTGTGAGCCAACATTCTGCCATTTTGCCTGCCAGTCTTCAGTTTGTCAATCCCTGCAGATGTGAGTCAGGAGAAGCCTAGCTTGCTCCAGTGGGCCTGGAATAAGACACAGAGCTGAAGGCCAAGGTCTAGGGACCTTCACCCAGCCCTTACAGCTGGTAGTCTGAAGTCAGACTTCTACCCTGGTCTTCCCCTGTTGTTGTTGTTGTTAGGTGCCATCCAGTCATTTCCAACTTATAGCAAACCCATGCACAGCAGAACAAAACACTGCCCAATACTGTGTCAGCTCCATGATCCCTGCTATATTTGAGCCCATCATCTCAGCCACCATGTCAATCCATCTCGTTGAAGGCCTCCCCCTCTTTCGTCAACCCTCCACCCTACCAAGTATGACATCCTTCTCCAGGAAATGGTCCTTTCTGACAACATGACCAAAATAGGTGAGATGAAGTCTGGTCATTCTCTCTTCCAAGGAGCATTCCGGGTGTACTTCCTCCAGGACAGATCTCTTAGTTCTTTCAGCAGTCCGTGGTACTTTCAGCATTCTTCGCCAGCACCACAACTAAAAAGCATCAACTCTTTTTCGTCTTCCTTATTCATTGTTCAGCTCTCACATGCATACGAGGCAATTGGAAATATCAAGGCTTGTGTCAGGCACACCTCAGTCCTCAAGGAGAAATCCTTGCTCCTCAGCACTTCAAACAGTTCCTTTGAGGTTGACTTTCCCAATGCTACACATCGTCTAATGTCCTTACTGCTGCTTCCATTGGCATCGATTTCATCGATTGTAGAATCAAGAAACATGAATTCTTTGACAACCTCAATCTTCTCTCCATTTATTGTGATGCTGCTCATTGGTCCAGTTGTGAGGATTTTTGTTTTCTTTATATTGAGATGTAAT
>NW_006921815.1:2394457-2407197 GCF_000298275.1 Orycteropus afer afer
GTGGTGCCACATCAGCAAATGGAGGTCTCGAAAGCTTTACCTTATCCATAGGAGTAAGGCTGGGTTTACTCAGATGATGCAGCTCTTTTCCAGTCCTATTTTGAGAGCCTTCTAACCTAACCAGACTATTCATAAAGTTGTGCGGTAATATATCAAACAGTGTTTCTTTGCTATTCATAAGGTTTTCTCTGGCCAATTCTTTGAGAAGTGGATGGCCTCTTCCTTCTTCCTAGTCTGCCTCAGTCTGTAAGCTATAAGGGTCTTCCCCTACAGCCAGCAAAATGAATTTGGGCTTCTAGTTTCCTAAGCTGTAAAAGAATAATTTTATGTTTGTTAAATAAAGCCATCCACTTGTGTTATTTCAGTTACAGCAGCTTTAGAGCACTATGACACTCCCTTTCCTGGGATTTTCAGTCAAAAGACATCTTTTCAGTGACATTCATCATGACCACTTTACTTAATGCTTAAGGCATTTGACAGCTAGCCAGATGGCTGGTGGTTCAAACTCACCAGCCACTCCTCTGGAGGAAGATTGGGCAATTTACTTCCACAGTGATACTGTCTTGGAAACCCAAGGATGGGTTGCTATGAGTTGGATCCAACTTGATGGCAGTGAGTTTACCTTGCTCATTAGTTAATGCTGTTGCCATAAAATTCTCCATAGCACATAAATGCCTCCTTTATGCTTTATCCCAAAAGTATATAGGGAAAGGGACAAAAACCCTCAATGAGATGGAGTCACACAACAGCCACGAAAAACGGACTCATATATGGATGATGAGGAAGATGGTGCAGGTGCAGCCAACTTTTCTTTTGTTACACAATGAACTGGAGCTGACCCAACAGCAACTAACAACAATGCATTACTTATATCTTAGCCCTGCCCCAAGTAGAATAAAATGATCTTTGTTTTAATCAGTGCTTTATCTCCAGCGCCTAGAACAATATTTACATATAATAGAAGGTGAATAAATATTTTTGATTGAGGGAATGCATTTAAAAAATTGTTTTACTTTTTACCTGAATAAATGCAGTTTAAAACTCTAATACCTTAATAGAAACAACGGCACAGCTGTAATTGTGGAGTTTCAATAGTGGTATGGGCTAAGGATTTCAAGAGACGTGGCATTCTAATTTTCCCTAAATAACAATCTATGAAGCAGTGAATC
This sequence comes from Orycteropus afer afer, assembly GCF_000298275.1. Taxonomy (NCBI): domain Eukaryota; kingdom Metazoa; phylum Chordata; class Mammalia; order Tubulidentata; family Orycteropodidae; genus Orycteropus; species Orycteropus afer. The sequence goes on from NW_006921815.1 coordinate 2,395,627, forward strand.
ATAATGAACATAAAATTAGATGGTGCTTGTTTTAGATATGCCTTTTACTATAAATGCATCCTGAACAGAGATCTATTTCTATGTAGACTGTGTTATCCTACTTACTAGTGTTTAAATAAGTTTTATTTTATTTAAATTAGTATTGTGTTCAAATTAATTAACAAACAATCAAACAAGAAATTGTCATTTTATTGTATTAGCTCTATGCATATCAATCCCTTCACATTCTGCCCTCAATAGCAAAAACCATACTAGGATTCGCCTCTTCCAGGGCATAGTCAAACCATGGACTTAATCCAACTTTTAATAAGCTGTACAGATGGGTTTACTTCATGAATACACTATACTGCACAGATGGAAGTTCCTGAATGCCTGACAAGGTGTTAAAACTGTTACTGATATTACAGAGGAATTATAAATCAACATAGGAAATTATAATTATTAGGGGCTTGGTCTCTAAAGAGTTGATTAGCTCAGTACTTGTATTTTGTTCTTGGCACCAAAAGAAAACATTTTGTGGGAGAAAATAAAAAAGGTATGCACTAGGCTTATGTATCTATTAAATGTGTTGGGAAAATTCAGAACTAGTTAATAATGATGGTTGAACAACATAATGAACATAAGTAATGTCACTGAACTGTACATGTAAAGATGGTAGAAATGGGAAATGTTCTGTTACCTATATACTTACCATAATAAAACAATAAAATAAAATAAAGGTATACATTTGTATTATGATATCTCAAGCCACATATAAATATATTTTTTGGCCATGTGAGGACTCAGTGACCTAAGTCATCACTAACATAATGAACATAATGAACAGGTGAAACATATGCATCCATACATTGATTATATCTGCAATATAATTATTAAAACAATGTTTCAATCATGAAACTGGCATGTAAATTAAGATCTTATTTCAGATAAATATTAAGCTATTTAAATAAGATTCATCATATTAAAATCAATGTTGGATAAACGGCTTCATCAAGGACTCAAAAACTCAACAGCCTCCGGTAGCTACCTAAAAATTTGTCTAAATACCTATTGTTCCTTTTATTAGTTAATTTTATTAACAGAAAAGTAGAAGTATTAGACAATATATTTTCATTCTTTGTTTAAATAAATCTAATTATATTAAAATCTTAGACTTAGGATTTTGTATTTTATTTTCCCCCACCCCCCAATTTCCTTTAAGTGAGCTTAATTACATCTCACTTTGGTTGTCTTTCTAAGTCCTTCCTTTCTTCCTCTCATCTCCATCCTAGTCACTCCTCCAACTGTCAATGTGGTTAAGAATTTTCATCATTTTCTTTAGGAAATCCACCACTTGTCTGTCAATTTTTCATATTGTTGTGGCTTGCCTATTGTTGTGATGATCGAAGCTATAGCACTGATATTTAAAATACTAGAAGTGTTACCCATAGAGGACAGGTTCCAGTAGAATTTCCAGTAAGACAGTCTAGGAAGAAGGATCTGGCAATCTACTTCTAAAAATATTGGTCATCGAAAATATTATAAATAGCAGTGGAGCACTGCCTGATGTAGAGCCAGAAGATGAAGCCCTCAGACACTCAAAATATTGGAGAAGAGCTGCCTCCTCAAAGTAGTGTTGATCTTAATGATGTGGTTAGAGTAGAGCTATTAAAACTTTCATGTGCTAACGTGTTGTGACTCAAAATGAGAAAAAAAAAAAAAAACTGCAAACATCCATTAATAATCAGAATGTGAAATATATGAAGTATGAATCTAGGAAAACTAGAAGCCTTCAAGAATGAAATGGGCACAATAAAGATTGATATGCTAGGCATTTGTGTATTGAAATGGACTAGTATTGGTCATTGTGAATCAGACAATCCTATGGTCTACTATAATAGAATCAAAATTATAGTGTCATTCATTGTCCAAAAGAACATTTCAGTATCAATCCTGAAGTACAATAATGTTAATGATATGATATACCCATATGTCCCCAAGGAAGACCAGTTAATATGACTATTATCTACATATACATCAACCACTAATCCCAAAGATTGGTAAATTGAAGATTATTACCAAAATCTGCAGTCGAAAAATTTTCAAACATGCCATCAAGGTTCATTGATAGTTACTGGTGATTGGGATGGAAAAGTTGGAAATGAAGAATTGCTATTTGATAATATGGTCTTGGTGAAAGAAATGATGCTGGAGACTGCATGATAGAATTTTGCAAGATCAATGACTTATTCATTGCAAATACCTTTTTTCAACAACATAGAAGTTACACATGGACCTCATCAATGGAATATATATGAATCAAATTGACTGTATCTGTGGAAAGACATGATAGAGAAGCTCAGTATCATCAGTCAGACCAAGGCCAGGGGCCAACTGCACAACAGACCATTAAGTTCAAGCTAAAGAAAACTACAAGTCCATATGAGCCAAAATATGACCTTGAATACATCCCAGTTGAATTTAGAAACCATATCAAGAATACATTTGACACATGGAACACTAATGACCGAAAAACAGATGATTGTGGGAGGACATTAAGGGCATCATACACGAAGAAAGTAAAAGGTTATTAAAAAGATAAGAAAGAAATAAGAGACCAAAATCGATGTCAGAAGAGACTCTGAAACTTGCCTTTGAATATAGAGTAGCTAAAGGGGACAAAATAAGTGATGAATTAAAAGAGCTGAACAGATTTCAAGGGGTAGGTTGAGAAGATAAAGTATTACACTGAAATGTGCAAAGACCTGGAATTAGAAAATCAGAAAGGAAGAGTACTCTTGGCATTTCTCAAGCTGAAAAAATTGAAGAAAAAAAAAAATTCAAGCCTGAAGTTGCAATATTGAATAATTCTAAGACAAAGTAAGAGGTCTGGTGGTGGCATAGTGGGTAAGGTGTTTGGTTAGTAACCAGAAAGCCAGTGGTTCAAACCCACCAGCTGCTCCATGGGAAGAAGATGAGGCAATCTATTTCCATAAAGATTTTCAGTCTTTGAAATCCTTTGGGACAGTCTATTCTGTTCTGTAGGGTTGCTATGAATCAGAATTGACTCGATGGTAGTGGGTTTGGTTTTTGGGCAAAATATAGCAATTCAGGAGGCATTGAAAGAAGGTGGAAGGAATATACAGAGTCAATATACCAAAAACAAATGTTTGATGATCAATTATTTCAAGAGATAGTATCTGATCTAAAACTGATAATACTGAAAGAAGATGTTCAATCTGCACTGAAGGCATTGGTGAAAAACAAGGCTTTAGGAATTGCTGCAAAAAAAAAACAAAAAAAAAAAAACTGTTTAAAGCTTTAAAAAACAAAGATGTCACTTTGAGAACTAAGGTGCACCTGACCCAACTGTATTTTCAATAATTTCATATGCATGTGAAAGCTGGACAATGATTAAAAAGATTCACAAGGAATTGATGCATTTTAATTTTGATGTTGGCAAATAATACTGAATGTACTATGGACTGCCAGAATAATTAACAATCTGTCTTGGAAGAAGTATATCCAGAATGTTTCTTAAAAGCAGGGATAGTAAGCCTTTATCTCATATACTTTGAACATGTTATCAGGAGAAACAAGTGCCTGGGAAGAACATCGTACTTAGTAGCGGATTAGAGAAAAAGAGGAAGACACTCAATGAAATAAATTGACACAGTGGTTTCAGCAATGGGCTCAAACATAGCAATGACAGTGAGGATAGCACAACACCTGGCAATGCCACCATTCTGTACATAAAGTCATTATGAGTGGGAAATGACTAGATGGCACCTAACAAGAACAGCAATGTTTTGGGTATAGGAAGAATTTTAAAGACATAGGCATACTTAACATTAATAGTGTTCTGGTCTAATAAATGCACAAAACAAGTAAACTAGAGTTTTGGAGAGATGGATGTCATCTGGCTGATTTTTCTTTTCTTTAATGAATGAGATAATAGCTTAATGAAGAGTTCCTGAGTGGAATAAACAATTAAGTACTTTACTACTAGCTGATAGGCTGGTGATTTGAATCCATCCATAAATGACTTGGGAGACAGCCCTGGTAAACTGCTTCGGAAAGATTCCAGTTTTGAAAACACTATGGAATAGTTCTACTCTGGGCACGTAGTGTCACCATGTGATGGAATTGACAACACAGTCTAATTATACAATCATGGGAATCTCTAGGATCAGGCTTTCAATATGGTAGCCACTAGCCACATGTGACAAGTGAGTACTTGAAGTGTGACTAATCACATTGAGATGTGCCCTAAGTATAAAAAATACATTGCATTTCAAAATGAATGTAAAATGCCATTTGATAATTTGTATATATATTACACGTTGAAATGATTTTTTATACTTATTGTATAAAATAAAATAAATTATTAAATGTAATTCTCTTATTTGATTCCTCTTTTAGTTATATGGCAACTAGATAATTTAAATTTGTGGCTGGCATTATATTTCTATTGGATAGCACTAGTCTAGAATTTATTGAAAGAGAGTATGTCAAAAAGAGATGTGTGTCCTGTAAGAGGTAATTACACATAATTTCAGTCAGATAAATAAGCTTTCTTTTCTGTCAAATGGTAATGGGTGTTATTAATATTTCTAAATTGATGACCCATTGTACAGCTAGACTCATTTATCATATATTAATCTAAACAAGTTCATATTTAGGCATTTTTGTTTTGTGCTTCTCATTGCAAGAATACAAACTTTTTCTAAAAAGCAGAACTTGTCTAGAACTATAAATAAAGTAGCTTCTTTAGTTCTCTGAAGAGTCAGTTCATGGTTTTAATCATTCAAGGTTTTCTGGTTTTTTTTTTTTTTTTCCCCCCAGCACTACCTCTGGCTTATTTCTTTTGTAATAATTTCCTTGACTACCTATACTAGTTTATTCCTTGTTCCTCTCAGCTTTGGCCATTACACTGGCCCAGGGGGCTGCCCCCAGCTTCACTCTGCATGATATTTTTTTTTTTTTCTCTTGTTGCAATGTTCTAATGCTCATAATGACTTTATGTACAGAACGGCATATTTGTTCTTCATTTCATAATTCAAATTCTCTAGAGGAGTTATAGCTACCTCATGTGTGTCAAAGTAGAACTTTGCTCTATGGGATTTTCAAGGTTGTGACCTTTCTGAAACAGATCACTAAGCATTTTTTCTGTGGTGCCTATGGGAAGGTTTGGCTCTCAAATCTTCCAGCCAGTAGTGGAGCATTTAACCATTTGTGCCACCCATGGGATAGCCATCAGTCAGAAATGACTCAACAGCAAGTAGAGGGAGAATCTGATTTGTCTTGCCTGATTTGCCTTGCTCATCTTGTCATGTTCTACCACAGCTAAACTGTGATTGGCTCATTTTGTATTCTATAGTCATGAGGGACAAGATCTCCTGGCAAAAACAATATACAAATGTGTGTGTGTGTGTGTGTGTGTGTGTGTGTGTGTATATATATATATATATATACATATATTACAGGCACAGGCACCCAAGGAGCTCTGGTGGCATAGTGCCTAAGGCACTTGAGTGGTAATCAGAAGGCTGGTGGTTCAAACCTACCAGCCACTCCTTGAAAGGAAGATTGGGAAATCTACTTCTGTAGTGATACTGCCTCAGCAACCTAAGGAGGAGTCCCTATGAGTCGGATCCCACTCCACGGCAGTGGTTGCATTGCGTTTGCAAAGAACTCTGGTAGCATAGTGCCTAAGTCATTTGACTGCTAACCAGAAGGTTGGTGGTTCAAATCCACCAGCCATTCCTCAGAAGGAAGGGTGGGCAATTTACTTCCATAGTGATACCACCTTGGAAACCCAAGGATGCATCGTTGTGAGTCGGATCAGACAGTGAGTCTCGAACAGTGAGGTTTTTTGTTTGGTTTGGTTTTGTTTTTTAATGTGCACCGGAGCTCTGGTAGCATAGTGGCTAAAGCACTTGACTGCTAACCAGAAGTCTGGTGGTTCAAATCCACCAGCCACTCCTCGGAAGGAAGGTTGGGCAATCCTACTTCCGTAGTGATACTGCCTCGGAAACCCAAGGAGGGGTCGCTATGAGTCGGGGCCGACTCGACGGCAAATAACAACAACAACAACAACAACATTGGTGCAAGCTATAAGAAGTATACCTTTGCTCTCAAGTCAATATTGGCTCATAGCAACCCCTTGTCTGTAGAGTAGAACAGCTCCTTTGGATTTTCAAGGCTGTGACCTTTCAGAAGCAGATCATCAGGCCTGCTTACAGAGGTATAGCTGGGTGGATTCAACCACCAACCTTTACATTAGCAGTTGAGCACTTAACCATTTTTACCACCTAAGGACCTTTAAGAAGGATATCAAAACCAAACCAAACCATTGTCGTCTAATCAATTCCAACTCATAGAGACCCTCTAGGATGAAACTGCCTCATAGCATTTCCAGGGCTATAGACTCTTATGGACTCAGACTGCTACATCTTTTCCCTGTGGAGACCCTGATGGGTTCTAAGCCCTGACCTGTCTTTTAGCAATCCAGCACTTTAACCACTGTGTCACCAGGCTTAAAAAAGATAATTTCTCTTAAAGAGGTCATACTAAGATAGGTATATCATGAACAATGAGAAGTATAAAATTAACCAAGTTGAAACTGATTAAAAAAAAGAAAACCTGCAAAAATGTGATAAGTCCTACTTGCTGTCTTAATCACATAAAGTTAATAATCAGAGGCTTCAGTTAGTCCCTTTTTTTTTTTTTTTTAGTCTTGGCCAAAAAATAACTAGCAAACATTTAACAATTATAAATATATCTCATATTAAAAAGAATATTTATATATGCTAACATCTTTTAAGAAGAAGACAGTTATAGTTATTATGAAAGTCATTCTAAACAAATATCACATAAACACCATTGATATTAGCTAATTGTTAGCTAGATATTGGCTATAGGCTGAATTATTGATGTCTTACAAACCTCCACTGCTGACTTAGAACTGGTGAAAAGATCTCTAAGTGGTTTGTAATCATCCTGAGTGGAAAGGAAAAGGTAGGTATATGTAGTTTAAAAGTTAAAGCGCATTTGTTATATGCCATAAGGAGCTCTGGTGGTGTAGTGACTAAGGTATTTTACTGCTAACCAGAGGGTTGGTGGTTCAAACCCACTAGCCACTCCAGTCTTGGCTCAAAGCAAAGAATACCAGAAAGATGTTTACTTGGGTTTTATTGGCTATGCAAAAGCATTTGACTGTGTGGATCATAACAAAGTGTGCATAACATTGAGAAGAATGGGAATTCCAGAACACTTCATTGAACTCATGAAGCACCTGTACCTAGACCACGAGGACTGTTGTTCAAACAGAAAAAGGGAACACTACATGGTTTAAAATCAAGAAGGGAGTGTGTCAAGGTTGTATCATTTCACCATACTTATTCAATATGTATGCTGACCAAATAATCCAAGAAGCTGGACTATATGAAGAAGAAGGTGGTATTAGGATTGGGGAAAGAATCAATAACAACCCACGATACACTGATGACACAACTTTGCTTGCTGAAAGTCTGCAGTATGGATTGCATCTCAATATAAAGAAAACAAAAATCATCACAACTGGGCATATAAGCAGTATCCCAATAAACAGTGAGAAGATTGAAGTTGTTAAAGACTTCACATTGCTTGGTTCTAAAATTGATGCCAATGGAAGCAGCAGTCAGGACATCAGATGACATATAGCACTGGGCAAATCAGCTGCAAAAGACCTCTTTCAAGTGCTGAAGAGCAATGAAGTCTCTTTGAGGACTAAGGTGCTCCTGACATGAGCCATGACATTTTCAACAGGCTCATATGCATGTGAGAGTTGGACAATGAATAAGGAAGACTGAAGAATTGATGCTTTTGAGTTGTGGTGCTGGCAAAGATTGCTGAAAGTAGTATGGACTGCTGAAAGAACTAACAAACCTGTCTTGGAGGAAGTGCAGCCAGAAAGCTCCTTGGAAACGAGAATGGCCAGACTTCATCTCACCTACTTTGGTCATGTTGTCAGAAGGGACCACTCCCTGGAGAAGGATGTCATGCTTGGTAAGATGGAGTATCAACAAAAGTGGAGAAAGCCCTCAATGAGATGGATTGACACAGTGGCTGCAGCAATGGGCTCAAGTACAACAAGGATTATGGAGCTGGCGCAGACTGGGCAGTGTTTAGTTTTGCTCTGCCTAGGGTCGCTATGAGTCTGAGACAACTCAACAGCACCTAACAACAAACATCAACAGCTCTGTGGAAGGAAGACTGGACAATCTACTTCCATAAAGATGTGCTGCCTCAGAAACCCTAAGGGGATCGCTATGAGTCAGAATCAACTTGATGGCAGAGAGTTTGGTTTGGTTTTGGTTGTATGCCATGAGTTGGAATTGATCCCACTGCATAGGGTTTGGGTTTTAGTTTTTTTCTTTTTGTTTTTGTTTATCTCATACTTCATATTTGTATTAAGTGACTACATTTATATTAAACATTATGTAACATTATCAGAATAAAGAAGCTTTGATGTTTACTAAGAACATGCATACAAGTTAAAGGCTATTATTTTAACTAATTCAACATACTGAAAAAAAATACAAACTAACAAATAAGAAAAGTCTAGAGATATTATGGAGTTAAGTAACAAAATGAAAGAGGTAATCATATTGCCTTAATTTCTAGTAGTGTGGAATATATTTATTTTAGATTATATATTATTTCCCTTACCCATTTTCACTCATCATATGCTTTAACATTTTCTGACTTACTTTAGATAAACAGCAATTTTTTAAATGTTTTGAGTATTATATAACTGTATGATAAATGATTAGATGGAAAATATAACATCTATATATTTTTAAATTAATTCATAAAGATAACTGTATAACAATATAATTTCATTTTAACAAAGAAATAACATACAGCAAACTTAAATTTAAAAATGGTAAAATAAGATTATATAGTTGGGTGGTGCAAATGGACAACAATCTAGGCTGCTTCACTGTTAAATAAAAGGTTGACAGTTCGAGTTTACTTCAAGATGCCTCAGAAGAAGGTTCTGGTAATCTCCTTCTGAAATATCAGCCATTGAAAACCTTATGGAGTGTAATTATGCTCTGACACACAGGAATGTGGTCTGCATGAGTCAGAATTGATTTAATGGCCACTGGTACTGGTACTTGCAACTTTAAAAATGGTTTTGATTAAACATAAATTTTATTAAGGGAAGGATGTCCAAATCACTATCATCCATATTGGAAATTGAGTTGTACAGTTGCAGTGGAAGCAGCGGCTTGCATACTCCAACAACCACTCTATCCTCCCTCCTTAGTAGCAGTACTATAATGCTTAGCTGAGTACATTGCACTCTGGCATAAAAGACTAGACATGTCAGTCTACCTGTCAGCTAGGTGGGAAAAAATGCCTAAATTCTGGCTAATGGGATATCCACAGAAATGTTACAAGAGACATCCAGGAAGTCTTCTTTAAAAAGGTATTGGATTCACCCTTCTTCCTTTCTTTGTGTTTCTGGACCCAGAATGAGAGAATGAAGTCTGGAGAACTAACAACTTTCTAGGACCTGCAATGACCTAGAGAATGAAATATGCTAGCATGATGTGGCCTATAAAGATTTACAGTCTTGGAAACCCAATGGGGGTTGCTATGAGTCAGAATCAACTTGATGGCAGTGGGTTTTGGTTTTTAACAGAGTAAAATCATGCTTTATGCATCCATTGACCTATCAGTCCATATTGTAATTTTTTCTAATGTCTTGCTATAATATACCATAATTGGATTAAAGCCAATAAATAAATGCATATATACTTTTGCAATTATTTCCTTAGAAAATTTGTAGTTGAAAATTTGAGTCAGAAGATATGAGTATTTTTTTTAATTCCAGCTATGAATATTTCAAAATCAATCTCTTGGAAGAGTATAGCACTTTACAGACTCCTTCCCTAAACCTTTGCCAAAATAGATTACTTAAGTGTGCATGTGTCAATTTTACTGACAATAATTTTATTTTAATTTGCCTTTATTTGATTGATATTATTCTCTTTGTTTTTAATATAGAAACATTTACCTTTGAGAGCTTATATTTATCAAGGCAAGAAAGCATCATTGGTTTTAGACTACCTCAGAAAATTTCATTCTATAGATAAGTGAAAGAATATTAGAAACATTAAAATGAAAATGCCACATGTCTATCTGATCTACCTCATATTATACAATTCAATAGAAAGCTGCTGACAAAATGTGCTTGTTAATTCACTGACTGTTTCATTGTCTTCCTCAATTAAGAAGCATAACGTAGTACCTAAGGCACTTGACTGTTAACCAGAAGGCTGGCGGTTCAAACCCACCAGCCACTCCTCAGAAGGAAGGTTGGGCAATCTACTTAAGTAGTAGTGATACTGCTTCAGAAACCCAAGGAGGGGTCGCTATGATTTGGGTCTGACTCAAGGACAAATAACAACAACAATTGCACAGGCAATGTCTGGGTCATCCTGCATTTTGTCTTTTGCTCACTGATTGTTGTTGAGGTTTTGTGGTTTCTATTGAATGAATTTTATTACTCAAGACTGTCATTTGCCCAGCTCAAAGAAGCTGGGAGATAGCAATAGTCAATTTTGAAGTTTTGGAAATATTGGTGGTATTAAAATATTGCTGTTATAATACAGCTAGATAATACAATTGACTATATAACTCTATCAAGGTATTAAATTATTACTTTATGTTAAATCATGACATTTGGATTTTCAGTCCCTTGTGAAGCAAAAATGGAAATCTATTTTGGTTTTGTTCTGAGAATTTAATTCTTATTCTTCAGGCCACACAGCTTATTAGACCAAATGGTAAGTTGGTTGATTGGCCAGTGTGCATTTTTCTTTGTCTTTTGATGATTGAATGTGGATATTCACTTCTGCTACATACAACCACAACATCCAGAAAAGCTGAGCACGATACTCAGCTTCAGTAGGTAAATTAGATTAGATTAGATTCAGCTATGTGGCATTGCCCAGGTACCAGTTACTGATCTAGGATTAGAGCTCATACTCAAATTGGCCTGATAGGAAAAAATGTGGAGTTATGTGTCATGCCTGGAAAAGAGTTTTCCCATTATGGCCTTCTGCATAGTAAGAAAAGGATCCAAACTTTCACTTACATCCGTCTTGTAACCATGAGGAGAACCTGTCCTATATATATGCTAGAGATGGATGACAGAATACCAAACTCACTGCTGTCAGGTCAATTCGACTTATAAAGATGGCAGAATATAGAAGAAGAGCTGGAGTTCTCTGTGACATTTTCAAGTCATTGATCTGATTGCCCTGAGAATTCTAATTAAATATGTTGCTGTTGTTGTTAGGTGCCGGTCCAGTCGTTTCTGACTCCTAGTGACCCCATGCACAGCGGAAGGCAACACTGCCCAATCCTGCGCCAGCTCCATGATCCCTGCTACATACATGAGCCCATCATCGCAGCCACCATGTCAATCCACCACATCAAAGGCTTCCCCCTCTTTCATCGACCCTCCACCCTACCAAGCATGATATCCTTCTCCAGGGAATGGTCCCTTCTTACAACATGACCAAAATAGGTGAG
>NW_006921815.1:2407297-2435894 GCF_000298275.1 Orycteropus afer afer
GAAGTCTGGCCATTCTCGCTTCCAAGGAGCATTTCAGGAGCACTTCCTCCAGGACAGATCTCTTAGTTCTATTAGCAGTCCACGGTACTTTCAGCATTCTTCACGAGCACCACAACTCAAAAGCATCAACTCTTCTTCAGTCTTCCTTATTCATTGTCCAGCTTTCACATGCATAGGAGGATATAGGAAATATCATGGCTTGTGTCAGGCGCACCTTAGTCCTCAAGGAGACATCCTTGCTCCTCAGCACTTGAAACAGTTCCTTCGCTGTTGACTTTCCCAATGCTACACGTCTTCTAATGTCCTGCTGCTTCCATTGGCATCGATTGCAGAACAAAGCAACGTGAATTCTTTGACAACCTCAATGATCTCTCCATTTATTGTGATGCTGCTCATTGGTCCAGTTGTGAGGATTTTTGTTTTCTTTATATTGAGATGCAATCCATACTGCAGACTATGTTCTTCAACCTTCATCAGTAAGTGCCTCGAGTCATCCTCACCTTCAGCAAGCAAAGTTTTATTGTCTGCAAATCTCAGGTACACATTTTCTTTTTAAAAAGTTAAGTTGAATCAAGATTTCTGTTACTTGCTGGCTAAAATTTCCTATTTGTTAAGCCTGATCCACCAGAGTATTCAAGAGGGTAGAGTTGTGTTTCATATGGGGAAAACCTCATTTGGGAAAATATGTGATTCAAAAGTAGCAGATAATTTACAGGATTAAAATGGAACCCCCTCCCATGAAGCAAGGTGGTAAACAGACATTATGTTGTTCATATTTGGGAAAATTTACTGTGGTTAAATTTTGAAAAAGAAAAGACAAAAACCAAACAAACAAACTATGGTATGAATGTTAAAAATAAAATTAAAAAAAGGAACATAGCCAATGATGAATTACAAGGGATATCTAAGCAATGCATTAAAAGGTAAACAACACGGATGATAGTAATAGATAATCAAAGCAAATCCAAATAAACATGTTTATACAACTTCCTAACCAAGCTTCCTCAAACCACAAAGATTTAGTTAAAAACCAATCCAGATTCTGAAAAAATTAGGGGAAAGGAGAACAAACTAGATTTTTAATTGTGACATTCTGCCACAGAAATAAATCAAATTTTTTCACCATTATTTTCTTTCTTTCTTTTTTCTTCCCCTCTGTTTATGTTTGTGCATTTTTCTTTTAGAAATCACTCAGCTCTCAATTACAGGTCTCTCAACCACTCGCAGGTCTGTTTGGTGAAATTTCTGTGTTTTCAGTTGGTACACCTGAGGCACAGTTTGGGGTAGCATTTACTAAGTAAAGAACACAGAACATCTTTTATGTAATATTGCATTATTAATATTTTTTCCCAAGTGTAGATTTTTAAAAAGTAAATGTTAAGATAATACTAACTCTATATTTGCTGTTTTATTTTAGTTTTTATTAAATGAGGCTTTTGAACTGTAACCTCGTGCTTTCCAAATCTAGCCAGTCTTCAGTATCACCTGGGCAGATTCCCCCCACCCCCCAACTGGTTAAGGCCCAAGTCCTGTAATCCCTTAGCAGCCCTGGTGATGCAGTGATTAGGTGCTCAGCTGCTAACAGAAAGGTTACCCATTGGAACCCACTAGCCATTCCTTGGGAGAAAGATGTGCCCATCTGCTTCTATAAATATTGCAGCCCTGGAAACCATATGGGGTAGTTCTCCTCTATCCTATAGGTTGCTTTGAGTCAGAATTGACTGTAACCCCTTACTGTGATGTGCAGTATATGCCTACTGTATTATCTATGGCACCATAATAAAGGTTTTAATAAGAAAGTATGCCAGGGAAATCAGTTCACATTTCTAAAAGGTGAGTTATAAAGATGAAGATGCAGAACTTGAAAATAATAGTCTTTTTTTTTTTCCCCCCAGTTTGGATCAACTTTAAATAAGTCAGGGAGGTGACCTTGGTACAAGGTATCCAGATTTTAAATCTTTGTTGCACCATATTCTCTGGTAACACTGAAGAATAATATAATTTACTTGACTATCCCTTTCCTCCTCTGTAACATGGGAATAATATTATATATGTCATAGGGATGTGACTATCGCATTGGATAGCATATGTCAAGGCATTTAGCATGATGCTTGACAAAACAGACACTTCCCTGTTGTTCTAATCTTAGGCTTTCAGACTGCTTGCTGATTTACTGACTTCTACTCTCAAATTCAGATTAAAATTTCAGTGTATCATCTCCCAGGGTACAAAGAGAAACCATGTTCTTTCATGCTGGGTTTCAAGTCAATATCTTCCAGGCCCAAAGGAAAAATAAAACCAAAAAATCCCAGCAAACTAAACTCATCCTCCTGCTATCCTCACAGTCATGGTATTGCATGAAATCCACAGTTAATCCTTATTGTTTTTTATACATCAATTCCCTATTTAGTCTTCTCTCCTTCCTGGAAGCACAGGGCATAAGAATCAGCTTCTAAGAGATGTCTTCCACTGGATTAAAACATCCTGAATTCCCTTTGGTTCTCTACAATTCCATGAGACTTTTCCAATCTTTCTGCTCTTCATCCTCTCCTTGCCTTCATTATGGATACCAGAAGTCTAAAACGCCTAAGGAACAACTACAATGAGAAATATCTCCTATTTACGGGTACTTTGTGTGTGCCAGGGTCTGGCCTGAGCTTTTTAAACATCCAACCATTTAATCCTCATAAAATTCCAATGGATAATTCAGACCCAGAGACACTGAGGAACTTACTCCATTTCAGCTAAGTGACAACTAGCAAAGCCAAGATGTGTGCCCTACAATGTATTTAATTTTATAGCCCAGAGTCTTTACTTGCACTCTTCCACCTGAGAGCAATCTCCTTAGTGGCTTGTGGTTCCTATTAGCTGGGCATTAATATTGTAAGAATTTTATTTTAAACAGTACCTATTGTCCTAGGGTATAATAAAATTATTTTTTTTTTGAAAACTATGAAGATTTAAAATTTCACCTCTAGCTTACCAAAAGAGTCTCTGCACAGTATGACCCTAATGAATGCACAGTGATTTCTTGAGTTATTCTACTCAGAACCTAGACTTCATTTCCAGAACAACTGAAAGTACTCTGTTTCCAAAATAGATGGTATATATTCTTCTGTCTATATTTTCACTGTGTGACTCCAAAACTTAAGATTGTAACTTCCTCCATCACTATGTTTCCTCTTTTCTGGTTTATTGATCTCATTAAAAGCAATCTTTTTTTTTTTTTTTTTTTTTTTTACCATGCAATGTACTTGCATATTTTGCTTACTATCTGGCCTCCCTCACCAAAATGCAAGCTCCTTGAGGGCAGAATTTTTGTCTATGTTCTTTGCTGCTATACCCTCAGTATCTAGAAAAATGCTTGACCCACAGTAGATGGTTAACAAATGTTTGCTCATTTCATGAATTAAAACAGAAAAATGAACAATTGACAGACTAGTCTATTCTTCAATAAATAGTTCTATTAATTTGCTTTATAATGCTAACCTGCTTTTTTTTAAAGTGGCTAATCCAATTTCTGTTTATACTACTTATAAAAACTTCAATAAAACTACATATAGACAACTTGACATTGTCGGCCATTTTTTTATTTTTGTCAATAGCTGTGACATGATCTCTCACTGTAGTTTCAATTGGCATGTCCCTGGTAATTTATAAGGTAGATTACCATTTCATATAGTTATGAGCTTTGATGCTTTCAATTCTATAAAAAATATTTTGCCAATTATTTCATAGATTTGTCTTTTTCTTATTGATTCACAGATATTCCTGGTGTACTTAGGATAATGACCATTCATGAGTTAAAAAAGTGGCAAATATCATTTCCTGGTTAGTGGTTTGACCATTAATTTTATGGAGAATTATCACAAAAAGTTGCTTAATTTACAGTGTTAAAATTATTAATCTTGTCAGTTTGTAGTTTCTGTCTGTTTTTAAGATTCCTATTCTGTGA
This sequence comes from Orycteropus afer afer, assembly GCF_000298275.1. Lineage (NCBI taxonomy): Eukaryota > Metazoa > Chordata > Mammalia > Tubulidentata > Orycteropodidae > Orycteropus > Orycteropus afer. The sequence continues at coordinate 2,411,253 of NW_006921815.1, forward strand.
AGATATATTTCTATATGAATTCTAAAGTTTATGAATAATGTTTTACATATTTGGTCTTTAGTGCATCAGGAATTGATTATTGTAGATGGTGGGAGGCAGGGATCTTTTTAATGGTCTTTTTTTTTTTTTAACGAATAACCAACCCTTCAATAGGGAAAATTGTCCGTTTTCCCAATGATATGCAATGTCAGTTCTCTCATATATCAAATATTCCTTTTCTTTTTTTTCAAGTGCCCTATCCATATAAAAATTTTAAAAAATATATTCTTCCATATGTCCAAAACCTCTTAGACATATTTTTAATCTGTGAAGCTTAATACAGGATTAAAAAGAACTCTCATGTCACACAGGAGACTAGTCACCTAACCTGTTTTAAAATTTAATTTTATGTTAGCCAGTGAATGTAGGCTGTCTTTGGGAGTGAAATTTCAATAAATAATCAAACAAACATAATGTAGGAATATTAAGTCTCAAAACCAGACAACTGCTGAAAAGGCAATTTACATCTGTCAGTTTGTTGTACTATGGTGGCTTGCACATTGCTGTGTTATTGTCAGCTATGCCACTGGTATTTCAGAGTCACTCATGGTGGACAAGATTCAGCAGAGCTTCCAGACTAAGACAGACTAGGAAGAAGAAACTAGCAATCTACTTCTAAAAATTCTGGACAGTGAAAACCATATGAATTGCAGTAGAACATGTTCTGATACAGTACCAGAAGATGAACCCCACATGATGCAATGCACTCAAATGATACTAGGAAAGAATTGCCACCTCAAGTAGAGTCAACCTTAATGATGTGAATCAAGTAAAGCTTTTGGGACTTTTGCCTGTTGATGTGGAATGATTAAAAATGAGATCAAACAGCTGCAAACACCCCATTAATAATATGAACATGGAAGTATGAATCCAGGAAAATTGGAAGTCATTAAAAGAAATGGAAAGCATAAAGATTGATATCCTAGGCATTAGTGAGCTGAAATAGACTGGCATTGGCCATTTTGTATCAGACAATTATAAGTTCTACTGTGCTGGGAATGACAAATTGTAGAGGAATGGTATCACATTCATTGCCAAAAAAGAACATTCAAAATCTTTCCTGAAGAAAAACACTCTCAATGATAAGATAATATACATCTACCTATAAGGAAGACCAGTTAACACAACTGTTATTCAATTTTATGTACTTATTATTAATGTCAAAGATAAAAACATTGAAGATTTTAATAAACTTCTGCAGTCTGAAATCAGTCAAACATGCAACCAATACGCATAGCTAATTACTGGTGATTGGAATGTGAAAGCTGGAAACAAAGAAGGATCAATAGGTGGAAAATATAGCCTTGGTGATTAAATAACACTAGAGACATTATGACAGAAATTTTGAAGACAAACAACATATCTATTGTAAATACCCTTTTTTTCAACATCAGTGGTAACTACACACATGGACCTTGCTGGATTGAATACACAGAAATCAAATCTACTACATCTATGGAAAGATATGGTAGAGAAGATCAAGACCATCAGTCAGAAGAGACCAGGGGAAAACTGCATAACAGATCATCAACTCTTCATACGCCAGTTCAGTTCAAGTTGAAGATGAAGAAAATTAAAACAAATTCAATAGAAGCCAATCTATTACATTCACAATAACTCATTTGAATTAGGAGACCATCTCATGAATACACTTGACACGGTGAACACTAAGTACTGATAAATGTGGGATGACATTGTGGTAGTTAAGTTGTGTGTCTTAGGTTGGGACTAGTTTTGATGGCTGGGCAGCTGGATGCAGTTATTTTGCATAATAAGCTTGATAATCAGCTCCATGCTGGAATCTACTGGAGTAGCTGAGTAACTGCCTTAGGGATGTAGTCTGCTTCCAGTATATAAGGAGAAGCATTGAGAAAAGTCTCTGCAGCGTTTTGGCATGCTTGGACCCTGAATGTAGCCAAGTCTCCATTCAGCAGCCTGCCATGTTTCCTGCCAATCTTGAGACTGTCTCTGGACTTGAAAAAGTGTCCTGCCATGTTGTTGGAAATCTGGGGACTATGCCATTTTATTTATTAACCTTGGGTTAGTCAGCCTCAGCAACCATCAGCTGCCTAAGTGAAGAGATGCCTCCAGCTCCAGTAGGCCCAGGGCAAGAGGCAGAACTGAAGTCCAAGGTTGAGGGGTTTTCTCCCATTCCCTAGAACTGACACTTTGAACTTGGATGTCTAGCTTCCTAAACTGTAAGATAATATATACCCAAAACCAAATCAAACTCACTGCTGTTGAGTCAAATCTGACTCATAGTGACCCCTCCTTAGGTTTTCAAGGTGGTATCTCTACAGAAATAGAATGCCCAGTCTTCCTTCTGAGGAATGACTGGTACATTTGACCTGCCAGCCTTCTGGTTAGCAGTCAAATGCCTTGGGCACTATGACACCAGGGTTCCCATAATAAATCCCAGTTTGTTTAAAACCACCCATTTGTGGTATTTTTTGTTAGAGCTGCACTGGAGAAGCAAAACAAAATATGGTACTGAGAGTGGGGTGCTGCTCAGACAGATACCTAAAATGCAGAAACAGGAGTGGAGTATGTCCTTCACCTGAGACACCAGCAGAGAGACACCATCAGAAAGACAGCAGCAGCAGTGCTGAGAGACAGCAGTAGACAGCAACAGGCTTACCAACCCATAGAAGAGAAAGTGGGATGCCTTTAGGTAGGCAGTTTCCTGGGGGGCTGGGTTGTCTTTAGAAGCTGACAGACTAAGGAAAACAGGAAGCAGAGCTGCTTCAGCCTCAAAGGGTAGGGGCATGGCCTCTGGGGGTAGAAACAGCACAATCTCCTAGGTTTCAAAGAGTTAGACCTTCACCAACTCAGTTTTGTAGTGTGGAGCTGCTATTCATAAGGGCTAGTGGGAAGGGACCATAGCAGCTAACCAAAAGTGAGGCAGCAGGGCTGTCATGCCCAAGAGGTAGAGGAACAGGGCCTGCCAGGCCAAAGGGCTGAGGTTGCCACTCAGATGAAGTAGGGGACTGGAGCCACCCAGTGAAGTAGATGTGTAGGGATACCATGTTGACAAAGGGTGGAAGTGGTAGTTAGATTGTATGTCAACTTGGCTGGGCCTAGTTTTGAGTGGCTGGGCAGCTGGATATAGTTTTCTCCATGATGTGATTGGTAATCAACTCCATGGTGAAATCTACTGGAGTTGCTGAGTAGCTGCCTTAGGGATGTGGTCTGCTTTCAGTATAAAAGGAGAGGCATTGAGAAAAGTCTCTGCAAGTTTTTGGCATGCTTCAACCCTGCCTGTAGCAGAGTCTTCATTCAGCAGCCTGCCATGTTTTCCCCCAATCTTGGGACCATTTCTAGACTTGAACTAGTGGTTTGCCATGTTGTTTGGTAATCTGGGGACTATGCCATTTTATTTGTCAACCTCTGGTTTATCACTGGATGCTTCCAGCTCCAGTGAGACCAAAGAAAGAGGCAGAGCTGAAGCCCAAGGCTGAGGGGCTTTCATCTAGTCCCTAGAGCTGATACTTTGAACTTGGATTCTAGCCTCCTAAGCAGTAAGATAATAAGTCCCTGTTTGTTTAAAACCACTCATTTGTGGTATTTTATGTCAGAGCAGCACTAGAGAACCAAAACAGACATCAAGGATATTCACTGCAAATGAAGAAATCAAATGTCATTAAAAAGACAAGAAAGAAAGAAAAAAGACCAAAATGGATGTCACAAGAGACTCTCATAATTGCCATTGAGCATAGAGTAGATAAAGTGAATGAAATAACCAATTAACTAAAAGTGAACATAAGATTTCTAAGGGTGGCTTGTGAAGAAAAAGTAAAGTATTATAATGAAATGTGCAAAAACCTAGAATTCAAAAATCAAAATGAAGAACATGATCAGCATTTCTCAAGATCCAATAAGTGGGGAAAAAATTAATGCCTTGAGGTGCAATATTGAAAGATTCTATGGGGAAGATATTAAATGAAACAGAAAGCATCAAAACACATGAAAAGAATACACAGAGTATACCGAAAACAATTGATTGACATTCAAATCATTTTAAACTAATAAAAAAACCAAACTTACTGCCGTCGAGTTGATTCAACTCATAGTGACCCTTCCTTGGGTTTCCAAGGCAGTATCTCTATGGAAACCCAATCTTCCTTCTGAGGAGTGGCTGGTGGATTTGAACTGCCAGCCTTCTGGTTAGCAGTCAAATGCTTTAGGCACCATGCCTAAGGTAGCATATGATCAAGAACTGATGATACTGAAGAAATGAGCCCAAGCTGTACTGAAGGCATTTGTGAAAAACAATTCTACAGGAATTAACAGAACACCAACTGAGGTGGTTCGACAAATAGATGCCATGCTGGAAATGTTTACTCGTCTATGCCAAGGAATTCAGAAGACAGCTACCTGGCCAACTGAGTGGAAGAGATCCATATTTGTGCCCATTCCAAAGACTAGTGATCTAATAGAATATGGAAATAATTGACCAATATCATTAATGTCACATATAGGTAAATTTTTGCTGAAGATAATCCAAAAATGGTTGCAGCAGTATATCAACAGGGAACCACCAGATATGCAAACCAGATTCAGAAAAGTACATGCAATGAAGGATAGCATTGTCAATGTCAGATGGATCTTAGATGAAAGTAGAGAACACGAGAAAGATGTTTATCTGTGTTTTATTGACTATGCAAAGGAATTTGACTGTGTGGATCGTAACAAATTATGGATAACATTGCCAACATTGGGAATTCCAGAAAATTTGATTGTTCTCATGTAGAACCTGTACATAGAACAAGAGGCAGATACTGCATGGTTTAAACTGAATAAGAAAATACTGCTTGATTTAAAAGGAGGGAAGGTGTGTGTGTCAGAGTTGTATACTTTCACCATACCTATTCAATCTGTATGATGAGCAAATGATCCAAGAAGCTGGAAAAAGAACACGGATTAAGTATTGGAGGAAGATTCATTAAGAACCTTAATACGAAGATTAAAAGAAAAAAAAAGGAAAAAACCTTGCTTGCTGAAAACAAAGAGGACTTGCAGAATTTACTGATGAAGATCGAAGACTACAGCCTTCAGTATTGATTACACTTCAACATAAAGAGAATAAAAATCCTCACAACTGGACCAATTAGCAATATCACAATAAATGGAAAAAAGATTGACATTGTTAAGAATTTAATTTTGCATGGATCCATAGTCAGTATGCTTGGAAGCAGCAGTGAAGAAACAAATGATGTATTGCATCAGGAAAATATGCTGCAAAAGACCTCTTTAAAGTGTTAAAAAGCAAAGATGTCACTTTGAGGTCTAAGGTATGCCTAAATTCAGTCTATCTCATTGCTATACATAAGGTCACATATTATAGAGTCACTATAAGTCGGAGCTGACTTGACAACATCTACCTACAACAACAACAAACCAAGTCATGGTATTTTCAGTCACTTCATATGCCATGTGAAAGTTGGACAATGAATAAAGAAAATCAAGAAGAATTTACACCTCTGAATTATGGTATTGCCAGACAATACTGAACATATAACAGCCAGCCAGAAGAACGAACAAATCTATCTTTGAAGAAATACAAGCAGAATTCTCCTTGGAGGTGAGGAAGGCAAAACTTCACCTCACAAACTTTGGACACGTTACAGTGAGGAACAAGTCTCGGGGAAGTACATTATGCTTGGTAAAGTAGAGGGTAAGCAAAAAAGAGGAGGACTCTCAATAAGACAGATTGACACAGTACCTGTAACAATGAGCTTAAACACGTCAATGATTTTGAGGATGGTGCAGGAGCAGGCAGTATTTCACTCTGTTGTACATAGGGTCATTATGAGTTGGAACCAACTTGATGGAACCTGACAACAGCTAACAACAATGCAAATTACCCAGCTCCAAACCTGTAGCAATGAAAAAGCTGTGTCAGGTTAGCTCTCATCCTTCACCAAGCACCAAGAGTAAGTGGAATAACTTCACTTTCTACCGTAGCTCTATTAGTCTGTAATAATGATAGAAAATGCCTTTGCAGAAAAACACGGAGAGGAATTAATACATTTGAAATAAGGGCAGCAAAAAAATCACTCATGAAACTCAGTGGATTTAATGTTTGAAAATTATTTCATCTTTTGAACATAAGATGAAACAATCAATATATTGTAACTAGGACAGTACTTAATAAAAATAATTAAGCATATTTTAGAATATAATTCATTACTATGCTAAATTGGTAAATCTTCAGTGAAATAATTTTAATCTGTTGGCAATATTAAGGTAACTAAATCTGCAACAGTCTAAAGTCTTCAACATTCATATACATATATATAATAATATTTGTTGCAATAATTTCCAAGTATATGTAGACTGTGCTTCCTAACTTGTGCTCTCTGTGGCCTTCTCTACAATATAAATATAATAGTGTATCAATTACAACCCAAATTTATTGACTTCCAAAAAAAAATCTTTGTTCTACTGACCCAAAGTCAATAGATACTTATTTCAAGACACTTAAAGACCTGAATTTTGAATTTTACAACGGAAATCAATAATTTACTATTTAGAATGCTCACTTTGCTTCACCAGAATGCTTTGCAAATTGTACTTCACAAAACTCCAAGGCTCTTTTAAGGTATATTCCAGTGGCTTTATATAATTGAGTCATTGACATTATTTGTCTTATTAGTCAATCTATCACCTTCATGATTTATTCCAGGGTCGCAGGAAGAATTCTATAAGAAGATACTTTATTTTTATTATATATAACTGAATGAGTTATTTCATGGAAGCCTCCATTGAAAATGATGTCAACATAAACTCTTATTAATATATAACATTTGTGTATATTTTAATTATATAGAGTTGGCGGGGGGGGGAAGTCAGGCCATAATAAAGGTGACTCTATAAAATTCAAGCAGGTGATAATTTGTTATATTACTATAGGGTACATCTGAAAACTTTTGATCACTAAATTGGTTTCACACATTTGTATACATGCATGTATTTTATGTAAATGTACTGTTCCGGTTATCTAGTGCTGCTCTGACAACAATATACCACCAATGGGATGGCTGGAACAAGCAGAAGTTTATTCTTACAATCTGGAGGCTTTAAGTCCAAGTTTAAAGTGCCAGGCTCTAGTGACTGGGTGAAAGCCCCTCATCCTTGGGATTCAGCTCTGCCTCCTGTCCCAGCCCACTGAAGCTGGAGGCTTTTCTTCACTCAGCTGCTGGCTGCTGAGGCTGACAAGCCCACGGTTGACAAGTAAAAAGGCACAGTCCCAATGTTACCAAACCAAATGTCAGATCATTAATTCAAGTCCATTAAAAGTCCCAAGATCAACAACAGAGCATGGCAGGCTGCTGAACAACTGGGCTGTATGCAGGGTTCAAGCGTGCCATAAGCTGGAGACCATTCCCAAAGATGCTTCTTATATACAGGAAGCAGACTATATCCCTAAGGCAGCTACTCAGTTGTTCACACTATATTCCACCATGGAGTTGATTACTAGTCTCATCATGAAGAAAAACTACCACCAGCTGCCCAGCCACTCAACCAGGCCAGCCAAGTTGACACACAACCTTAACTACCACATGTTCACGTGCATATATATATACTTATATATTTATAAATATATACCTATCACTACCCACTGCCATCAAGGTAATTTTGACTTATAGTGACCCTATAGGATAGTGCATAACTGTCCCAAAGACTGTAAATCTTTACGAACCCAATTGCATCTTTCTCCTGTGGAGCAACTGGAGTGAGTGTTCCAACTGCAGACCTTTTTATTAGCAGCCAAGAGATTTAACTACCAAATCACAGGGCCCCTTTTGCATATATTGCCTTTAAGGAAAAGATAACAAAGCAGGTAAAATACTAAATTAGAGCACTCTGAGTAATTTCATACAGTGTGTTTATATTTAAATGTTTAAGTAGAATCATTTTGACATATCAGAAATAATTTCAACAGCAAATCAGATATATGTATATTCCCTTAGTAAATAAGTTTATCATGATGTGATCTTTTTAAGACAAAATTACCAAACAAAAAAGATTAAAATTGGCTTTTGAAATAAATTTAGCAATTCATAATATTTCACATGTAATGTATAAAGGAGAGGTAGCATGGTACCTTATAATGTGCTGTTCATCGGATATTCCTAAGACATAGAACCCAACCTAAATTTGATCTACAAACAACTGACATGTGTAAAACACTCACGTACAGAGAACTGAAAATCTATAAAGATTTACTGTTATTCTTGAGTTTATACATGCCCCAAGCCTTCTGTGGAATGCAGTTAGCTATCCTCTTTGATCAAACACTGTATTAATTTCAATACTCAAAGAGTGATTTATTTTGCTGTGTATAGCTGAAAAGAGAATTTTTAAAAGAAGATAGAGCTTAGAATACTAGAGCTATAAAAGACATCAGTGTTGCTTTAGTACAATTCCTTGATTTTACAGGTGAGGAGAAGGAGGACCTATGGAAAAATTAACTCTAAATGCCACTGCTTCATTAGCTCTAATGGTGCTGCTAACCAATATTATCACTGCCCTGAAATATATCTAAGCAATTCTCATGTTGTGTTTCCACACTGATAATGTTTTTATTTATTCATAATTAATACCAGAGCATTTAATTGGAATATTATGAAATAGTTTGTTGTTCTATCACATTTATATCTCTTATTAGAAAAAAAAAATATATATATATGACTATGTCATTTAAAATCAATGAGAAGACAAACTGAGTATGAGGAGTTGACTATTATAAACTAATTTCTTCTAGCAAGAATTGCACTGAAAACTTTAACATCTGTTGCACTTGATTATTGAAGCTTTATTTTTATTGGCTTCCAAAAAAATGCTGCTACATTCAAGCAAGTAGATTAAATGTTATTGGCTTTAATACCTTTTAAAACAAGTAATCTGTTGAAGTGATAATGGAATTTAAAGTAAGTACACTCATTAAATTGTTTTTTACACTCTTGTGGTTTCCCTGTTGGCCACATAAATCTCTAAACCTGAAATTGCTAATTACAATTATAATAAAAGGTATACATATACGTGATTAACTTCACACTACAGTTAAAGCAGACATAAAGGTAATTGAAGAACTCCACTGTCATGTATAATTCTATTAAAAAAAATACTTGTTTGCTATTTTATTTGTCTTCCAGATAAGCAATAGAGGCTTTCCACACAAATGCACAGGTCCATTAAAATCAAAAAGTACAGTGATGATATGCAACTTTACTGTTCTATGGCAGGTATTAGCACTAACTAGGAAAGAAGGAAGGAAGAAAATAAGGAAGAGAAGGAGGGAGGGAAGAAAGAAAAACTGATGGATAAAACACAAGAGCAATCTCTTCGTATTAATACACCCCAATTTAGATTTTCAGTTACTTAGGTTTGAAGAATTGGCTCCATTGTTATACAAGACTAGAGGCATAATTTCAATACTTCTTTTTGTATCAAGACACCTGTCTTTTTACTTCAGTGCCAGAAGGGTTTAGCATCTTGTCACTGAAGCAACACAGTTTGCACATTTATAGGTGTCACTCACTCTACCATCTGTTCCTTAGGATAACAGACACCATTATCACCCAACCTCCACCTGAGGCATTAACAATCTCTATGGATTAAAGTTCAGATCTACAAGGAAGAATGGCTAGCAGTAATGTTGTCATTCAACTTTACTTGACCTTAACTCCCTTGCTGTCAATACTGTATTGCAGACTGTTAACTCTCTTTTTCATCCAAGGTATATATTACACTATAAAGTTCTTGATTTAACAAATGAAAAATACTAAAACCTTATTATTGTTCATTAGGATTTTTGCTTCTCATTTCTGCCTACAGTTCACCAAAACATCAAAGTCTGGACTCTATGGTATTTGTAGCAATACATTTTAAGTGTATAGATTTTAATTCAATTTCAGTTTTAAGTTGGGTAAATAGTTTCACACACATACACACACACTTACACAGGTTAAAATAAAAAGGAAAATAAAAAGATATTATGTTAAAAGCCGGCCAATATATGCTAATCAAATTTCTTAAGATCTCATTTAATATAATGTTATTTTTTTCTCTTATAATCTAATGTTGTGTATAAATACTTAGTACAGATTTATTAACAAATACTTATTGATAACAAGTTTATGAAAGGTACCATCCAACAAATAATTTATAAAGATCAGTAATCAAATAAATCTAGTTGAGATATGAATAGAGTAAATATATGTGATGTATTTCCACTCATCCACTAACTTATTCTTCCTTTATTGATGATATGAGGTATTTCCTTATTAGGAACACTGTTTTGTTTTGTTTTTTGCCTACTCTACTTTGGCTGCTTTCATTATATCTATAGAAAGCATTCTTCCACAATTAAATGATAGAGAAAAAGAAGTGGGCTCTATTTACTCATTGCCAATCAAGCTACTGAAAATGTTTTGCAAAAATGATAAAACATGATAATGCTGTCAACTTAAAGCATCTTATTATAAGAAAGAAATGTTTGCTCTCATTTTGTTCTACAACTGAACTTTTATTGTGGCTATAAAACAGCATCTCTTTGTTGCTACAAACAGTGAATTCTGTTGTAGACTTTTGCTTTCCCTACTGATTTGTTTGTGTGCTTGCTCACTGCTTTTGGAAGGATTTAGCTCTTCTCTCCTCTGGGAAGCAGTGACTGTTGCCCAGTAATGTTCTAGGACGGCTGTCTACACTTTGCCTCCTCCTTTTCACAGGCAATTTTACCAGGTCAATCTGTAACATATTCAACAACACCAAAAAATAGTTTAGGCTTTTACATCAATTTAATATTTCCGTGACAAATTAGCATGGTCTTTTGGGTGCATTTTCTTCCAGTTCTCACTAGCCGTTGGCTTAGGAGGCACTTCTGGCTTTCAGTTGCAGTTGGCTAGCCTGTACATGTCATTCCCACTCCTGATGCATTTTGAATATGTGTGAAGGAAGCTGATGTCCTCAGCCAACTCCACTTGTATATGGCATTATGGCATTTTAGCAGTGTGTGCAGAGGCTGGGAAGGATAATGTTGCATCCTTGTGCCTGTTAAACATGTGAGCCTACCATGGAGCAACAAGATAATGTCAGTGTAATGTTCTCATTATTGCAGCAGTATTACTCATTTCCATTAGTCTCCTTTCCTTAACTAGTGACAGTCATTTATGCAGTACCACAGTCTACTACAGATAGTGGCAGTTGCCTGATACAAATCTGCTTCTCTGATTTGAAAAGTTAAGTAAATACATCTAATTTTAAGTTCTGGATGACATTAACAAAAGGTAAACATAGTTCAACGCTCCCCATATGAAGAGTGCATAAATAGTAAAGTGAAAAAAAGCATTTATTTTTTTTAAATCAATGTTCAAGATATAATCTTGCTCTAGGGAATTCATGTATTCAACAGCTATTTATTGAGCTTGTACCACATACTGTTTGTAATATGATGGACATAATATTTTTTCCTTCAAGAAGCCCCAAATCTAGGGGAGATAGCCATGAAAACATATAATCCTAATATATTTGATTATTAATATAACAAAAGTCTGTGAAAGTGTGTTCATGGCTAAAGAGGATCATAGTCACAACAGTTGGAGGAGTAGGAGAAGGTCAAAGAAGGTTATACAGAAAAGATAAAATTTGACTTGTGTGGGAAGATTGGAAAAGGCAAGCCTCGGGGAAGAAAACTCTGGGCAGAGAATATAAATTTCAAAGTTATGAAGTAGTGAAGTAAAAGGGAAATTTTCAAGAATTCAGTATAGCTAACTCATAGGTAGAGATAAGGTAGAAGAGGCATGGAATTAGACAAAGACATAATCAAGGAGGTAGCTCTATGTCATGTCAAATAACTTCGACTCTACCTCATAGGTTACAGGTATCTGTTGATTGGGAGAGACCATTCAAAATTCGAGGAGCTCTGGTAGCGTGGTGCCTAAGGCACTTGACTGCTAACCAGAAGGCTGGAGGTTCAAACCCACCAGCCACTCCTCGGAAGGAAGGTTGGGCAATCAACTTCTGTAGAGATACCACCTCGGAAACCCAAGGAGGGGTCGCTATGAGTCGGGGCGATTCGATGACACATAACAACAATAACAATATTCAAAATTCGGAGAGTTTTAATTATTTAACTACTCTTTGCCATTTTTCTTGGATTGGTTAAAGGACTTACTCAATCTACCTGTATTTGGATTTATAGAGGGAACAGGACAGGGAATAATAATCTGAAATATAAAATAGTAATGGTGTGTGTGTATTTAAAATCAGTGTTTGGCCCCATAACAAAAATGTATGTTTCATACAAACCAAAACATATTTCAAAATAGAGTTTAGCACTTTGCCACACTACTATGGCTTTTTGGATTGTCAATGTTAATTATTCACTGCTACAAGTTTATTAGGGAATAAAATTCCTACAGAGTATAAAGTACTAATCCTGTAGTAATAAACTTTCTATATAAAGCCCCTAAGAAAGTCTTAATTTCCAACATCTTTCTGCAATTAAAAATGAAGATGACCAACCAAGTCAATATGTTTATTACATAGTGCCTAATGCATTTGACAAGAGCTCTGGTAGCGTAGTGCCTAAGGCACTTGACTACTAACCAGAAGACCTGAGGTTCAAACCCACCAGCCACTCCTCGGAAGGAAGATGGGGCAATCAACTTCTGTAGAGATATCACCTCAGAAACCCAAGGAGGGGTCGCTATGAGTTGGGTCCGACTCAATGGCACATAACAACAACAACAACAATGCATTTGACTGCTAACCAGAAGGCTGGTGGTTCAAATTCACCAGCCACTCCTCCAAAGGAAGATCTCCATAGAGATACTGCCTCAGAAACTCAAGAAGGGGTCACTATGAGTCAGATCTGACTCCTGGGCAGAGAGTTTGGGTTTGTTTTTTTTTTTTTTTTTGGTCTTAGTGAATAAAACACCTATGATATTTTTAGAAAGTAGCATTAAGCGTCTACTAAATAAAAACACAAATTTTGTTTGTACATACTCTCCCACATAAAGATTATTTAGTTAAAGACATGTATATTTAATAATAGAGATAGTTATGCTGAAGAAAAGTTTTTGCAAATAAAAATCTATCCTGGGCAGCAACTCAACACAAACCTCAAGTTTCAGGGTGTATTCATCTATTTCAGCTCATTACCTTCTCAATATCAAACACAATAATCTTAGCTCCATAATATTTTCTTCCCTAAGAAGACATTTTACATCAGAAATTACTGGTGTAGCATAAAAACCAAGAAATTGGCTATTGATTATTTTGATTATTTGACTATGTAATCTTTACTTCTGTTCCTCTTTGTTTTGGGAGGACATTTTACTGTATTTCTCTTTCTCATTTTTAAACCCCTTTTTCCTACTTTCAACTCTTGTCTTATCTTGAAACTTTGTGATTTATGTCTACATATTACTCTTTTTTTTTTTTTTTAATGTGGAGAGCATAGGAAATAACCTCTACAGCCAAATGGTAAGGAAAATAAGAACAGTGACTAAGAAAGGAGGGTGGCTCAGCTTCCTATGAGGATTTCATCATCCTATACATCATGCCAAGGGCAGATGGTCAGCAAAGTGAAGATTGTGCACTCTTGCAGTAGCTTAAAGAAGTCCTGCGGTATTGTAAGTTTATTGCCATTACCTTATTATCACCTTGAGGAGTCACCTATGAGCATACGATCTACTTTACTAACAAAGTGCGACATAGAATAATCTTACTTTCCTTGAATAGATAACAATCCTCCGTAGTTATCTGTAAAACATATAGATTTGTATTTATTATGTTCATAATTTATTCCCACAGAATAAAGAATGCCTATGTGTTGCCTGCTTCTTTTTGCTTTTTAATGCAACGTATTTTGCTTTTCACTAAAAACATTCCTACTAATTTATGGTAAGGAAAAATCAGTGATTTTAAATTCTCTCTCGTCAGTCTATCCATCCCCAAATCCTGTCTTTTGTTAAATACCAGTTCACAATATTACGACCTAGGTCAAAAGATGGAAGCATTGTATAAGTCTGCTTGAAATTTAGACTTTTTGCAATCTTAGTGATTGATATCCAAGTAACTTAAACATTACAGCAACAAGAAAAAAAAAAATGGTACCTAAGCTAAGATAGAAGTATAATATGCCTAAAATCCTAAAAAATTACTTCATAATATTACATTTGATATGACAAAATATTTATTCTTTTATTATTAATGCCTTACAATTTATGTAAATTTGATATAATTTCTATGTGCATTTTAACAGAAAGTGAATTGGGCTTAGCAAAATTCATGTAAGAGTTACAGTTAACAAAAACCATACTTAAACCCAACAATTCACTATTCAGTAACTTTAAAACTGCAGCCCATCATAAAGTTTTCATAGCTCAGTCATGTAAATGTTCCCTGAATCTGACCAAGTTCTACAACCTCTTCTACATCGTCCTGGTTCAGGGCACCTGGACTTCAGCAGTAGCCTCATAACCTTATTCCCTTCTTCCCTCCTACCTGCCTTACATAGTGCTTTGTAGACAGTATCCAGAGTCACATTTTTAAAAAATATATAACCCAGAGAAATTAACTATTATGTTGTTGTCGTTGTTAAGTGCCGACGAGTCATTTCCGACTCATAGCGACCCCATGCACAGCAGAACGAAACACTGCGCGAACCCAAGCCAGCCCCACAATCCCTGCTATACTTGAGCCCATCATCTCAGCCACCGTGTCAATCCATCTCGTTGAAGGCCTCCCCCTCTTTCGTCGACCCTCCACCCTACCAAGCATGACATCCTTCTCCAGGGAATGATCTCTTCTTACAACATGACCAAAATAGGTGAGATGAAGTCTGGCCATTCTCTCTTCCAAGGAGCATTCTGGGTGCACTTCCTCCAGGATAGATTTGTTAGTTCTTTGAGCAGTCCATCGTACTTTCAGCATTCTCTGCCAGCACCACAACTCAAAAGCATCAACTCTTCTTCGGTCTTCCTTATTCATTGTCCAGCTCTCACATGCATACGAGGCGATTAGAAATATCATGGCTTGTGTCAGGTGCACCTTAGTCCTCAAGGAGATATCCTTGCTCCTCAGCACTTGAAACAGTTCCTTCACAGTTGACTTTCCCAATGCTACATGTCGTCTAATGTCCTGACTGTTGCTTCCGTTGGCATTGATTGTAGAACCAAGCAACGTGAATTCGTTGACAACCTCAGTCTTCTCTCCATTTATTGTGATGCTGCTCATTGGTCAGTAGCATAGTGGCTAAAAGCACTTGACTGCTAACCAGAAGGCTGGTGGTTCAAACCCACCAGCCACTCCTCAGAAGGAAGGTTGGGCAATCCTACTTCCGTAGTGATACTGCCTCGGAAACCCAAGGAGGGGTCACTATGAGTCGGGGACAACTCGATGGCACATAATAACAACAACAACAAGCTCATTGGTCCAGTTGTGAGGATTTTTGTTTTCTTTATATTGAGACGTAATCCATACTGCAGACTGTATTCTTCAACCTTCATCAGTAGGTGCCTTAAGTCATCCTCATTTTCAGCAAGCAAAGTTGTATCGTCTGCATATCTCAGGTTGTTAATGATTCTTCCTCCAATCCTGATACCACATTTTTCTTCATATAGTCCAGCTTCTTGGATTATTTGCTCAGCATATAGATTGAATAAGTGTGGAGAAAGAATACAACCCTGATGCACTCCCTTCTTGATTTTAAACCATGAAGTGTCCCCTTGTTCTGTTTGAACAACAGCCTCCTGGTCAAGGTACAGATTCCTCATGAGTACAATCAAGTGTTCAGGAATTCCCATTCTTCTCAATGTTATCCATAATTTGTCATGACCCACACAATCAAATGCCTTTGCATAGTCAATAAAACACAAGTTAACATCTTTCTGGTATTCTTTGCCTTGAGCCAAGATCCATCTGACAATAGCTATGATATCCCTTGTTCCACGTCCTCTTCTGAATCTGGCTTGAACCTCTGGAAGTTCTCTGCCAATATACTGCTGCAAACGTTTCTGAATTATCTTCAGTAAGATCTTACTTGCGTGTGATATTAATGATATTGTTCTATAATATAACTATTATATTTAGAATAAAATCAGAACAATAGTCATAGGTAGCCAAACTTACAATAAACCAAAAAACCAAACTCACTGCCATGGAGTCAGTTCTGACTCATCCAAGGTGGTATCTCTATGGAAGTAGAATACCCAGTCTTCCTTCCAACAGTGCCCATCTATTACAGTGTCTCTGACCTAATCAGTTCAACCTCATCCTTCTGTTATTCCCTCCATAATACCAATTTCTTTCTGCCCAACGTCTCTCTCTTCTTTCCAAAGCGCTTTCACCCACACCTTATCAAGGATCACTCTTCATTCCATTCAAGTATATGTTCAACTATTGAAGGAAATACTTTCTAACTACTCAACCTGACATATAAGTTCATTGCACTCCCTCTCTCTCAATCCCCTTGCCCTGTTGTGTTTTTCTTATCACTACTTAAGTGTATGTACATATTTCTTTATTTATCATTTGTCTCCAGCACTTGTATGTGAGCATCAAGACTTCAGGGCTTTGCTTGTCAGCCTTACTAACCAATGACTACTGTCTAGACCTGAAATCTTGTAGGTGTTCAAACTATATGTCAAATAAAGAAATGAATAGTAGAAAATATTCCTACTGTAATATTTTTGAGGGCAATATTTTGGTCAGTAAGATGCATTCCTTGAATATCAATTTTGGTTAAGTATCTTCATACAATTAAAACTAGCCAGAAAATCTTGGTAAAAATCAAACATCAATTTTGAGTCATAATGTAAGCCAATTTACCATTTAGAATAATAAGCACATTTAAAATCTTAACTATTCCTAATTTTCCTCAATTAAAATGAAATAATAATGATACGTACTTCTTAAAGTTTTTGTGAAGATTAAATGAGCTAATGGGTGTCAATCATTTAGAATAATACCTGGCCCATTGTAAATATACAATAGATGTTAACTCTTGCTATTGGCTTTATGATTTCGTTCAGTTCAAAACAGAATTATTGGAAGTATTTCTATTCCTACTGTACAGAAAATATATCTTTCTTAATATGACATAATTTGAAAGCTCTAGGGTGGGTAGTGGTCTTTCCTATTCACTAATATATCCCCCTAGCACCTCACATGGTGCCTGGAAAACAATAAACATTCAACAAATTTTACTTGACTAAATTAATGAGTATGATATTTGAAAATGAGCCTGGTTTTTTCAGTGAAGGTTATCCAATAACATTAGCTTCCTTTGAATAATTAATGCTGTTTGCTCTAAAGTGTAGTGTGTGTACTACCTAGAACTTGGTATAAAATATAAGTAATGACCAGTAGAAAATACTCTGGCCTTAATTTCCTTTTTCTTGTGTGTTCTTGGACGAAAGTATAAGCATAGTCAAGGTCACAGAATCAAATTCTCACTGGGGCTGATTAATAAAATTATACATACTGATATTTGCACTGTAACAAATTTCCATCTTAAAGGAAAATGAAGTTTACATATTGCTGCAGGCATTGTGCAAATTAGAACTTCATTGAATATTAATGAATTACTCTTTGTGGCCAATTGTTATGCAAATTACCAGAGTGTCAGAATTTATCATTTTATTTGGTTGAGGATTAAGGAAAAAAAAAATGTTTTTAAAAATCAAGCAGAACTTTCCACAAAGTAATAAGTGAATTCAAGCAAGGAAATATTATATGATTCCTGAATGTCCCTGATTATCATGCCAGTTTTTGGATATTATTATTTTTTTAATATTAATTTAATACATGCCTTCTTTAAGTTGCAGAAAGGTTAAAATGTATTATTAAACAAATAAAGAAGTGTTTTTTTCTTAGTTATAGATGCTGTCAAATGGACTCTGACTGTACTCTGTTGTAAAGAGTTCAATTTTGCACCTTAGGGTTTTCAATATTTTTAAAGAAAGAGCTGTACTGATTGTTTTAAAAAATCTTGTAAAAGAACCTGTTTCTCTACAAATAATGTAAACTCACCATATTAACTATAAGCAATGGTTTATTTAAACAGAGCACTACCAAGGAATTCAACCAAACACTCTTTCATAGCAAAAATAGTATACACTTATATATATAAAGAATTGCTAATTTTTATAGCATGGTGTCTAAGTGATATTTTTAACATAAATTTCTTCAAATAAGTGTTAGAATGAATAAAACACAATGGCAATAATACTTCTAATAAGGTCAGTTATGCATGGAGGTATTTATTTTTAACTTTATTCTCCTCTTTAAAAATTTATTCCAGTTAATATTCATCAAAGTTTCAAAAATACAATTGTTATAATTGATTTCAATCTGAAAAAATCCCAGAGATAAATCCTTTCAAAAGAGTAAGTTATTTTTTAACATATTACTCTTGCAATAGAATATACCATGAACTGTGTCAAGCACACATGACCCTGTTGATACTTATGGGGTGGTTAAAGAATGAACAGCTTAATTAACAAATACTATGCTACGTTTTTGGACCTCTGGAGTTTTTAAAGCATTTAACCACTTACAGAAGGCTGGAGGTTCAAACTCACCAACCACTCGTGGAAAGGAAGATTGAGCAATCTACTTCCATAGAGATACCACCTCGGAAACCCAAAGAAGGGTCACTATGAGTCAAATCAACTTGACGGCAGTGAATTTTTTTTTTTATGCTACATTTCATTAATAAATTAAAAAAAAAAAAAAACAAGTAGCATTATGAAATCAAGATTTAATGATGATTTTTACGACATCTCCTGTGGGCAATATTCCTTAAAGACAATGGAGAATTGTGTACAGCTGAAAATTATGGCATGTGATATAAATTTCACTGGTTATTTCTTATAAGAGAACAGCAGTTTCTGTAGACTGCTTTGATGTTTTACAGTACTTCCTTTTTCTTTCAAAAGGGTTACCAAACTTTATGAATTCTACCTTGGTAATAAAAGCTATTAATACATGAGCTTAAAATAGTTTGTTTCTATTTCCACTGTGGTTGTGTACCATTTTAAAATTGTAGTGACAATCAAAACATCTTAACACATAGGTTCATTTCAATATTTCCCAAATTATTTCAAAGTCAGAAGTGATTTGCAAATTAAACTGGGAGAGGATTGGGCTATAAGTACTCTAACAATACTAATTGATTATTTTTTTTTCTTCCAAATTCAACCAGTTGTTTAGGGACTCAAACAGAGGTGGGTTTTTTTGTTGTTGTTGTTGTTGTTGTTTTTTGTTCAGTTTTGTTTGTTTTTAAGTTAGCAGTCATGCTATAAAGTATAGAAGCCATTACTAATTTCATGGTATACTTGTAGGGCTTGGGTTATTAAAGAGAAGTATATAGTTTTATAAATGGGATCAACTCTGAGTACACAGCAAAGTCAAGATTGAATTTCATTGCTATGAAACAAATGGGTGTAATTCATTATGATGTCAGCCTCTCTAGAGGGGGCATCCTGTCCCTAGAGGTGCACAGCTAATGTGTGCTGTTTCCAGCCCTCTGCCATAAACCAAGCGTTCTTTATTCTCTCCTCTGCTTTCTATAAACATGCAATTCCTGATACAATAAACGGCCCTATTAAAAAGCTATCAAATGCGGGAAGGGTGCGTGCAATACTACTGAGGCAGCAGAGGCAATAATGACTAGGTCAAAAGGTAACAGTTAACAGCTAAATGAAACAAGCTCCCTCTTTCAATTCTATTTCCAAACACTACAATTTCATAGTATTCTGGACAGGATAGTCTTAATAATCCTCAGTGCACATTGAATGCCTACCATTAAACACCACGTAGAGCCCATGTCCACCCTACATCTCCCCTTCAGCTTCACCTTCCCAACCACAGGTCCTACAGCAACTTGCTGAAAGCACAAACCTGTGTGATTGTTCACTGAAGCAGCAACTTTCCTTCAGCCCTTTTCAGTACCGGAGTAGCAGGGTTTATTTCCTTTTCCTTTTCCTTTTCCTCTCCCTTTACCCTAGGGTGTTTTAAACTTCATTACAATGGTGATTCATTTTGTATGCATATTGAAAAGAGGCTTAGGGATGGCTCAGTGCAAAAAAGGGAGTAGATAATGTTACAGATAACTTGGCCCGTGAGTGGGAACTGCCAGCTATATTCCTTTGCTTAGTAAACCACTTTAAACAATGTCTGGAAAAAAAAAAAAAAAGTGTGGCTTAGGTATGCTTGTTTGTGGAATAATCCCCAAAATATGAAGGCACTCTCCAACTGACTGAGGCAGACAAGCTGTTAAGTATTCTGTGGTATTACTTTGGTATAAATAACTGTCTTTGGTTCACTGGGTGCCAGGGACTTCTTAAACAACTCAGCTTTCAGCATCACAAAATGCTGCATGGTTACACCATGATTTTGATACAACAAGAACAAAAAATAAGATATATAAAAAATATATAAAGTAATAAACATAAATTAGTAAATGGCCTCCACTGTCCTATTATTAAGGACCTCTGATGGCATTGTGGATAAGGCCTTTGGCTATTAACCAGAAGATCAGCGGTTCAAACCTACCAGCGGCTGCACAGAAGGAAGATGGGTTGATCTGCTTCCATAAAGATTTACAGCTTCAGAAACCTAATGGGGGCTTGCTATGAGTCAGAATCAACTCGAAGGCAGTGAGTTTGGTTTGGTTTGGTTTTGTCATATTATTGCTCAAAGGACCTCTTGTATATTAATTTTAATTACCTTGCAAGTTAGTCCTTAGTTCTTATTCTTAATTTATACCCTTGACTAAATGAAAAACGTGACTTCTTTTTGGAAAGTTTGGGATATGACATAAGTATCAGAGGAAGAATTAAGAAGACCTGAAATTCAGCTGCAGCAAGTTTGTAGAAATTTCCTATACTTCTTGCAGGTAGAATGATTAAATAATTAGTTTCCAAATTTCAAACAATTTTGAGAATGAAACATCAATTACATGGAGAAAATTAGCATGACTCTGGTCAAACTGGGATATTGGTCAGCTTACCTGTGGGAAATATTTTATTTGGAAGTTCTAAGACCATTGCCTTAGCTTACCAACCACAAGGGTTCCATGGAATGGGTACCTTAGTAAAAATGCAAAAATAATACATGCTATTCTAATGAGGGAGCTCTGGTGGTGTAGTGCCTAAGGCATTTGACTGTTAACCAGAAGGCAAGTGGTTCAAACCCACCAGCCACATCTCAGAAGGATGACTGGGAAATCTACTTCCATAGAAATACCACCTTGGAAACCCAAGGACAGGTTGCCATGAGCTGTAATCCACTCAATGGCAGTGAGTTTTTATTCTGCTGAACTCACTGATCTCAGAGGACAACTAATAATTTTTAAGCCATTGTTCATTCATGCTTCCTAGTACCCTTGAATGCTTAATAAAATCAGCAACAACTGTGTTCAGTGTTGCATAAAGTAAGTAATTCTAAGATGTAAAATTCAGTTTTCTAGTGTTCTTAAAATACATACAGCACAGGAATCCTATAGGACATGTAGCACTTCCCTGGAGAATATCTCCTAATTAATAAACAAGGGAATTAATTCTGAAGACAGACTTACTCAGGATACTCAGTAATACAGGTCCATAGAAAATAAGTTAGGGCTTCAACACATTTCAGAGAACCCAGAATTGACAACTTTGTTCCCATGGAGAATGGCAAGGAAGATGCAACTTTCAAAATAAAATAAGTAAAAATAAAATTTCATGCCAATCTATAAAATTAGAACCATGGAATTTTATAGCTGGAAGTGTATGAGTGGTGATTTGCTTTAATCCCCTTATGTTACACAGGAGGGACACCAGGTTCAGTGAAGACTCGTACGCACAAGGTCACCCAACTGGGTACTGCCTGCCTGAGCCCTGGAATAGACCCTCCCTTCTTTTATCATCTATGAGTGAAGAAAATGAATTAATAAACTTATTAATATAAAAGGTAGCCGATATTCTAGTTCCATTTTATATTTTAATTTATTTATTTATTTCAGTTTAAGATGATGCTATTGCCTTTTTTCTCACTTATTTTGCTACAGTGTTTTTATCCCCTCTGGATACAATGCAATCACATTTGAGGTTTGGCAGACTGCCCTTTTGGCTTAGCAGAGTTGATAAAAGGTTGCCAAATACCACAGTAGTTCATATTTATTTTAGGTTTTATGACAATTTTTTCTCAAAGCCTTAAGTTCTTTTCTCTCAGCAAACCATCAATCAATCCTAGAAAAAACATAGACTTCTTCAATGAATTGCCAACGTGGTTCCAACTGCTGACAGCATGTCTTTTATGTACATATTTTTATTTTCTTTTTTAAGAACTTCAAATCTAGAGAAACAAATTTTAGATATTCTATGCATGTATGAATGAATGTATTAAGGAGCCCTGCTGGCAGAATGGTTAAAGCACTGGCTGTCAGTCAAAAGGTCAGCAGTTCCAGCCTACCAGCTGCAGCTCCACAGGAGAAAGATGTTGCAGTCTGCTTCCATAAAGATTTACAGCCTGGAAACCAACTGGAACATTTCTACTCTGTCCTATAGGTTGTTTTGAGTCTGCGTTGACTCAAAGGCATTGGGTTTGTTGTTCACTTTGTGTATGCATGCATGTACGTATGTATATATGTATCTATATCTATTCAGGCACACACATATATAAATATAGATATGTGTTTAAAAACCAAAAAACAAACTCACTGCCATCCAGTTGAGTAGACTTATAGTGACCTCTCCTTGCTTTCTGAGGCAGTATGTCTATAGAAATAAATTACCCAGTCTTCCTTCTGGGGAGTAGCTTGTGGGTTTGAACCACCAGCCTTCTGGTTAGCAGTCAAATAAATGCCTTAGGCACTATGCCACCAGTGATATTTCAAGTGAAATATACAGTAGTAAAATATCTATTTTGCTAATGAATGACCTATGTCTGGCAGTAACCAATGTTGAGTTACGAGGACAGAGTAATACTGGCTGTGATGGTCAAGGTTACGTGTCAGGTTGTCTGTGCCAGGATTCTCAGTGGTTTGACAGTTATGTAATGATGTAATGTGGCAGTTATGTAATGGTGGAGCATTCCTCCATCTTGTGATCTAACACGGTTACCCTCCATTATTGTATAATGCCAATTTTCACATAACAGTCTGGTTTGTGAAGCATAACTATGCTCATAAGTGAGGAATAGGTGTATTTCTTCTCTTTTTCTGAGGTTGAGTATACTCTAGCTCAATAGGTAGCAGTTTAGAACATTGTAATACAAAGTCATACCAGGTGATGTCATCTGACTTTAAGTCATAGCTTAGAAGAGGACTGAGGTACATTGAAACATCGGTTACTG
This sequence comes from Orycteropus afer afer, assembly GCF_000298275.1. Lineage (NCBI taxonomy): Eukaryota > Metazoa > Chordata > Mammalia > Tubulidentata > Orycteropodidae > Orycteropus > Orycteropus afer. The sequence goes on from NW_006921815.1 coordinate 2,434,641, forward strand.
AAAACTTGAGTTTCTAAGGCAGTATCCAACCTACATCAGACTATTAGTTACTATGTTGCAACAGATCCATCTGCTGAACAAATTTACTCAGTATATTCTTGGCTGTGTATGATTATCTTTCCCATAGTTGTTATGGAAGCAAAGTCATCAATTATGCAAGCAGTTCCTACAAGACACATATAGTTATTAACACAATTAAATAACTAGTGGTAAGAATTAGGAAAGCCGTTTCTGAGTTAGTAGTCTAACTGCTGCATATGAATTTTGGTATATATCCTTAAAAGAAGCACTTTGTTTCCGAGTTGTGTATATAAGATAGGGATAGTAATATATACCCACCTGTGCTGTATTTAATGACACAAATGAATAGAGTTCTTAACATAGTGCCTACATGTATACATTCATCTATCAATGTACTTAATTTTCAAATATTGACAATTAATATGTGCTTAAAATTATATCAACTATCATGTATTTTGTGGAAGGAAAACAGGGTCATATGAGCTCTGGTGGTATAGTGCCTAAGGCACTCAAACCCAACAGCCACTCCTTGGGAAGAAGATTGGGCAATTTAGCTCCATAAAGATACCACTTCGGAAACACAAGGAGGGGTCACTTAGAGTCGGGATCGACACAATGGCAGCAAGATTTATCTATCTGAGATAGAAAAAGAAAAAAATCTATTCTTAATTCTCTCTCTCCTCACACCTCACCCACCTAAAATACCTACAAATTAAACTAGGGAACCATCTTAACAGGCACCTTAGTTTTACTTTTCACTATAATAAAATAAACATAAACCTTACTAACAGACTTAAGTCTCTGGTTGATTTATAATTGGATTTTAGACTTATGGGATCATTTTAGTAGTATGGAATTAGACCCCCTTCAATCATTTTTCTTCTATAGTGAATGATGAAATTAAAATATACAGTAATTTAAGGATTATGTTATCTCATAGATTTAAAGGTACAATTGTATCAAACCCTCATCATTTCTTTGGTTATCAAAAAAGTGCTCTATTCTTGAATCAGGGATCAGAAAAGTCTACCCATTTCTGCCTCTTAAAAGGTGTGCAAGTTATTTAATGTCTGTGGCTTCAATTTTCTCCTTTGAAATAGGAATAGGAAAAACTCTTCTTTTATCAAGTTTTAGATAAGATAATGAATGTAAAGGACTTTATGCAATATGCAGTGTGATAGTTGGAGCTGTGTGTCAACTTGGCTGGACCCCACTTCTGGTACCAAATGTGTT
>NW_006921815.1:2439074-2453734 GCF_000298275.1 Orycteropus afer afer
GGGGGGGGGAGGTCACTGTGAGTCAAAATCAACTCGATGGCAGCGAGTTTGGTTTTGAGTTTGAATCAACATTTCCTGAGTGTCACTGAAAATATATTCAACATAATATATGTAATCAGAAGCCTCTTTAAATTTTACAAGAATGTATCATATTTTGGTCTTGGTCTCAGTAGGAAAAAACAATAAAATAGATAATAATAACAACAACAATAAAAATAATTAATCCTATTTTGAAAAAAAAATGCATAACAACACAGCAATAAAAAAAGGGCACATGTGATGCCAACCAAAAGATAATTAAGCATAAAGAGGGTATCTGTGGCAAATACTAGCTAAAAATGAGTGCATAATAGTGTTGTTGTTGTTGTTGTTATGTGCCGTCAAGTCGGACCCAACTCATAGAGACCCCTTTTTGGGTTGCCGAGGCAGTATCACTACGGAAGTAGATTGCCCCATCTTCCTTCCAAAGAGTGGCTGGTGGGTTTGAACCACCAGCCTTCTGGTTAGCAGTCAAGTGCCTTAGGCACTTTGTAGAATATGTTATATTTACTATGTCATGTGCTATTATAAAGCCATGTGGAGACAATCTATTGAATATTCATGTTTTCTAACCACCCCAAATCACAGTCTTATTCTGTGAACTTTACAAAACTTGTTCTGGAACAACTTTGAGCATAGAAGTTGAAATAATTTTCTAAAACCAAAACCAAACCCACTGCCATCACATTGACTCTGATTCATAGCAACTCTATAGGACAGAGTCAAACTGCCATCACAGGGTTTTCGAGGCTGTAAGTCTTTATGTAAGCAGACTACCACATCTTTCTCCTGCAGAGTGACTGGTGGATTGATATCGCAGATCTTTTTCTTAGCAGCTGAGAATTAAATTCTGCACCACCAGGGCTCCTTGAATTCTTTTCTACAGACTTAAAATTATTTTTGGATGTGAGACATAAATGCAGTGACTTTTTTCTTTCAGTGTCTTCTTTACAGTATCTTCTACATACCTCACATGCTTAATAATTGACAACACATAAGGAGTCAATATGGAAGGTTCAGCACATTGGTAAGTGCCAAACTCACTGCCAGACCCACTCAAATTCAAATTTAGTCTTGTCAGTTACTAGTTATGCAACACTGGTAAGTTATTTAACCAATAAGAGTCCCAGTTTTTTCATCTGTTAAAAAAGAGATAAAAATACATATCTTATATTGGGACTGCAATTAATGTAAAGTAAAGGATTAAGTATCTGCTCAATTGGTGTTGGTTATTATTGTTTATGCTGCTTTATATAGACAAGAGTCAGCACTTAAGTATGATGACATATTCTTAAATTAAACCTTAAACATTAGCACATTTTATTTTTATTTACCTTTTTAAGACAGCTTATTTTAGGCTGTAACTCTCTACCTGAGGATACCAAAGGAAAATCATATAACTAAATGTCAGAGTGTTATTTTCAAATACTACATTATTTTGGAGAAATATTTTAAGAAAAATTGGCATTTTTGTGGAAGATAAGTAACAGCTTTACTACAGTATTGTCAATAACACTAAGAGAGAGGTATCAGGATCTTACTTTTACAAATGAGGAAACTGAAACAACATTGAACAAATGTGTAATATCTCTTTTTCACAAAAATAAATGATTTTTTTTTATTTCATCATACTTTACATTGGTTATCATCTTAACAACCACTAATAATGAAACGGAATCTACTCAATAGCATTTTTTTGAGACTTGACTGCAATCTTATTGAACATTATTTTAGTAAAAGTATATTTGAGTATAAAATAAGTCATCATTATTACAAATCTTGCTTCACATTTGTTTATGAATAATTTGGTTTTTTAATCCATTAAAGAAAAAAAAATTATAACAGTGAATACTAATTTCAGTTACAAATTCATTGCTTCTTGGGTCTTACAACCACTAGAGGGGAAACAAGTAGAAATAAGTATTGTTACAACTTGACCACACAAAACAACAACAACAACAACTGTACAAGGAAAACCTAACTGACACAGGGGCCAAAAGTCTTCCATTAAAGAATCTATTAATGAATGAGGCCCTTGTGGTCCTGCTTTAAGCATTGATCTATGTATCAGGTATGAGGTTGTCCAGCTTTTTGTAAGCAGGAGGAGAATAACCAATAAGGACCTTTTATGGAATGCTCTCTCATTCAGCTTCTGTAACAATGCCTATTATTCCTATGCTAAAAACTATTTCACTAAACTAGTAGTCACTACTTGCAAGTACTTCTGCTCACTGTTACTCAATTCAAAGATGTTTCAGATTTATCACTTCAGCTTTTTTTATTTCTTTCTCTTGGTTACAATGTTTGCAGCATAATCTAAGGCCAATATATACTCACAAGCTTACAGTTATAGGACATAATGAAAGTTTTAATAAAGTTGCTTACAGATCTGCAAGGATTTTATATATAGTTTGGGAAAATAAGGTGTCAAATAAAAAATATTGGGGCGAAAACCTCTAACATCCACAATACAATGAAATTTCTAAAAAATGCATAATATTACTTAGGCATCAAGGAGAAAAAGAAGAAAAGGGAAAAAATTACTTTCAAAGTTAGCCATCACTTTACCACAAATCCCCAAAATGTTGGTTGAGGATGCCCTTAATATTTAACAGACACTGATAAATCACTATGTGAATTCCTCAAATTAATGTACTCTGATAATACTGAGGAAATATTAGTTTCATACTAAATGCATGTGATTTGTCTAGGAGCAACTCATTTTCTATTGCTACTTCATAGCCCAAGGCACTGAAGGAGCCGAAGGGGATTTAAAGTAGTATGTGGGAGAAAGAGTGCAACTCAGTACCATAAAACGGAGTGGGGCAGAGTGCAAATCTGAATACGGAGTGCTGTTTCCAGGAGGCCTAACTGTAAAAGAAGGACAAATCTTATGTCTAGGTGATCACAGTGTAGCTAAAAGGATCGAAAATATTATTTGATGAAATAATTAAGAATTGGTTCAATAGTTCTGTCGTTTTTTCAGCTTAAACTTTATCTCCTATAGAGGCCAAGTGGTAACCTCACCCCATCATGTTTATAGGTTTTTGCAGCCATCATAGACAAGAGGTTGCTTGAATACTACCTCAAATCTCTGGTTAGTTGTGTTCATGCTGTTCACTGAGCAGCAGCCTAAATGAGGCTAGGTCTTTGTAAGGCTGAACTTTTCTCTCTCCAGAAGACAATCAATGTAATTCTTCACACCCGTAAATGCAGATTGCTCTTATGGAACTGTGCACTTTGCCATTTTCTGACAGGAGCATGATGAATGAGGCAGTGATGGCTGTGGAGATTGATTTTTCACAAGCCTGAACTCTTTTCACTTGTCAAAAAATGAGAAGATCGTTGTATCATGGGCTGATACACATGGTATAATAAAATACAGATAACCACCTCAAGGCATTCTGACTCCCAGAATTCCTCAAGCAATAAAAACAGCCCAAAGTATCTGATTTGACCGTAAGCATAGAGCCATGCAGTGAAGAAATGTAGATTTATCCTATTCTTAACCAGAGAATAACAGAGATTATGACAACACAGCACCTGACGTATAGTTGATAATAAATATATGTGGAATGGGTAAACGAAAGGGCCAAGAGAGGAAGGAGAGAAATGGAAGACGGAAGGAGAAGGCAGTGAGGGAAGGAAAAAAACAATAAAAGGAAGGAAAGGAAGGATGGACAAGGATAGCAGAGAAAGGGTAGAAGGAGGAAAGGAGAAGGGGAGGAGGATAGAAAGGAGGACTAAAAGGAAGAGAAGAAACAGGTTTCAAAATAAAGATATGCATAATATTTCCCTAACATGATAAATAAAAACTAGAAAAAAGGATATCTCTGGTGGCATACTGCCTGGCATTTGACTGCGAACCAGAAGCCTGGTGGTTCAAACCCAACAGCCATTCCTGGGAAGGAAGGTTGGGCAATCGACTTCTGTAGAGATACCGCCTCCGAAACCCAAGGAGGGGTCGCTATGAGTCGGATCGAAATCGAAGGTAGTGAATTTGCTTTGTTTAATTTTGGTGCTTTTTTACAAAGCACTGTACATAAAGCACCTCCTACTCTGTTCTTTGTTGAGTTCAGTAGATTTTTCTTGTTAACTATGCTATTATTGCATCTGACAGATTGTTCTTCAGATATTCTTGAAAAGAGAACAAGGATGAAAGTTTTACTATGCAAGATATAGTGGAATTGGGGTGCAAACCTAGCCTAGTCTCTTTAAAGAAATGGTCTAAATAAAAAAGCAAAGGGCAAGTTGAAAGAGGTTAAGGTCAGATACTTTGTTCCAAAACTCAAGTTTGAAAATAATAGCGGAGAGGAGATGAATAAGTGACAAAGCAAGCTACCAGCAATTTAGTCAGTCCTAATCAGTAAACCCCAGCCACACAGTGTGTATGTTTACCATTCAAGTAAAAGATAACAAGGCTACTAATTTTAAAGTTATCTACTAGTCTTGGGAAAAAAATGGACAGTGAGGTTATTAGCTTCTGAAAAGTCAACACATAGAAGTTTTTGGAATAATTAAAGGCTCTCTTTATTTAAAGGAGCTCTGGTGGCACAGTGCCTAAGGCATTTTACTGCTAACCAAAAACTTGGTAGTTCAAACCCACCACTACTCTGTATAAGGAAGATGGGGCAAACTACTTCCATAAAGAAGTAGTTACCACCTTGGAAACCCAATGGGGGTTACTATGAATCATAATCAATTCAATGACAGTGGGTTTTAATTAATAAAGGAGTTCTGGTGATGTAGTTAAGGCATTTAGCTGCTAACCTAAAGGTCAGTGGTGTGAACCCACTAGTCGTTCAGTGGAAGAAAAATGAGACAATCTGTTTCAGTAAAGATTTACAGACTTGGGAACCCTATGGGGATCGCTATGAGTTAGAATCAACTCTATGGCAATGAGTTTGGCTTGTTTGGTTTAATTCATAAAATAAAAAGAGATTGTAAGATTGAAAAAAACAAGCTGCCCAACTATATAAGTGTGTTCAGTATATATTCAATAACTTCTGTCAAAGTAATTCCAAATTAAATCATAGAAATAAACCCCAATAAATATATCTTCTTTGTAGTTGATTATTTTCTTTTCTACTTTTAATTTTTCTAGTAGAAATTTATTAAGCTGTTATTAAATATTTTTTATGTTCATAAGAAAATATCTACAATTTCTAACAAATGTTATATTTTGGAGTTTGCTTAGATATTTATACAAACGTTCTTTATTAAATGTTTGTGCTATTATTTTAAAGGTGTTATATTTTCATATAGATAAAGACTTATTAAATTAGACAATATTTAAGCTTTTATTGTCCTGTTATTCACCCGTGGCTGGTTTGAAACAGTGACAAAGCTGCTCACTTTTCTGACTAGTTAAAAATACCCAAGTGTCTGTCATTGATCTCCAGATGAAATAACTAATTTTGAAGACACTAGCTCTATATATTGAAACTTTAAAATTAAAAGCAAATATTTTATTATGTTTGTCCTCCCAAAGACATAACATGATACTAATACAGATGAACTTACTCTCTCTGAGAAATTATTTCAAAGTTTAGGAAAAATGTCATTGAGTGCTGCCAGATAAGGCATTTGGCTGCTAATCAGGTCAGTTGTTCAAACCCACTCACTTCCTCGAGTTGATTGCAGCCCATAGCGTCCCCTCCTTGGGTTTCCGAGGCAGTATCTCTATGGAAGTAGACTGACCAGTCTTCCTTCTGAGGAGTGGCTGGTGGGTTTGAACTGCCAGCCTCCTGGTTAGCAGTCAAATGCCTCAGCCACTATGCCAGCAAAGCTTCTTTTATATAGTGAAACTTTAAAATAAAAGCAAATGTTTTTGGGGGCTTGTCCTCCCAAAAACTTAACATGATGCTAATACAGATGAACTTACTCTCCCTCAGATATTCTTTCAAAATTTAGGAAAATGATTATTGAGTGCTGCCAGATAAGGCACTTGGCTACTAACCAGAAGTTCTGTTGTTCAAACTCACCAGCCTGTCTCTGGAAGAAATGGGTCAATCTACTTCCATAAAGATTTACAGCCTCAGAAACCCAATGGGGGTCACTATGATTCAGAATTGATTCAATGGTAGGTTTTTTGTTTTTGTTTTTGTTTTCTGTTTGCCAGTCATTATGACAAGGGATTTATAAATATCTCCAATGTTTTCCCCAATCCTGGAAAATTAATATGAGAAGAAATTATTAATGGGTCCAAATTCATATAACTGGTGTACAGCATGGAGTATACAGATCTCTGAGGACAGAATGCACACTCTCTTTAGAGGGTCATGGTTGACCCTAGATAAGATGATTGAAAAACAAAGATGTCTAAAAATAAACAAACTAAAGTTTTGTTATTTTTAAGCAAATTACTTAAGTTATTTCATACAATGACAATATGCATGTCGATGAATTAGCATTTTGAAATAGATATATAATTGCTTCCAATAATAGTTTTCTAGATTCTAGACAACTAATTCACTAAGATAAATATATTGAAATTAGTCCAAATACAAAATTTGAAAAACCACTCAAATTATAGATTCTCAATTTAGTTTCCTCATTGACATCATTTTCATTTTAGGACAAATTGCATTTCAGGACTTGAAATTTTGACTAATGTCAGCACATTACTCTGGTAAGGAGAGGAAACTAAATAAACTCAGTTGTACCATTATATCCACTTCTTTTTAGCTGTTGTTAAATGACAAAGCATCAGCTTGCACAGATATCAAAACATATACAGTGTATTTATACAAATATTGTACATGTTGCATGTTTGCATTCTGATCAACCCCTGTGTGTTATTTTCATTAACTCCTTATATCAATATTTCCATTTCCAAATTTTTTTCCCTGTACAACAAATCTAACATTAAGTCATCATCTTGGTGCCTGATGACATAGAGGTTTGGTTTCCAACAGCAGATCCTCATCAGTCTGCCCTTGAGTATCCAAAACAGTCTCTCTCCTAGCAGGGTTGCTTCCTTGTGCTGCAAACTGCTTTCTACAATGAAGGAAGAAATCCCCTTTCCCACCCAGGAAACAGATCTTGCCAGGGCGTCTGACCCTGGACTAGAGGTGCATGGTCTTTTGCACCTGGGCCAAAGAGGCCACTTAGGTGGGTGAGGCCGATTTGCTACAAGCACGTGTTCTGACCCACCATCTGCCTAGCCACCTGCTGCATTCGTGCCATTTGAAACTCAGGCTTGTTTGGATTCCACAGGGTAAGCATGAGAGACACAGAAGCAGAACTCTCGCTCAGATGAGATGAACTAGTGGCCCTGAATGGCTGGGGCAGTGCACACCCATAGTCAGACTGTCTCACCACCCAACTTCATGTTTTGTGTGAGCCTAGCACCACAGCACTTGAGTTGAGTTGGCAATGTTTCCCCCTACACAGCCCTCCACCATCTGCCATTCAATGTACCTGGGCTTTTATCAACTGCAAGAAACTAAACCACTCTCATCCTTACCACAAATTGCCACAGAACAAAAAAACAGTTTCATTTTTCTATTACTGGAAACTCAATCTCTTATTTTTATTGTGATTTATACCTTTATTATACAAATATAATCAAAAGTAATATTTTCAGACTATTGAGTAAAGGTGAATGAGGCAAAAATTCACTTCAGGAAATGTCAAGGGAAGTGTAAGCATGGCACACTATGCCAGAACTTTTTCAAGTAATTTCACCTTTTTCACCCATTATATGTGATGTGTGTTATTTACACTGGCATATTATTTGCAAAAATATGATATTTTAATTAAAATATCTTAAAATAAGAGCAAAACTTACAGACCCTGAACCACTACGTGTGTACATTTTATATTTGTAGTGCTGCATTAAATATATTTAGATTTTGTTTTCTTACAGATTCAAAACTTTTAATAAAGTTCTTCAGAAAAGGACAATCTACTTCAGCTCCAACACTAATCAATATTTGAAGTTTTAAATTAACATTTTAATTTGGTACTAAATAAATAAAGAACATGAGTAAGTCTAAATTCGTTTGTGGTGGCACAGTTTCAGCTGAATATGACAAGAAAAAAACTAAACTAGGAACTATACTAATATCCAGTTAGTAGATTGATTAATAACTCATCATACTCAATCAACTTCCATGTTGCAAATGTTAACGAAGTGAAAAAGAGAAGTTCCTCAATGAGATGGATTGGCACAATGGTTCCAATAATGGGCTCAAACATAGCTAAGATTATGAGGGTGGTGCAGGACCCAGTAGTGTTGCATTCAGTTGTACATAGGGTTGCTGTGAGTCAGAACCAATGTGATGACACCTGACAACAACAACAACAAAAGAAGAATCAGTGTCTCTTGTTAGAAAGGTAGAATGAGGAGGATCTATTTCAAACAAAAATGCAACGGGTTGAAAGTAAAGCTCAAAATGGTTGTCAACATCCATTATGATAACAAAATTCGCTAAAAAGAAGTTGTCCTTTAGGGCAGCCAAAACCAGCAGATGTGTTCCAGCTCATCATATCCTCCAACTGAGGAAAAAAAAAAAAAAAGATAAAGTGCTTGGTTGTAAGTCCATATTTAAAGAAATGAAAGAGAAAGCTACTTGAACCATCAGTTGACGAAATTCTACAACGTTCTCAAATCTCACCAGAACATCCCACTCAAATATTGATTTATTTCTTTTTTTCCCAGTCATAAAACTTTCCATTTGCTTCTCAGCAAAGTTGTTGATGAAGAGAGAAAATGAACTCTTCAAAATATGTTTCAGGTGGACTCTTTTTTAAAATGAGTAACCTTGAAAAGACTTTAGAAAAAAAAAAAAAGGCTTTAGATTCTATTTAAATTCTGAAATCTGGAATGATTAAAGATAATGATTTATATTATGGCAAGTAATTTGAAGATTGCTGCATTATTAAAATTTATTTGCTTAAAGGACAATACACTTCTCATTAGATTTTTAGGGATTGCCTAAAAATGAGTTCATTTGATAAAGTACTTATTTGGTCTTTACAAATATGATTTTACAAGTACTATCCATTTTAATTCCATGTAAAGGCAAACATGATTCAATAAAATATTTAGAACAAATTTTAAAATAATAATTATAATGTAATACAAAGATTAATGTAATACAAAGACTAATTCAAAGTAAGCAATTTTTAAAATAAATAGAAAATAATAGTAATCGATACATTTTTAAGACTTAACTTGTTCCAATAAGCTATTTACAAATATTTAATTTAAAATGTTAATCTGTTTTTCCAACGATGATAATTTAAATGAAAAAACAAATGAAAAAAAAATCTATTTTGTTCTGTGTAATGTATTAAATTAGACACTGTTGTTGTTATGTGCCATCGAGTTGGAGCCGACTCATAGCAACCCCTCCTTTGGTTGCTGAGGCAGTACCACTATGGAAGTAGATTGCCCAACCTTCCTTCTGAGGAGTGGCTGATGGGTTTGAACCTCCAGCCTTCTGGTTAGCAGTCAAGTGCCTTAGGCACTATGCTACCAGAGCTCCTGTATTAGACACTATTGAAAGATGAATGATGATACTAAGTTTACTGTATTTGTTCTACTGCTAGTAGATTTTTTTGTGTCAAATCTTCTATCTCTGATTTACTCATCGACTGTTAAAAAGCTACCTTTTCTGATAACATTACTCAGCTCGTAAACTATGGATCACAAGTTCAAAATACATGTGGATTAAAAGTCATCTATGGGAGCTCTGGTAGCATAGTGGCTAAGGCACTTGACTGCTAACCAGAAGGCAGGCGGTTCAAACCCACCAGCCACTCCTCGGAAGGAAGGTTGGGCAATCCTACTTCCGTAGTGATACTGCCTCGGAAACCCAAGGAGGGGTCACTATGAGTCGGGGCCGACTCTATGGCAAACAACAATGGGTTTTTAGTTATTTTTATTTAAATAAACCTATTACAGGTACAGTGACCTTGAATACTCTGTTGTACAGCTGTAAGCTGAAGGTGGGAATGTTCATTTCCTGTTTTTATGTTCATCTGAAAGCAGTATTTTACACCAGATAAGTAAGTGCAATCATGTTTTCCCACTCAGATCTTTCTTAGACCTGTGGATTAGGAAAAAAATGAAGATACTTCAGAGGATCAGAAAGAAATAGGCAACAAGAGGAAAATTGAATCACAGAAATATAGTAGCTATTCCTTTTTGAATCTTACAGAGTAATAGGGTTTATATAAACATAAGCTAAACGGACCATTTTATATCCCTCTGAGACTTTCTGGGAAGCCTAACTCGTGAGAGTCATACTTCACTAGCAATGGCACAACATATCTTCTAGCAAGTACTTAGTCAGTGTACATAGAAAAAAGCAGTATTTTAAATGGCATCCTTAAGAGAGTAAGCCAGACCATTTATTTCCTGGAAGAAATAAATTTAGAGTGGTAAATGATGCAGGAACATTTTATTAAGTCATCCTGATTTCATAGCAGTTCTACAAACTCTGTGACCAGAAGCATCAACTTAAAAATAAAAACATCTGTTAATTGTTGCTATATGAAATTGGTATCCTTATGAGAGGATTCTTGTGGTACGTTCAATTCCCAATGTGCCTTAATACCATAACTGGAAATAATTAGCAACATGTCTGCATGATTTCAGTAAGAAACATGTTAATTTGTCCCAGAGACAGTTATTTTTTCCTGCATACTTATTTTCACAAATTTCTTACTGAGTTTGTCTATGTGACTTTGTGTCAGTTGACTACTCATTGTAAAACAGCAGTCTGTATGAACACTGATTTTATAAATAGTAGAGAGTTGTTTCCTTTCTTACTGAATTTAATGCTTCAACTTATATCAATATTTTTAACATATCAGTATAAACCAGCGTGATTCAACTCAATAGTCCCTTGGTTTTTCATTCTTCAAGTATTGCTAGCTAAAGATTGAGTAATCTACTTCTGTAGTGATACTGCCTCGGAAACCCAAGGAGGGGTCGCTATGAGTCTGATCCGACTTGATGGCAAACAACAACAATAAAGGGGGTTGAAACAACACATATATGCAAATGTAAGTTTTGCTCCTTCATTTACTTGTGTTGGCATCAGACCCCGAGTGTTTAGCATGTTCAAAAGTCTCATATTTATCCATAATTTTAGGGAGTAAACTTTTCTGATTAAGTTACTTGACAGTTAAAATGTATGTGGTTCATGAATTGCCAATATTGAAAGACTTAGAACACATCAAACATGAATTTCTCTCAATTTTTGATCATAGTTATGAAGAGACATTTTCATTTTATAGTACTAAAACTATTCCAAACAATAAAATGTTAGGCAGATATCGTGATATCCTGGATTATTAAATCACTAACTTGTAATTGATCTTCTTTATTACTTTAAAAGGAAATGCATTAAAATAAAGACAATTGAATTCTCAGAACTCTTGATGAATAAAAGAACTCTGGTTGCAGCCAAATGTCTTACCCACTACATCATCAGAGCTCATATGAAGGCAGTATACTGAGTTCCATTTAAAACAAAAGAAAGAAGCATAGCTCTTCATGTGCTCAACTTCATGCAGACACTATAAAGTATAATGTATAAACATACAAATTTCAAAACATGTGGTTGCTATGGTTATTAGGGGTCATCGAGTTGTTTCCTACTCACAGTGACCTTATGTACACCAGAACGAATATATGCAGACATAAATAAATCATGTATATAAGTGGACAAAAAAACACAGACTGAAACATAAAATTTAGAGATTTCATAGTGCAGAATGAAAATAAATTCAAATGGTTTCTTTATATCAAAGAACTAAGAAATAGATTTACTTTTAGTAATGAATTTCCACTTGGCATCTTAATATAATTTTAATTTTGTATCATAATATATAGCAGCTCTGGTAGCATAGTGCCTAGGCACTTGACTGCTAACCAGAAGGCTGGCGGTTCAAACCCCTCAGCCACTCCTCAGAAGGAAGGTTGGGCAATCTACTTCCGTAGTGATACTGCCTCAGAAACCCAAGAAGGGGTCACTATGAGTTGGGTCAGACTGGACGGCACGACACATAGGAACAACATCATAATATATTGCTATTTTAGAAAAATAGATTAGTTTTTATGCTTAAAACCTCACTCTGTCTTAAAAGCGTACAATTGGGTGAGTTCAGCAACTATGTCCTGTTGTTGTTAGGTGTGATCTAGTCAATTCTAACTCACAGCAACCTTTTATACAACAGAAAAAACTATTGCCCAGTCTTGTGCTATCCTTGAGCTCATTGCTATGCTATGCTTAAGCCCCTTGCTGCAGCCACTATGTCAATCCATCTCACTGAGGGTCTTCTTCTTTTTTCTTGATCCTCTACCAAAGCATAATATCCTTCTCCAGTGACTGCTCCCTGCCAACATGACCAAAGTACAAGAGGCAAAGTCTCACCATCCTCACTCTGAAGAAGCATTCTGGCTGTACTTTGTCCAATACAGACTTGCTCAATCTTCTGGCAGCCCATGGAACAGTCAACATTCTTTGTCAACACCATAGGTCAAATTCATCAACTCTTCTTCAGTCTTTCTTATTACTTGCTCAACTTTTGCATGCATATGAGGCTACTGAAAATACCGTGGCTTGGGTCAGATGCACCATAGTCTTCAAAGTGATGTCTTTGCTCTTGAATACATTAAAGAGGTCTTTTGAAGCAGATTTTCCCAGTGCAACACACCCTTTGATTTCCTCACTGCTGCTTCTATGGGCATTGATTGTGGGTCCAAGTAGAATGAAATCTTGGACAACTTAAATCTTTGTTTATCATGATGCTGCCTGTTGGGCCAGTTGTGAAGATTTTTGTTTTCTTTATGTGAAGTGTAATCCATTCTGAAGGCTGTAACCTTGATCTTTATCAATAAATTGTTCTAGTCCCCTTCACTTTCAGCAATCAAGGTTGTGTCATGTGCATATCATAGGCATAATGGTTCTCCAATTCTGATTCTGTGTTCTTCATATAGTCCAGCTCCTCAGACTATTTGCCCAGTACACAGCATGAGTAAGTGTGGTTAAAAGATAAAACCAGCACACACACCTTTCCTGATTTTAAACCATGCAGTACCTCCTTGTTCTGTTCCAATGATTGCCTCTTGATTTATGTACAAGTTCCTCATGAACACAGTTAAGTGTTCTGAAATTCTCATTTCATAATGTTATCCATAATTTGTCATAATCCACACACTCAAATGCCTTTGCATAGTCAATAAAACACAGGTGAACATCTTTCTAGTATTCTCTGCTTTCAGCCAAGATCCGTCTGACATCAGCAATGATATCCCTTGGTTTATACCTCTTCTGAATCAGGCTTGAAATTCTGGCAGCTCCCTATCTTTGTACTCATACAATGTTTTTAAATTATTTTCTGAAAAATTTTGCTTATATGTGATAATGATATTGTTTGATATTTTCCACACTCTATTGGAGCACCTTTCTTTGGAAAGGGTGCAAATATGTATTCCTTCTAGTCAGTTGGTCAGGAACTTGTCTTCCAAATTTCTTGGCATATAAGAGTGAACACTTCCAGTGTTGCATCCATTTCTTGAAATACCTCAATTGGTATTCCATAAATTCTTGGAGTCCTATTTTTTGTCAATGCCTTCAGAACAGCTTGGACTTCTTCCTTCAGTACCATAGGTTCTTAACCACATGATACCTCCTGAACTGCTTGAACATCTACTAATTCTTTTGAGTACAGTGACTCCATGTACTCCTTCCATTTTCCTTTGATGCTTCCTGCATGGTTCAATATTTTGGCTATAAAATCATTTAACTGGAGGCCTGATTTTTTTCTTCAGTTCTTTCAGCTGTATTTATATATTTTAAGACAGATCAAAAAAGTTGACCAAGATGTCGGTGTTTAAGATACCTGTGATATATTTTAATTTCAGACTGAAGAAGAATTGTTTTTTGAACAAAACTGATTCAGTGACACTACATAGCATCAGTTAACAAAAATGTCAGGTATTTTTACTGGCCACTAGCGACCCTTCAAGCCTGGGATTGAACTCACTCCCATGGCTTCCAGCCGAACAATATTGTTGTTGTTATGTGCCCTCGAGTTAGATTCGACTCATAACAACCCCTCCTTGAATTTCCGAGCTGGTGTCACTACAGTACTAGATTGATCAATCTTCTTTCCCAGGAGTGTCTGGTGGGTTTGAACTGCCAGGCTTCTGGTTAGCAGTAAAAGTGCCTTAGGCACTACGCTTCCAGAGCTCACTGAACATTTATACCAAGTAAGTATACACTCCTTAAAACAATCAACCATGGGAGTCTATAAAAGCAGTATTTGCACAGGGAGATAGTTTAGATGCAGGAATGCTTAGGAAAGAAGGACACAGGGAAAGGGTAACCAGAGGGAGGGAGTGCGAAGAGAGCTGTTACATTATGGAGACTGCAGACAAAGTCATCAAATAAAATGTGTGTGAACTCTTGTATGGAATATTAATTTGTTCTATAAACTTCCACCCAAATCACAAAAACAAACAAACAAACATTAAAAAGAAAAAGCCAGGTAATACAATTTCCCTTTCTATGTGTTTATTGAATCTATTTTTCTCACCCATTGTACATAAGCTTATTAAACACAAAATATAAATAAATCCATCTCCTTAGGAAAGTACT
>NW_006921815.1:2453834-2464277 GCF_000298275.1 Orycteropus afer afer
TTTTTAACGGGACTGTACTTGTTTTTTGTCTGGTAACAAATATTACATAATCAAAATTAACCAAGTCAATTTAGCAGTTAAAAACCATGTTGCAATTATATTACAAAAGTTGAATCATTATTAAATCTACTAAATATATTTAAGTATTTTCTATCTATTAAAATAACTTGCCTTCATATACTAAATTTTTCAACAAAATTAAAAAATGTATCTCTGTGGTTTTATCCAGGATAACTGAAGACTATAATTCAATGTTCAAAAACTATAAACTTAGTCAGATATGGAATTATTTTCTGTGATTTTTCAACTCAACAAAATGATCAAGGTGAGAGAATGGAACATACTCCAAAAATGTCTCATATGAAATTCTTATGTCTTTCCAAGAGATTATACCCATATAGGGAGACAGATTTTTGCACCAGTGTCTGTGTCACACTGCCAGGTATCTCAAGCTGTAGGAGACTTTTCATATCAACGTAGCCAATAAATTGAGAATAGAGTACAAAATCTTCATAAATAAACTTCAATAGGCTTAATGTATTTATGCTCATATTGCTAAAATTAATGGTACACTATTTTTAATTAATTTAACATTTAATAGCACTTTCAAAAAATTTGGAAGTGTAAAGTGGTTCCAGAATATTCTCATTCCATTTGGGCTATTGCTGCTAGACCATATGGAACAAACACTAATATACTTCCTTCTTTTGGACACAGTGCTTTTTTTTTTTCCTTACCACACTGAAGTGGCATTTAAGAGTAGTTCTAGATTTCATAGTATAAACCCTAAATGACACACTTAAAATCAGAGTGTTACAAAGGCTTTTAAAAAGCTTAATATAAGGTTTTGAGTCATCCTTTTAGCTAAGTCAAATAGCCAAAGTAGAGATAAAAGTCTACATGTTTCGAAACAAAATCACCATGACGAAATTCTCATATTCTCACATATCCAAATAATTACTCCACATGAATGCAGTGATTCAAGAATTTGGCTGATAGACAAAACAGCTTGATAAAATAAATAGTGCCAAAAGAAATCACAAATTACATGACTATATAAAGAAACCATTCTCAGTTTAAAATGTTATAGTACATGTTTGCATATGAGTAATGATCAATCATGGGGGGGGCTATTAGTGTTACTGGATAAATATAGTAAGAAATAATACACAAAAATATTAAGTGAAAATAAAGCATTACATATAAAAAGTTACATATTTAGGATTGAATGAAAACCTATAGGTTCTCTAGTTATCTCAATAAGACTATCCATAGAATGATTGCATTCATTATTCCACAATCATTCTTAGGATTATTGAAAGATAACTTGCATGTTAAGGACCATATTATATAACATATTCAATAATTTACATAAATCACTGTCTGGGCTTGGATTACCACATGGTCATGGGATAGATTCCAAAGTGACACAATGTCAGGAAAGACAAAAAAGAGTTCCAAAACACTTTAAGCATATCATTCTCCAGGATTCCCTAAAATAATGCAAATGATATCTTTTCTGGCTTTGGTTCTTCTTGTGGCTGATACAGATGCATAGTGCTACAGGTCATGGTTAAAGATAAATTCCATTAAAAAAATAAAGTAGAAGTAGTGTAGAGAATGTGGGTTTTGAGGTCAGACAAATTTGAGTTCTGCCACTACTAATTGCAAGCAATTTATTTAACATCTGCAACTCTCAATTTACTCATGTATAAAACTGGAATAATTCAAGAATTTATTCAACATATATTCAAGAAATTATTGTGTTTTTGGCATTGCCTGTAAATCCAGCATCAATGAATAATACAGAAAAAGACCCTGCCCTTATAGTGGCTGATTTATAAAGAAGGAAACAGATAAAATAATATCAGACAGTTGAACAAGTTGTGAAGAAAATAATGTGAAGTTAAAGAATAAATGGAAAGCAGAAAAAAAAAAAATCTGTAAATACACAGCCAGCTAGGATGTCTTTGAATAAGTGACTTTTGGGCACTGACATAAATGATTGGTTAGGGGAAAAAAAAAAAAAATTCAGGATGAAGGTGGGCTGAATAATGCCTCCCAAAGATATCCAGGTCTCTTCCCCGGGACAAGTGATTGTTACCATATATGAAAAAGGGGACTGCTCAAATCTGATTAAATTAAGAATTATGACATATGGAGACTATTCTAGATTATGCGAGTGGGAACTAAATGTGATCACATGTGTCCTTATCAGAGGGGAGTAGGGGGAAATTGTACTACCAAAGAGTGGTAGGATATATGAGGCAAGAAGCTGGAATGATGTGAGGAAGAGGTCCTGATCAAAGATGTATGTAGCTTCCAGACACTGAAAAAGGCAGGGAAATGGATTCTCCCCTAGAGCATCTGAAAGAATGAACCCTATCAACACCTTTATTTTAGCTTAATGAAATGCACTTCTGCCCTTCAGAAATGTAAAAGAATGCATTTGCATTGTTTTAAACCACTAAGGTTGTGGTGATCTTTCTTTCTTTCTTTCTTTTTCTCTCTCTCTCTTTCTCTCTCTCTCTCTTTCTTTCTTCCTTTCACAACACAATAGATACAAAAGGAAATGGCAGAAAATACATTTGAAGAGGTAGGCAGGCACTGGATTATTTATGATACTCAAAAAGGAAAAGAAAGAAAGCAAAGACTCTGTCAGAAGACTGTACAGACTATCTCTTTAAGTAACAGATAGTGGTGAATTGTACTTAGGTGGTAATGATAGCTGCGGTAGATAAAACAAGTCAGGCATGGGCTATGTTTCAAAGGTGAAGTTTATAGGGCTTGAAAATGTTAGAGTGGAGAGAGTGAAGAAGAGAGTCATTTGCAAACTAGAAGTAATTGGGTGATAAGCATGTGTCATTCATTGGAGATAACTAAACCTACTCAAAGATTGTGTTAACTGGAGGAAAGATAATCAAGATATTTTATCCATGTTTGGTTTTAAGAAACTGTGATGTTTAAATGTGAACTAATGGATAACAAAGAATTCACCTAGAAAGAATGACTAGGGACAGTGAGGTTGGTAGCCCTTTCACTCTGATCTGAAAGGCCTATAGAGACACATCATAAAGGACAAAAGATATGAAGCCGTCCCCTGGAATTATATATGTTCTTAAAACCCAGTAATTTGTTACAAATTATTCCTTATTTTATTACTAAATAGAAAATTAGATCTTACCTTCTTCCTTTACAGTTTCTTTGTGAATAGAATGGTTAACATACAACTCAAATATTAAATTCAAGCCAGTACCCAAACTGACATCTGAGGAAAATACTGGCGGACCAAACATACTGAATTCTAATTTTAAAACATGAAAAGACCAATAAGTAATTCATAGGACTGATGTAAGGATAAAAGAAAACATAAGTGAAAATCAGTAATTTTACAGAAGAAGGTGGTAAATTCAGGTACAGTTTTGGACTTCAAAAGTTCCATCTGAAAGCCAATTTGATTTTAAATCTACTGGTAGCGTAATGCCTAAGGCACTTGACTGCTAACCAGAAGGTTGGCAGTTCAATCCCACCAGTTACTCCTAGGAAGAAAGGTTGGGCAATCTACTTCCATAGTGATACTGCCTCGGAAACCCAAGGAGGGATTGCTATGAGTCAGGTGCGATTCAGTGGCAAATAACAACAGCATACTTCATGAATTCTGCTGTTGTAACCATTTTAGAAGCAAACTATAGATACAATCTACCAAAATTAAACTCTTATTAAATAACATTGAAAGTATTTCTGACAATATTGGGTGCATCCACAGTTATCAAAATTACATGCTTTTTCTGCTAATATGCATATTTCTCCTAATTGTGTTATTTAGTTGACTTTTCAGTGTAAAACCATGGGGATATCCATAAACAATACTTCATCTCATACATCATCTAAGAAATGCACAGTTGTTTTTTTTTTTTTTAAAAAACTATCAGATAGTACAAAATGTTTTAGAACAGTGGAACAAAACTAAAATAATTTAAATGACCATAAATCACTGACTTGTCCTAGTAAATCCTAACACAGATATTAAGAGAAAGTGATGAAGAACACAGGGAATCAGGGAGACGATCTAGACTAATAAAAGCATTTAAAAATTTTTTTTTAAGAACTTACTAAAAGTAACTTGAAGATCCACAGGGACCATTTCTTAAATTTTATTGTAGATCATACATTAAAAGACACAGACAATATATATAATTCAGAGAAAGGAAAACATGCTCCTTTATCATTGTTGTTGTTGTTGTTGTTATGTGACATCGAGTCAGAAAGCAGAGTTATAAGCACACCTGCCCCAATAACCACAATTAATAAGAGTGTTCATCTGTACTAGATATTACAAATAGTCACAATATAGAAAACAATAATGGCATTACCAAAAGTGAAAGAAAGAAGTCAGATTCAAAAGGCAATATATTACTAGATTTTGTTCTGAAAAAGGCAAAAATCTGGGACAGAAAACAAATCATAAGTCACCAGAATTTAGATTTAAAGAAGGGGTTGTCTTTAAAAGAGTAGGCAAAAAATGATTGGGATGTTGGCAATATACCCTATCTTGCTTGTGATAATAGTTACAAGACTGTAAGCTTTTGGCAAATGCACAGCAACTGTATACTTCAAAGGTTAAATTTTACTATATTTAAATTATACTTCAACTAACCTGACATTAAAAAGAAGTGAAGGGGAAAGATATCCCTTTTGGAATGTTGTAACTGCTTATTCATTCTAGAATTCTCAGGCTCTGTAATTTATTTCAAAACCACAAGTCTGCAGTCCAATTCCACCTTATCAAATCTACATTCAGAAGCCCAAAATTCATATTCAGAAATAATTCATTTACATTCCACCCTAAGGCTAAAACATAAAAACTGTGTAAAAGGGAAGTAGTTCCAAATTTTTATTACCTTTGGTTTTGAGTATATTGAGAAGAAAACTAAACAAAAGCACCAAAACAAAAATGGCTTAGTCAAGTTTTAAATATTACAAAAACATCAATAAAATCTTAATGTAAATGAAAGCAGAACAAATCCATGCAGCTACAGAGTAAAATATGCAAAATGAATTTTGCTTCTCAGTGACTAGCAGCACACACTTAAAATACTTTTCAAAATGGAGCAGGACTACAGATATGAAGGGATATGAACAAAAACTAGATAAAGAGGTGGCTCACAGCTTGATTACTGCTCAAAGTCTGACTTGACTTTAAAAAAGGCTAGAGCCTACTGGGACATTGCTTTCAACCTAGGCAAGGTGGCTGGTTAGTTAGTCTGTGGCCATAAACACAATCTCATCATTGATTGCTCCAGAAAAGAGTGGAGTACAACAAATGTATTTTCACAAATAATCATCTTAGAGTTCTGAAAGTTCACTACAAGTGAAAATTAACACTATGACAGGGGATTTTGTTTTTTGATATCTCTTTTTATTTTTTTTTTTGTGTTTTGAGTAAAAGTTTACAGAGCAAATTCACTTTCCATAACAGCAGTTCACATACACTTTGTCTCATGACATTGCCTACAATTTACCCCAATGCAACGGCCCCCCTCCCACTCCCTCCTGATAGTAACCTCTTCCCAGTGTTCATCCCTCCATGCACTCCTGCCCCCTGAGCTGTCTCCCTGTGCATAAAAAGCCCTTCTTTCTCCCATGATTGTTCTCTCCAAGGAATGCATCTACCTCAGGTAAATGTCCAATTTATACGACTGTCTTTTGTTTGGCTGGAAGCCGCAGGAGTGGGTTCAATTCCAGACCTGAAAGGTAGCTAGGGGCCATAGTCTCAGTGGTTCCACCAGGCTCTATCAGACCAGCAAACCTCATCCCCCCCTTTTTTTTTCCAAATGATTTTGAGGTTTGTTCCACATTGTTCTCCCTCTCTATCCAGGAACTCCTACATAGATCATAGATCATAGATTTTGTTTCTTGGTACATTTTAATTAAATATAATATGGCATGTTTTTTGTTGTTAGATGTCTTTGAGTTGCTTTCAACTCATAGTGACAGCATATGACAGAATAGAAATGCCTCATAGGATTTTCTTGATTGTAATTTTTACAGTGACTTGAAGCAATTACTGTGAAGATCAAAGGTGACAGCCTTCAGTATGGATTATACCTCAATATAAAGAAACAAAAATCCTTACAACTGGACCACTTAGCAACATCATGATAAATGGAGAAAAGATTGAAGTTATCAGGAATTTCATTCTCCTTGGATCCACAGTCAATGCCCATGGAAGCAGCAGTTAAGAATTCAGACGACTATTGCACTGGGCAAATCTGCTGCAAAAGATCTCTTTAAAGTGTTATATTATAAATATGTCACTTTGAAAACTAAGGTGCACCTGACAGAATCCAAATATTTTCAATAGCCTAATATACAAGCTCTGGTAGTATAGTGGCTAAAGCACTTGACTGCTAACCAGAAGGCTGGCGGTTCAAACCCACCAGCCACTCCTCAGAAGGAAGGTTGGGCAATCCTACTTCTGTAGTGATACTGCCTCGGAAACCCAAGGAGGGGTCGCTATGAGTCAGGGCCGACTCGACGGCACACAACAACAACAACAACAACAATATACAAGTGAAAATTAAACAATAAGAAAGACCAAAACAGAATTAATAATATACTTGAATTGTGGTGTTGGCAAAGAATATTGAAAATAGCATGGACTACCAGAAGAACGAACAAATCAGTCTCGGAAGAAGTACAGTAGGAATGCTCCTTAAAAGTGAGAATGGCCAGATTTTGTCTCACCTACTATGGTCGTGTTGTCAGAAAGAACTATTTCCTGGACAAGCATATCATGCTTCATAAACTAGAAAGTCAGGTAAAAAGTGGAATACCCTCAATAAAATGGATTGACACAGTGGCTGTGACAATGGGTTCAAGCATAGCAAGGATTGAGAGGATGGCACAGGACCAGGCATTGTTTCATTCTGCTCTATGCAGTGGCACTATGAGTCAGAGCCAACTCTATGGCACCTAACAACAATACAACAATCTTCACAGAAGCAGATCACCAGGTATTTCTCCTGAGGATTAGCTGGATGGGTTCGAACCTTTCAATTAGCAGCCCAGAGCGTAAACGTTTGTGCCATCAGGGCTGGTGTAGTGTCTAAGGCATTTGACTGCTAACCAGAGGCTGGCAGTTCAAACCCACCAGCCACTCCTCAGAAGGAAGGTTGGGAAATCTACTTCTGTAGTGATACCACCTGCGAAACTCAAGGTGGGCTCACTACCAGTTGGATCTGACTCAACAGCAGTGAGTTTGCTTTGGTTTTGTTAAAGAACAAATTGTAACATATGTACATTTATGAATATTTATGGTATATAAATTTATAAATATACATTTTATTGTATTATGTAAGTAATAATATATAATAATATCCTTCAAAAGAAACCTCCCTGCCATCCAGTCAATTTGGACCCATAGCAACCCCTCCTTGGGTTTCCAAGGTGTTGTCTCTATGGAAGTAGATTGCCCAACCTTCCTTCTAAGAAGTGGCTGGTGGGTTTGAACGGCCAGCCTTTTGGATAGCAGTCAAATGCCTTAGGAACTACACCATCAGAGCACCTATATATAATAATATGTTGTTGTTACGTTCTGTTGAGTCAGACCCAACTCATAGCAATCTCTCCTTGGGTTTCCGAGGCGGTATCACTATGGAAGTAGATTGCCCAACCTTCCTTCTGAGGAGTGGCTGGTGGGTTTGAACCACCAGCCTTCTGGTTAGCAGTCAAGGGCTTTAGGCACTACACCACCAGAGCTCCTGTGCTAATATAGTATATGTAAATATATATTAACATATAATTGTTGGTATTGCTTAAATTTATATCATGAAAACCAGTCAAGCGATTAAGTAGTAAGTTATGAGCTCACAGAGTTGTTAATTAAGACCCTTGTTGTTGTCGTTATGTGCCATGGAGTCCGACCCAGCTCATAGCTACCCCTCCTTGGGTTTCCGAGGCGGTATCACTACAGAAGTAGATTGTCCAACTTTCCTTCCAAGGAGTGGCTGGTGGGTTTGAACCACCAGCCTTCTGATTAGCAATCAAGTGCCTTAGGCACTATGCTACCAGAGCTCCTAATTAAGACCCTATGCCCTATTTATAGCTTGACAGAGAGGGGAGGATACTCTAAAAGTGATTAGCATACACATAAATTAGTGCTAGCTAGTATTTAATTTTTATTAATTTTCAACTTTTTTAACTATATCTTTTACAATCTTACTTGGGGCACATATGTCAGAGTAAAAACATTAATTGAAAACATATGAAATAGAGAAAGAAAACTGCAGCTATTAAAAAAGTAATGCTCTTTAAAACTCAGTGCCTTCGAGTTGAATCCAACTCAGTGACCCCCACTGGTTTTCCAAGGCTCCATAGTTTTAATAGCATAGTTCAAACCCACCAGCCGCTCCTCGGAAGGAAGGTTGGGCAATCTACTTCCATAGTGATACCGCCTCGGAAACCCAAGGACTGGTCACTATGATTCGGTCTGACTAGATGGCACATAACAACAACAATAGCTTTAAGGAAGCAGACTGACTCATCTTTCTTCCATGAAGTGGCTTTTGAATTTGAACCACAGACTTTTTGGTCAGGAGCCAAATGCCTTACCATTACAGCACCAACGGTCCTTGAGTTCCCTTAGCAAAGATCAGTAAACAAAGATAGGAGTTTTTCCCATGGCTTGTTACAAATGGACACTGAGTGGCTGGAGGAGAAAAGGAGTTACAGGAATCAGGCTCTTTATAGATGGATCTACTCTTCAATGAAGGTGTTAATTCTTGGGCAGTGATGCCTGTCGTATGGATTCCTGGTGCATACTAGTCTGCTGACTCAACATGTGTATTTTTATTTGTGTTGATTGGTATATAGCATTTCACATTTTGTAAATATATCTGCCACTCCTTTTTGTTTCAAGCTAAAAGTCTCTTTAAATTGATAGTGTAAACTCAAGGTGTGGCTTTTGGACATCCATCTTTTCTAGAAATTAAGCTGCTCTAAACAGGTTGTTTTCCTTGTCTTTTACAGTCCCTGTGGTTACAAGGGAATTCCAAAATTACAGCAGCTGTGACAAGAACAGTAATTCTTCTTCACCACTTGTGTTTGTTAGCTGATACACAAAAAAGCTCTGAGACAGGAAGATGCAACTAACAGGAACTCAGAAATAAAATCTGCATATCACATGGGCATCGTATTAAAACTGAGAATATTTAAACAGCAGAACTACCTAGTTTCCAGCTAATCTCTCTTTGGATTTCATAAGTAGGATTTTATCAGAAGCATGAAATTAATACTGAGATTGAGAAATGGGATTGTATTTTGTGTCCAAATTAATTGTTATCACGATGAGTTGGTGACTTTCAGACTGAGATTTCTGATGTGTGTCACTGTATCAATAAACTGGGTCACTACTGTTGTTGGTATTTCTGTTCAGTGAATTCTCACTCAGTAATTTTATGCATTCAGCTTCTCCATAGGGTTTTCACAGGCGTCTCTGAATGAATTCAAACTGCCAAACTTTTGGCTACTGGTCAAACACTTACCTGTTTGTTGTTGTTGTTATGTGCCATTGAGTCAGATCTGACTCATAGCGACCCCTCCTTGGGTTTCTGAGGCTGTACCACTACGGAAGTAGATTGTCTAACCTTCCTTCCAAGGAGTGCCTGGTGGGTTTGAACCGCCAGCCTTCTGGTTAGCAGTCAAGTGTCTTAGACACTATGCTACCAGAACTCCTGTTTAGCAGGGGAAATTGAAGTATAGATTTCACCCCAGTGTAAGTACATGACCCTCAACATCTGGGAAAACGTTGCTAATGGAGTGACTATCCTTCACAATGCTGTGATATAATAACAAAAATGTCAGTGGGGAAAAAAAAAGCTGAAAACAATCCATATAATTCCTTGTATGTCACTTTATTTAGGTCATTTACAATTGTGGGAAAATATTTCAACTACTTTTATTGTCTTGCCACACAGCTGCTTAAATGTTTAGACAAAAACACTGGAGGCCATTATAGTTTTCACAGAGTTAAAGGATGACAATAACTGCTCAACTGCAAAAAATAATAAAATTATCTTTGACAGATAATAAGAGTACACACATGGTATAGGAGCACCGCTGGCTGAGAGAAGCAAAATCTAAGTCAAGATCCAAAAACATTTTCTTTAAAGATTATAAATGATGGTTGTGCTAAGTGCAGGTATCCTCAACAGAACTAGAATTTAAAATAAATGCATTGCATACATGATCTCACATGGAGTTGAATTTAGTATATTTAAAGGTGATTCATAACTAAAGCAGAATTAGAATAGCCTTGGATTCTCTGAAGGGTCTAAAACATCTTGCATGTTGTTGTTGTTAAGTGCCGTCGAGTCGTTTCCGACTCACAGCGACCCCATGCACAGCAGAATGAAACACTGCCCGATCCCGCGCCAGCCCCAC
>NW_006921815.1:2468077-2478138 GCF_000298275.1 Orycteropus afer afer
TATATATGTAAGCTAACCGGAAGGTTGGTTGTTCAAACTCATCAGCTGTTCTAGAGAAGGAAGTTGGGGCAATCTACTTCCGTAAAGATTACTGAGTCAGAAACTCAATGACGTGTCCTGTGATTCAGAATTTAGTTGATGGCAGTGAGTTTGCAGTTTGGAATGATCTTTCTAAGTGATTATGCACATATTAACCAATACAATTTCCAGATATTCATAAGTTTTGTAGAGGCCCAGAAGAACATTAACAATCTCAAACCATATGAAGTACAAAAATAATTTTACTGCTTTGTTCATACATGTTGCTATTATGTACTAACTGGTTGCCTGCAACATGCCAAACCCATAGCACATTAGCGAATCCACAAATTAAAAATTCAGTTAGAACACTTTAAGCAACGAAATAAAACAGAATTAATCAAATAGCATAACCTTTGTGGTGAATGGCACTAGCATTTAAATACACCTGTAAGTGAAGCTTCCTACTGTTCCATTTAACACTTCAACAAAAAGCTAATGAACTGCAGAGTGTACACTTTGTGCTTCTCTTCTTAATCTGGATGCTATGTTTAATAGAAGGACCTATTTTAAGTTAACAGAAGTAACTTCTTTAAGTGGAGGTCTGCAACTGTCTTTTTAGTTAGCTTATTTCTAAACTTAAAAATAATAAATAATTGCATGTGGAGCAGCAGATTCATGATCTTTAGAGAAGTATTTTAAATGCACAGGGTCATTCGGGCCTTCCTTCTACCTTGAAATGAAGTCCAAGGGTATGTCCCGAGTACTGACTACCAAAGTAACATAGTCACTAAGGACAATCACCAGTTAGGCCTGGTTCCAATGGGAAACAATTTCCTCTGGCAGCTTTTGGAGTTTGTTTTTGTAGGAAATTGCCTCTTGGAACATATAAAGCTAATTCATGGTGGTTCCCAGAGCTCCCGCACACCCGGCTGGAGCTCCCCTGTGGATGAGGCCGCCTTGTTGACATAATTGGTCTCAGCTCTTGGCAAAGCTCCAGCTGTTAGTGTGGAGCCAGTCACATTAGTCTGAAAGCCTCTAAATCTTCCAAAGTGTCCCCTGGAAAGGAATAGAAAATGGTGATAGTGCTATGGCAAGACCTCAGAAACATAGCAAAGTCAGGACATTGGTATTTGGGTCTGCCTTTGTGATTCAATAACACAGAATTTGCTACTAGATTCAGGAGGGGTCATGACACAAAAGTGGCAGTTCAACTGCAGTTCTATTTTTTCCCACTGACTGTGTGTAACATGCTGGGTTAACTCTTCTTGTGGGGACCATTATCTTGGTACAAAACTTGCCTGTCTCCTAACTCCAGCCATTGTAGCAAATATTATTTTATAGTAAAATGTGTATAAATATTTGAATAATTTATAAACCAATGATCTTTGTGTTTTGCTTATAAAATATATATTATGTAATTAAAAGGGAGGACTGCTCTTAATCTGACTATGTCCCAATCTCTTGTAATATATTTTAAGTTAAGAAGAGTGTCAAGGACAAAAAGCAGTGATTTACACAAATCATAAAACATAAGGAGAAAAATAGCTTAGATATGCTCAAACATCTAATTTGAGTTAAAGGTTGAAAATCAAAAGCGATACCAATTTAAAATATAAAAGAACCAGCATTTCTTTTTCCAGGTGTGAGAAATACTAAGGTTTGAGGATAAAAGTAATGCTAAGTGAGTTGAAACATCAGAAACAAAGAAAACAGCAGCGGTATACAGAACAGAAAGGAATAAAAGTGAGAAAACAGCCAGCCACATGGGGAAAACAGAGTTGAAAGAAATTGTGTATTTGTTTGAATTTGATATAGTCCACAAAAGTGAACACTGAAATTCAAAATGAAAGACATTTTTCTTATACCCATGGTCCCTCTACTAGTTCCAAATTTCTTATGGGATAGAATTGAATAGAAACTTGCCATGAGATCTCCCCAATACCCAGATCCACTGCAATTGAGTCAATTCTGACTCATAGTGAACTATAGGACAGAGTAGAACGGTCCCATGGGTTTCCTAGGCTGTACATCTTTACAAAAGCCTCATCTTTCTCTCAGGAGCAATGGGTGGATTCAAACCACTCACAGATCTTAATTAGCAATTGGATGCAATAACCACTGTGCCGCTAGAGCTCCTTTCTTTCTAATAACCCAGTATGATGTTGAGGACTCAAGTTTCAACAATTGCTATGATATACAGGTTTTAAAATCATTTTTCTTTCTTTTATAATATCCCATCCGTACTTAAATATATGTTCACATGATTTCCTTTTAAATACTATTATTACTATTCCTTTTGTTTGTACTGTCAGGCAGGTGCTTGGCTGTTCTGCCTGTGAAAGTTCTTGTGGACCTTCATAACAATTCCATTCACAGTTTCTGTAGTTTAATGTATCTTCACCTGGGCTCTTCACTTAAGGCACAGAAATTAATTATATTTTCTGTACACTTACATCAGCACTGACTTCACTAAAGAGTCATTTTTTACTTATATCTGCCTGTCTTATCCAACAAAGGGTCATCTCTTTGTGATCAGGAATGAATACAAACTCTCTCTCTGTTTCTGTCTCTCACTTTTGCTTTATCAGTGTTTGGACAGTGTCTGGTCCTCAGTGGATTTTGAGTAAATGTCTCTGAATATATTTGTAAGTGGTTTGCCTCCTTTCTGGGTTTTCATTTGCTTTGATTGGTGACTAAAAGCAAAGAAGAAAGTGCCAGGGTCAGATTGTCTGGGCTCAAATCCATGGACTAGCTGTTAATCACGGGAAAGTCGTTCCTCTGGACCTCGATATTTCATCTACAAAATAACATCTATCTCATATAGTTGGCAGGAGTAAAAGCTTAATGAATGAAAAAATGCTTATAATAGTGTCCAATATACAGTACGAATCCAAGTAAGTGTTAAAAACCAGCATCTCTCTCACCAACATCTGCATCATTAATGCATAGATCCATCTAACTGGGAATTCTGTGAGTATTTACTTGGTATACATACACATGAATATGATTGCTAGTCCTGGACTATGTCATCATTGTCAACATTACTGGCCTTATCTAAAACTTTCAATTTATCATTGAGTGACATTTTTTTGTTTTGTTTTGTTTTAGTGTTCTGCCTTAGTTTCAATATCTCCGAAAAACAAGTGCTCTTTTTGAGCTTCCCCTTTATTTATTTATTTCTTTTTGCTTAATAAACACTGATCTGTCACTTACAATATGCCAGGGACTTTGTAAAATGTTTTCCATGTATTAACTCAATCTTCATAAAGAAATATATTATTAGTACTCTCATTTTACAGAAGAAATTGAGGAACACAGAAATTAACTTGTCTGTCAAAATGGACTCAAGAATAAATAGTGAATCCAGAGCAGTCTGGCTCCAAAGTCCTCTAGGAGCCACTGCAATCATCTGTCCTTTAACTGAGCTGGACGTCCATTAGACATCCATTTTTTCATCTTTTCAGCCTCCCTTTCCACTGCTTTCTCTGCCTGATTCCTCCTCTGCTTACCTCCCCCAAATGAAAGAAAGAGAACCAAACTGCGTGGTGAACAGATGTCCTTCATTTTATTTTATTTTCCTTCCATCAAATTCTGCACTACTCTAAAGCCTACTAAAAACATGTATAACATATTTCATGTTTCAATTCCTTATGCATAAATGATTTTCTCTTTAAATAACAATCTTTCAAGCCATCTTTGTGTAGCTATGAGGTTTGGTAATATTTTCATCAAATAAGCTTTGAGAACATAGGGACATTCCCTAGGCAATAGACATAGTTACACTACAAGACTGCCAAATACACACCCATGGGAGTTAATACGAAGAGCTCCTTCCCCCATTTAATCAGAGTGCCAGAAAATGCAATTGTAATTAGAAGATGGAGTAAATGAAATTGAATACTAAATTTTCACTGAAACATAAAGGAAAAATTAAACATCAAAAATTAAAATTAAAACATAAAAATTATAAATGAAATCAATCAACTGTGCCAAATTTCCCAGGGTTATACTCATTACTATTGGTTCTACATTTCTAAATATCTGTTCACATTGCAGGAGCCTTGATGGTGCTGTAGTTAAGTGGTTGGAAATTAACAGAAAGTTTGGCAGTTGTAAGCAACCAGCTTCTATATTGGAAAAAATGTAGAAGTCTGCTTTCTTAAAGATTTACAGTCTTGGAAAACCTAGGAGGCAGTTCTACTCTGCCCTATAGTGTCACTAAGTTTACGAGTCAACTCCACGATAGTGAGTTTGGTTTTTTGACTATTCATATTACAAGAAATGTATTTTATTCCCCATTTTTCCCTACAATCTTTCACTCTTCTGAAGACATTGATAACTCACAATGATCTAAAAGGAAAACCATTTCCATTCTCTCATTTAGAGGTTTTCTTAAGGCACACTTCAGTCATCTGGGAAATGTAAGCTAGAAAAATCAACTCAGCAGTACCATACACTTTAAACTTTACATTTACATTATGGAAGTATTTTCATTTAATTTGAACTTCAAATTAGATCTTCCAAAACAGGCATATTTTCTTTAAAATGCTCAATGTGGATCCAGATTCATTGAAGAAAAAAATGTATATTCAAAGTAAAGAATTTTTACATGTTTGTATTCACATTAAGAAAAATGTACATTATAGTTGGATTTTCAATTGAGAGAACTTACTCTGATATTAATAGCTACACTGCATTTGATATATTTTACAACCTTTTGTTCTACTTCATTAAAATTGAGCCAATATTAACACAATTTTTCATGCTAGCATGAAAAATTATGGTACATAAAAACTCATGTGAATGTTCGTATTTTAATATTACAATTGAAATAAAGTGTATGAGTTTATAGCCATATCTTATTACATACATAGCTAAATATAAGTGCCAAGTTTTTATTCTTTTTTTGCTTAAGGGAGGGGGGCATGATGTACTAGAATTATATAGAGCAACTAATTTCTCTGTACTGTTTATAATGTATGATGCACTAATCTCTACTAACAATTTTATACAAAAGGGAGAAATGATCACTTCCCAATTAAAGCCATTTATTTAAATAATTCAGAACAACAAAAAAGGCATAGCAAATAAATTTGAAATGGTGCAAAGAAACTAACTTCCTCTAATTGTTAGCCAGTCTGTGCTTTTGTAACTGGAAAATATACTAATGAGAATTTAATTGTTTTCCTAGTTAACACATTTTGTATAAATATTGTTTTGTTGCTGTTTTTAGTTGCTATCAAATCTGTTTCAATTCATGAAAACTTTATGTGTAATAGAATGAAACATTGCCAGGTCCTGTGCCATTTCCATTTTCATTTTCAGCATTGACACGTTTGAGTCTGTCATTGCAGGTATGGTGTCAATTCATCTTATTGAGAGTTTCTGTCATTTTTGAAGCCCCTTTACTTATTTCTCAAAATTATCCAATGGAAACCCTATGTTCAAGCTCCAATTGTTTCAAAGGATATTAAAATGGGAGATGGTTAAAAAAAAATTTTTAAAGTAATTATTAATTTCTCACTGCATAGTTTTAAAATGAGCCCTTTTCGAAATTATGAAATAATTGTGTTGTAGTTTAAATAATAGTATTTAAACTATTATGTCACAGATTAATATGCAATGATTATTTTTTATTGTTAATATCCACCATGACTTCTCTCTTTCTTGGGGCCCAAATTCCTGCTTCCGAGTATTAATTGACTAGATATATACTTGGAATTCCCAAGATATTGTGTCCCAGATCACTTTACCTTATTTTTGAATTCTGTTTTGTGTTTGTTTTTGTGTCACACTACCACTCACCCACCCTTTTACCAATGTGACAACATTTTCCAGACAGTTAGGCTAAAAATACTTGGACCATTTTCTTTTTTTCTTTCCTTCACGCTTTACAGTGTATAGTATCATGTCATGTTAATATCTTCAAAATGTCTTCCTATTTGGTGAGTATTTCCCAATCTCTGTTATTGGCTTCTTCAATTCTACTATATGACCTACTTATTCTAACTACCTTCTAAGTAATCTTCTTTTCTCCAATGCAGATGTTGTATTATGAATTATTTTTCACAAATACTTCTCTAATATTATCAGTTTTTTAGTCCTCTCGTTAATCCTTCAGATCTCTGTTGGGACTCAAGACTCTGATTTGGATCACAAGTCCCTTGACTGATACCCTAGAATATCCCCAAGCACTTGCCAGTTATTCTTCCCTTATCACACTGCTCTTACCATTTTCAGAGATTGGCTAAGATTCTGGTAATAACTGAATTAAGTACTTGGAACCACAAATTTGCTATTCATTAGATTTCCTATCACCACAACTAAAAAGCTATTACTTCCATATTTTGCCATTAATATCAAATTCCCTTGGGAACTTGCATAAAAAATCTTGGTGCAAGCATGCTGAAATTGGACTGCTTATGAATGCTACCATTTGCCTCCAACTGGGTAAGTGTTGGTGTCCTATGGCGTGGTCAGTTCCCTAGTGTCATGGCAGCTCAGTCCAGTCCCATACCATTTCAGAGTAACCGGTGGTTGAGGGAACAACATACTCAAACTAAAGTCTGTGAAGCAAAATTACAAAGAACACAGCATCACCCTTTAAACATAAAATATATCCTATAATAGGAAAGTAATGACTCAAGTTATTTATACTAGAAGGAAAAAAGAGTTTAGTGTTTATTTATAAAGCAAAATCTCAGACTTTGAAAACAGATATAACTACAGTTAGAGTTAATTGAATTGGAAGTTCATTTTTACATCTGCAAATAGTTTCCAAAACATTTAAGAAATGTAGTTGAATGATTCAAATATCAGTTGTAGACATTGCCATGCTCATGTAAGGTTAATTATTTTATATAAAACTAGCATCATCTTTGACAAATAGAGCATAGACCAAGTGCAACTTTGTAAACTAACCTACTGCATTCTGTGTATTACATATTATAGCTATGGGATAATATAATCAGAGTAAAGAACAATCATTGTATGTCAAATGTATAAGATTTTATACTGACTTGTGCAACAATATAGTACTTCTGAGGCCAAGAAAACTATAAAACGTTGAGAAAGTGGAATTGGCATATAGGAGTGGATCTGATTTCACTCTAGTAGGGCAGTTTTTCCATATGCTACTTTAAGTGTTTCTATTTTACATCTGTTGCATGACAAACATAAAATGGTTAGGTTCACTATCAATTACAGGCTGGAACAAGTAAGATTTCAATTACAACAGGAGAGCAAAACAGCTGGGAAATCCCCGAGGGGAGGTGCAAGAACCAAGGGGGTGAAGCAGGCATCACAATGGTACATTGCACACTACTAATTAGGGAGAAATGAAGTCAAGTTAAAAGAAAATATACCCCTAGATGCTCTGTTTCATAGAGACCATTTGGGTACTGAAAACAGTACTTTGGTGGCTTGTCTCAGTCTGAATTCTCACGTAATTGTTGCCTCATGAGCAGTTTAAATAAAAATTCTAGCCTAAAATTATCTTTTAGGCTAAAGATAAAGATGTAAATATCTCTATATTGTCAAATTATACACACACACACACACACACACATGTATTCTTAAATTGAAATATTTTTAGGAAATAGTAAAGTAAAAAAAAAAAATTAAGACAATTATGATAATGAGTTTTGCAATAGCCTGCAGCTCCCTAATAAGGTAAGCAGATATGTTGTTGTTGTTGTTGTTATGTGCCGTTGAGTCGACCCAGACTCATAGCAACCCCTCCTTGGGTTTGCCAGGCAGTATCACTACAGAAGTAGATTGCCTCATCTTCCTTCCGAGGAGTGGCTGGTGGGTTTGAACTGCCAGCCTTCTAGTTAGTAGTCAAGTGCCTTAGCGACTATGCTACCAGAGCTCCCAAATGAACATAGGACGTGCAAATTAAAACAGCATAATAGGCTATTGAAAATAAATTAAGCATTTTTTCCCTAACATAGTTAGAGTCTAGCTACACAAGTAAGAATTAGCCACAGGTTACCTAATGTTAGAGCTATTTAAAACAGCACAATTCTGCTGTAATTTTCATAACCTAAAGTTTTCATAGCAATTAAAAAAAATAAATACATAAAATTAATAATAGAAACACTATTAGAACCATCTTATAGTTTAATTTCATGATCTCTACTGTAACCCAGCCACCTTCCTTTGGAATTCAAAGATTTATGTTAGAGAAATAATACTAACCATAACAATAATAATGATAATTTTAACAAATATTTATGGAAACACTCCAAAATTTAACTTGTAGTTCACACATACTTGCTTTCAAAGTTTGAGGACTGAATTTAGATCTGAAGTTTTTTCTGGAGTCACCTCAAATTAAATCCCTTTATTATTTAATTTAGAATAAGGAATTTTACTCAAGAAAATAAAATATAACTATTGCATTAGGTCAGGTAAAAGTTGGGCAGGGCCTCAGGACAGTATGGGAAAAGCAAT
Organism: Orycteropus afer afer; assembly: GCF_000298275.1. Lineage (NCBI taxonomy): Eukaryota > Metazoa > Chordata > Mammalia > Tubulidentata > Orycteropodidae > Orycteropus > Orycteropus afer. The sequence goes on from NW_006921815.1 coordinate 2,476,553, forward strand.
GACTTTCTAAAAGTATAAATTACAGATTATAGAAACCAAACGAAGATGAAGGTCAGGAAATGGAGAACCTAGACAAACTTCTCATCTTGGGAAACTAAGAGAGGAAAAGAGGGCGGAGGGATTAGTTAGAAATATAACCATGGACTCCTCTAAGTGTTAACAGTGATACATTCCTAAGATCAAATGTAGCTTCATTTAACTTCATAAATTAAAATTATATTTTGCCTCAATTTTTGTTCCATGTGGCTTGGTATTGTTGAAACACCTATGTGTTTTGACACCTATGTATGTTCTAATATATTTACCACTCTGAGGACAGTGTCTTCTAAAAAACGTACTTAACCAATAACCTGGGCCTTCATTTAAACACCATCTAGGAAAAGGAAAATTTGTTTGCCTCATGCACACATCACCCAGTGAATTGGTAACTGATGAATTCCAGTGGGATTAAAATCTCTGGGTTTTAAAGCCACCTGTGTTGAGCAGGGAAGAATACTTTCTGGCTCCTCTCACACTCTCCACCCTTTTCTTTTAGGATTTTGCTAAAATTTCCAAAAGGAAAAAATAGGGGTCTCAATGAGGGAAGAAGGTTTTGACTTCATATGATTTCCAAGATAGTATTTCTTTCACCTTGAATTATGGAAATAGAGAAAATCATCTCTTCTAAACTAAGAATGTTATTATTAAACTCCTTAAAATTTGAGCATAGTAATAAAACAGGATCAATTTTGTACATACTTGTGTTTTGGTAGCGTTATTATTCACTTCTTAATCCTAATATTTGGGGAAAAATAATTTAATATTATTTCTTAATGTTTGGGTAATGAGAATTAAATATTATAAATCTATTATAAACATGTAAGAAAGAGAGAAAGGGACAAATTTGATGATGGTAAAAGGAGGTGATATCTTTTCAGATCTTGGTGGTGTGGGATTTCTCCCTCAACACAGATGTATAGTGAAGAATCACTCAGTGTTCAAAATTAAATTCAGAAACATGCCCAGCCTCCATGGAACCTGTAAGAAAAGGGCTCTGTATGACAGGCTCCAGCATAAGTGCAGCTGCTGAGATTTTGCGTAGCCAAGTGCCACTTCACTCTTGATCTGTGTTAACTTGACTGAAGGAAGAAAATCAATTATGATCAGTACTGAACTTCAGATAGACCCAGGTCTGAGTTGCCAGCTACATGCAAGTGTGTGCCCTTAGCGAAGATAACTCTGACTAAGCCTTCATTAATAGGAGTGCTAATATATTCACTCCTCGGAAGGAAGATAGGGCAATCTACTTCCGTAGTGATACTGCCCGGAAACCCAAGGAGGGGTCGCTATGAGTCAGGTCTGACTCAACAGCACATAACAACAACAACAACAACAACAATATATTCACTACTTTGACATTTAAGTGGTTGTGTTTTACAAGTAGAGAGAGACAAATTAAACTCCAAAAAACAGATTAAACTCCAAAAGAGTGGGTTCTGACACATGGCAACCCCCATTGGGTTTCCAAGGCTGTACATCTTTAGGGAAGTAGATCATTCCATCTTCCTTCTTTGAAGCAGATGGTGGGTTTTAATCCTGACCTTTTA
>NW_006921815.1:2478438-2480488 GCF_000298275.1 Orycteropus afer afer
TTTTCTAGAAGATCAGTTCTACTAGCGGAACACACACACATACACAACAATTTCCCCTACCAAACACACTGTTGTTGTTGTTGTTATGTGCCTTCGAGTCAGCCCTGACTCATAGCGACCCCTCCTTGGGTTTCCGAGGCAGTATCACTACGGAAGTAGGATTGCCCAAACTAGAGTCTAAAATAAACAAATCTTTGAGTTGATTCAGACTCACGGAGATCCCATGTGTACAGAGTAAAATTGAGTCCCCTGGAGTTTTAAAGACTGAGACATTTCAAAGCAGATTACCAGGACTTTTTAAAAAAACAAAACAAACTCACTGCCATGAAGTTGACTCCAACTCATAACAACCACTATTCCAAAGCAGGAAATATTTAGGGAAGTAGATTGCCCTATCTTCTTTCTGTGGAGTAGCTGGTGGACTTGACCTACCAGCCTTTGTGGTTAGCAGTCAAATGTCTTAGGCACTACACCACCAGAGCTCATTCATTTCCAGACATCATTGGAAGGGTTTAAACCTCCAGTCTTTAAGTTCATAGTTGGTTCCTTAATGTTTAACCACCCAATGAATCCCAATAGAGTCTTAAAAAAAAAAAAGCCAGTTGCTGTTGAGTCAGTTTTGACTCCTGGTGAATCCGTCGACGGCAGAACAAAATCCTTTCACTATAGCGTTTTCAAAGCTATGACTTTTGGATGCTGATTGTCAGGCCTTTCTTCTGAATTGCCTCTGGGAGGTTCAAATCACCAACCTTTTGTTTGGTAGTCGAACACTGAACAATTTGTGCCACCTAGGGAATCCCATCACTAGAGTCTTGACAAAATAAAATCTCAGAGACCACATGTGTCAGGTATTATCAGTGCTTTCAGTCTGGAAGCCACTTCTGTTTATTTTGTTAACAGTGTCTCAAATTGATTTTGGGGGAATTTGTTCCCTGCACTCATTCCTAAATCTGAGCTTCAGGGGTAAGGCTCATTCTAAACAGAATCTTCTAGCCTCCAAGGCACAGATGCAGATTCAGGATGGGTGTGAAACACAGGGGAAATAGGGTGAATACCTGGTATAGTGTGTGAACTCCTGGACAAACCTATGAGCTGTGAGACTTTGAGCTGGATCTGCTTCTGGGGCCACAAAGCAGAGACTGTCAATGGAACAATCCAGAGAAATGGGGTTGAAAGATGGTTAAAAGAAGGCAAAACTTAATGCCAAAAGAAGAAATTCCCTCTTAGGTAAGTACCTTTCTTAAAGAACATTTGTGGCTTTAAGCACCAAACCCCTTCAGCCAGTGCCCAATGCATGGTAGACATAACAGACTTCACTCTGAAGTACACAACACTACTGTATTTTCTAAGGACCCCTGTGGTGCAAAAGGTAAGCTTGGCTGCTAGCCAAAAGATTGGCAGTTTGAATCCACGCAACCCTTCTGCGTGAGAAAGACCTGGGTATTTGATTCCTTAAAGATTACAAGCAAGAAACTCAATGGGACAATTCTATTCTGCCACATGGAGTCACTACGAGTCTGAATTAACTTGTCAGAACTCAATAGAAACAACAGTATTTTCTAATACATGTTTTTAAAACTATGTATCTGAAAGATAATCAACAAAGAAAGTATTCCAGAGAGTTAATATCTATGATTGGCTTAACTCTTTCATGACCCATGGTACATAAAGTGACTGTCTACATTTTCTGCCACTGGTGTTTAGTGGGAAGCTGCTATCTCATTTTAAGTGCATGCTGCCATCTGATGAGGCTTTGTATAACTATGTGAATCTGAAGAAAAAAAAAGCCTTATCCCCCCTACTCCAATACCAGAAACCCCGGGGACACAAGTGTCCCACTAATAGTATCAAAATCTATATCACCTCGAAATAACTTGTTTTCATTTCAATTCAAAAGGTCTTCCATTATTGAAAGCACATGGTTTCAACAAAAAAATTCAAAGTCATAAATAACTCGGCTTTGAAAGTTTGAAGATATAGGTTCCAGTCTAGTCAGTTAGGGTGAACCCATTGCCATGGAGTGATTCCATCTCATGTTGTTGTTGTTGTT
>NW_006921815.1:2480588-2489322 GCF_000298275.1 Orycteropus afer afer
GGGTTTGAACCACCAGCCTTCTGGTTAGCTGTCAAAAACCTTAGGCACTACACTACCAGAGCTCCTTTCAACTCATAACCACCCAATAAAACAGAGTAAAACTGTCCAATATGATTTCTAAGACTGTAACATTTACAGAAGCAAACTGCTACAAATGAGTAAATGAGTTCTTACGCACTAACCCACCAAGGTTCTGCAAGTTTTTTTTTTTGGAGGGGGACCACAAATATACATACTACTATACAATTATTTTGACTCGACGGCACATAACAACAACAACAACAATACAATTATTTATTTAATTATGGTTTTCAAATTCCTCATATTCAACATTATACATAGTTTGGCTTATAGTTTGAATAAGTTATTAGGCATAAGAGAAATAGGACAGAAGAAAATACTCCAACCTTTCTCAATGGAATATAAATCCCTAAAATCTCACATAATCATGTTAACCATAAGTATGCAGCTAGTAGATATTCTTGTGGGCATTCTTCATGTTTAATACCAATGAATATTTCTGTTATTGAGCCACAGAGAGATACCTCTTCCTGTTACATACATCCATACTTTTGAAAGACAAATGTAGGCCAACCCCTCTCCCCACAAATGCACAACACATTTATCGTATTTCAATAGTACTTTGGTATCTGTTCATAGTTTTTGGTTCTAGGACACTTAAAAAATACAATGTTAAGGAGAAGTACAAAAGTCATGGACATTCTTTTGCGATGGATTATGGAACAATTTCCCCAGAAGGAAAATCTTAAGTTCTCCAATGCAGTATGTACTATAAATTCACCCTATTACTTTGTGTTTTATTTCAGTAATAATGAAAAACAGTTCTATTAGTGTATAAAAGGTCAATTTTTACTGGGTCAGTACACTTTATCATATAAATACACACTTAGGGAACTTTCAAGATACAGATTAAGCTGGTAAATAAGTGTCTTGATACTTTTTTAAAGTAGAGATTGGTGTATTGATAGCTGATAATGGCATCATGTATTTAGAGAAGTGAAAGCATGGATTATGGAAGAGATAAGCCATACTACTTCTTCTGGGCCACCGCAATAGTATGTGTAAAGACATATAGATAATGTGGGGTGGGGGGCAAAGCAAAAAACAGCTGTATACAAGCAATCCATTACAGTTCCCAGGATCTAAATACAAGATACTGGGTATATACCTAGAAGAAAATTTATAAAGAACTTGGACAAAAGCATAATCTAACATGTAGAATCTATTCTACAGATAAAATGAGCTGTGTTTTCTCTAAATATACAATGTAGTTGAGTATTGGTTAACATATTTTGCTAAGTAATTATTCCAATTTGAGGATTGCTGACTAATAGAAAATAAGAATGGCCTTTTCACTACTAACATATTAAACTAGATATTTTTATTACCCACTTAAAATACTACAAATGGAAAACAACACTATCATCTGAAATAATGTGGATATTTTCTTTTATTTTGTTTTTAGAAGGAAGTTTCATTCATGTGGGTAGTCCTGTGAGATGTGTTTTCTTTCTTTTTCTTTTCTCTTTTTTATGTTTTTAATCTTTGCTTTCCTCCTCTTTCTTTTCATCAATCAAATCACTGGGCATTCTTTTCACCCAGATTCCCTCTACATAAGCTGATTATCTATCTTTGAAAAATTTAGACAAATGACTGAGAATGGATCAACATTTTTAAGCAGTAAAAAAAAAAAAAAAATCAAAATTTTAAGAGGTATATTGCCATCTGTTTGATTCTGTGTAAAGACCATAGTATTAAAAACTACTGAAGAAATTAATTCCTATGTTTCTTTTCACCAGGTTAAGAAAGACACATTAGAAACCACATCCACAAAAAGTAAAAATATATCAAGATGATACATAACAATGTCATAACAAGAAGACATAAGCAGCAAAGATGATAAGGAGGGTTATTATCTTCTTAAAGTATATGTCAGTAACTTATTTTGAAATAAATTCCCTTAAAATTCTATTGATTGTAACTTTAAGGAAATAACCTATTGGATACATGTATTGGATATATTAAAGCTTGTAATCAATCCTTGCCTTTAGAACACATTTTTGTTGTCTCTTCAGAACCATGTTTATATAAAGTGATTTTCATATGTGTACACATTTATTTAAAGTATTCATGTTTTCTTTATAATAAAATAAATTTCACAATTGGTTGATTTCCATTTCAACTATGGTCATAAGCCACTTTTTAGGTATCAAAGTTGTATTTTCTAGCCTGAACATTTGTATATAGTACATGTTTATGTATTTCAATTAACAATTATTTTGTGTGTTTGGATGTGCATGTATGATCGTAGGTGTTTTGTGTTTTGGGTTTGGTTGTTCCAGCAGCTCTGATATCTTACCACCCATGGTTTTTCAGGTACCCAAATTGTCTGTAAGTATTTTGGTGTATCTCCAAAATTCAGTGCCTAAAAAGCAAATAATATTTAAACAAAAAGATGCATCATGTTTCTCACAAATCTTTCCCCTCTTAGTTGATTATAGTATAAATAGATAAGAACATTACTAAATTAGTGAAACTAAGCTATATTTACAATAATGAATCTGCATATGTGCATAATTTAAACATAATTTATTTATTTATTTTTTTTAAATTCTGATGCTGAAATTTTTATCTCCACTTTTACTGAAACCAAGGAAGAAATCTGGAGGTGGCCCAACAGATTTATTATTGTCTTAAATGTCATCTAAATATTTTTGCTAAAACATCATTAATCAAACATGTAGCTTTAAGTGTCAATAACAGCAGATCTTGGGAAGTATAATTTAAGTTAGCTTAATGTGAAAGTATTATGCTCATGCTCTCTCACTAACTGCCAAAAGTAAACAGAACTCTATAGTTCAAACCTTTTCATAAGTATGAAGTTTAGAAAATTCCATATAGTTTGAGGACATAATTTTTAGAATATATAAGAGAAGAGAAAAATAATTTTTCCTTCTTTATAAACAGGTTAGAGTAAAATAAGTATTAAATATGCTTTTCCAGGGGATCTACTTTGAGTCTAAAGTTCCAATGTTAGCATTTTAAGTTTATTATATAGTTTTAGCTACTTTCATCACCTGTTAGAGTTATAATTAGATAAATAAGAATTTATATTACTCATTTTTTTCCATAGTAATACTTTGTTACTGTATTATGATTTGATCAATATTACTACTACCACAAATACTAGATAAGATCCAATAATACAGTGAGATTTATCTTTTTAATTCATTGTGACAGCAGGCTTCATGTTGCCAATATGTGATAGTCATGGTGGCTTTGTTAAAAGTAAAGTTTGCAAGACATCCTTCAGAGTATAGTGGATGATGAATAATTGTGTAGTTGATATATATATATATATATATATGTATGTATATACATATCTGGAGTACCTGGGTGGTAGGCATGGTTAGTGTGTTCAGTTGCTAACCAAAACATTGGAGGTTCAAGCCCACCTAGACACACTTCAGACAAAAAGCCTGGCGATCTATTTCTGAAAAATCAGCCATGGAATACAGTTCTACTCTGACACAGAAGTCATCATGAATCAAAATTGGCTTCACAGTAACTGGTACTGGGTTAGAAAGATAGATGGATAGATAGATAGATAGACAGACAGACAGACAGACATTGCAAGCCTTATCTGTAAATTACTTTTAGGTTTTAGTCAGATCAGGAAACTGGACCACTTTAAGAAAACAGATTATGAGAGAGTGTCAGTAAATCTATATCTGGCCTCAGGGAACATCATGTGCCTGAGGCCTTTGGAGGAGCCTAAGAAAAAGAAATCAGAGTGCATAATTATGACTAGGAATCAATGCCAGCAAGAAATGAAGTTGAAAGTAGTCCTGGTGATATAAGGAGCCACCAGGTGATACAGCTATGAGTATCCCCCAAGTTCTCAAGAAGTACCAGAAACAAAGTTCACAGAAGGCGCTGAGAACTGCTGTTGACCAAGGAGCTGCCACCTTAGCAGTGAAGGGATTGTCATATCAGGGTGTCCAGATGCCCGGGAGCATCTCTTCTCCCTCACTGTAAGGGTTTCTTAGGGTCAGTCCTCTACAATAAGTTTAATATCCTAGGGGAGGGAAGACAAGACTGTTCTTTCAAATTAACCACCTGGCAAGGAAGGGCAACAGTTGTGTTTCCCATTAAATATGGTACTAGATCTGTAGGCACAGAAATCCTGACAAATTGCTAGAGGATTACAGTGATGCCACTACAGAAACAAAGAGTTTTTGTTGGTAAGAAAAAACTACTAGAAATAAGTGAAAATAGAATGTAATAATAAGATGTAAACAGCAAAGGGTGGTTGTTATTGTCTTAAAATAAAGTGCGTATCAGTAACTTATTTCAAAAGAAATTTCCTCAAAATCTATTGATGCTTAACTTAAAGGAGATAACACATAGAATTCTGCCTTATGTGAAACTATATTCCAAATATTAGCTCACATATTTGTTAATTATTTTTCATTTGCAATGAATCATAAATTTGATATAACTGTACATTGAGGTGAAACATTAGAAACATTTAGTTCAAATGAAGAAGTTAATCTTTACAGGAAATTCTTCTGTTCCTAAATTCATCCAGCTGATTTTTCAGATATCTTGTGGGGCTCTGTGTTCTTCTCAAATTATATCACAGTATTAAATGCTTTGAAATATATTGTCTATAGACAGTCTTTTCTGAACTGAAATTTTGGACCTCCTTGAGGAAATTCTATCTTTCCCAACTTGCATATTTTCAAAGAACTGTCACATTAAACCAATAGAAATCTAGTTTAGGTTTTCTAACATCTTTTGAATATGAGGCACTGTACTTACTTTCAAAGAACTCAAAAAACACCAAGTGTAACAAAGGACAGGAAAGTATTTCAGCAACTCTTCTAAAATACGTGCTATCCTTAGACGACTTTCCTTTGAAATCTGCCACAGAAACATTAGTATCTGCAAATAGTTCAACCTATAGGATTAAAACAAACAAACAAAACCTACTCTGACTGGAATACAAAATTCCTGACATACCTGATAGTATGTTCAATAGAAAGAATTAAAGCTTTAAAGGTACGATTCAAAGATAAAAGATAAAAGAATATGCTATTCTTTTAGCCACAAATGTTGCTCTATTGTGAATAATTGAATATTATATAGTACACAAAGAGAAGAATAATGTATTGGGCAAAAGGTTGGTCACTGGATTCAAACAGACCTGGGGTTGAATCCTTTCTGGTGTATTTCTAGTGATTTCTTCTCTACATTTTAAACTCTTTATCTCACAATGTCCTTTAAAACAGAAATATGAATAAAATGACTGACCAAGGAGCTATTCAACATGCAACAGTTTTATACAATGAGGAATTGCAAAACTTTTTAAACAAATGAATTACTTAAGATGAAAAATTATTTAAAAAGAAAACAAAATACTTATGTATTTGTAGAAAAAATTAAAAAGTCAAATTGCATGCATCCACAGGAGGTATGTATGGTTTCCTCATTAATTGTTTCATATTTGAAGCTAGACTGCATGAGTTATATCCTGTTACCCATGCCCCCAAAAACCTCCATCCACACTTTACTGTGTGTGACCTTGAAAAATTCATTTAACTTCTTCAAGGCTTGAGTTCTTCATATACAAATGGACAATACTAGTTTCTCTTAAAGGTCCTAAAATATGTTAAAGTCCTCGAGCTCTGGTAGCATAGTGGCTAAGACACTTGCCTGCTAACCAGACGACTGGCGGTTCAAACCCACCAGCCACTCCTCGGAAGGAAGGTTGGGCAATCCTACTTCCGTAGTGATACTGCCTCGGAAACCCAAGGAGGGGTCGCTATGAGTCAGGTATGACTTGACGGCACATAACAACAACAACAACAAACCCATTGCCAGGTAGCTATATATGTCTATGGCTATTTTAATGGTGCTCTGGTAGCATAGTGCCTAAGGCATTTGACTGCTAACCAGAAGGCTGGTGGTTCAAACCCACCAGCCACTTCTCGGAAGGAAGATGGGGCAATCTACTTCTGCAGTGATACTGCCTCGGAAACCCAAGGAGGGGTGGCTATGAGTCGGGTCCAACTTGATGGCACATAACAACAACAACAACAACAACATTTTAATGGTGATGATGACAGATGATGGTGTTCATGGTGACAATAATGTTTCTAACCCATGAATAGAGAAACAGCTGCCTACAACGTGCCACATATCTATGAGGCCTGATAAGCAAAAAGTAATAAATTTTGCTTTTCTTCTCAATCTGTTGCTGTAGGCCCTGCAAATTATTCTCCTCTGATCTTAATTTCTCTCTTCACACTCTGCTTATGCCCGATAAACACTAAGTCACTTGAAGACCAAATAAGCAGTAATGGGAGAAAAAGAGAAGGTATGAATGGGAAAGATCCCTGTGGATAATCTTTCTTTTTCCTCTTGATCACTGAGACTGAGAAGAGTAAATTCTCTCAGAGTAAATTCTCAACCAAAACAAAAAAGACAAACTCACTGCCATCCAGTCGATTTTGACTTACAATGACCCCTCCTTGGGTTTCCGAGGCGGTATCACAACTGAAGTAGATTGCCCAACCTTCCTTCTGAGGAGTGGCTGGTGGGTTCTTCCCAAAATGTGTCACCATTATTACCAATATTCTGTTCCTAATGGAGTAATCAAATATTTTGTAGTACATGTTTATGGGTTCTTTAAATGTTGCTTCCACTTACTTTCCCATATTTTTAAGTAATGATCCTCTGGTAACCTGCACATATGAACATTACTTCCTTTTAGGCACTATGTCACACAGCTCAAGATGGTCCCACATTCCTTTCTCAAAATCACCTGTGTTAGAAATGCAGATTGCTGAACTCCACTGCAAATCTACTGAATTGGACTTTAGGGAGATGAGATCCATGGATCTCTCTTTTTAAAATTAAATCCTCAGATGACTTGTATTTATACTAATATTTGAGAGAGAAAGAGCAATTGCAAAGAGAGAGAAAAATAGTGAGAAAGCCTGGTCAAAACCTGTAAACATGACTGTGAACAAGTTAGTTTATCTCTCACAACCTGTAGTCAGTAGCAGTAAAGAGAGACACCAGTTAGGTGGAAAGGTGTCTTTGTCCCAAAGACACACTCCCTGGAAGGAAGAATGTTACACAGGTAGGAGTTCCCTTTTGTCCCCTCATTCTTTTTGTTCAGCTATTTCTCTCTTTCCAGCCTTCTGATCTCAGTCTGTGTCCTTCCCTTAGCCTCTCCAGCTCCAAAGTTTCACAAATTCTTTTCAGTCTTGTTCACAGACTTCCAGCAATGAATTCTAGTTGGGGGAGCTCCCCTACCTATCATTCATCAGTGAATGTAAATCTCTAATCAAATGGACTAATATGTATTTTTTCCCATCCTACTCAGAAATTGTGTTTTCCTGGAAAAAATGTTATAGAGAGGGTTACAAAATAGTCTTGCTGTTCTTTTGCTACTTCAATCTGACTGTGGGTTAAGAAGGCCTTGGTAGAAGGTGAAGGGGGGGTGCCCGAACATACTACCAACATGCATATATAGGAAACTTCCGATAGACTCACAAATAAACCTTGAGAGAAAAACTCCTCCATGACTCATATTTAATGGGCACATATATTTGGTAATATATGAAATTATTTAAATTTTAAAAATTGAGAAGAATATTGTCATACAAAACAGAGAGAAGGAAAGATTATTTTATATTTTGCTAGTATGTTCAAAGGAAAGAAATGAAGCTTTAAAGGTGAGATTCAAAGATCAAAGATGAAAGAATATGCTGTTCCTTTAGCCATAAATGCTCTATTGTGAATAACTGAATATTATATAGTACATAAACAGAAGAATAATGTATTGGGTAAGAGCTTGGTCTTTGGATTCAAACAGACCTGGGTTTGAATTCTGCCTAGTACATCTCAAGTGATTTTGTCTCTACATTTTAAAGTCCTTATCTCTCTATCTGCAAAAAAAACAGCATAGCCATGGGTGTTAAATGAATATAAATTACATAGGTAAGTAACATTTAGTTGATAGATGTTTATTATTATTATAAATGATCTCTATACCATTGTTACCATATGGTATGAAGAAATTATATTCAAAAATACAAATTATTCTATACTTATTCCATCAGAAATAAAAGTCTAAACAGGAAGTTTGTAAATTTAAGGGGCAGACTAAAATCTTCATTCTTCTACTTCATAGTTGATGAAGTATGAGGTAATAACAAAAGATAGGGTTTGGCATTGTGCTAACAATGCTAGTTAAAAGATGCCTAGTCTATGTCATGGAATCACTTACTTCTGAGTACTTTATTGGCAGTAGTGAGTATTTGGTCCAGGAGAGAAAAATCTCTAATTTGAACTTTTACATAACAATAACATGTGATAAGATGAGACATTAGTTCCAATATATAGACCTTTGCTTTACAATTAGTGTAGCAGAAATGAATAATGAGTTAAGGTTGCCATGTTGTAAGGATGTCTTGATTGATTGTTTCCATAATATGTGCTGAGTGCTGACAGAGTGCAAATCTCCCTATCTGCTCTGATGGGATCATTGTAATGTTATTAAGCACAATTATACTTTGGTAACCTTCACTCTATCTAATTCTCAAGACTTCTTCTCAAAGGAAAATGAGTCAATTTTCAATTGAAACAGAGAGTAAATTAACTGCTACTATTTATTGGGCTATTTTTCTATACACTGTAT
>NW_006921815.1:2489646-2511796 GCF_000298275.1 Orycteropus afer afer
ATATATATATATATATATATATTTAACATATAACTGGGCAATCTACTTCCATAGAAATACCTCCTTGGAAACCCAAGAAGGGGTCGCTATGAGTTGAAATCGACTTGATTATATTATTGTTTTATTGGAAGTATAAATAAAGACAAATATAGCTATCTATTTGAACAAAAGTAAGACCTTTTGTTATCTTGGATAATATCTACAGAAAGATTTAACGTTAGGATTTCTACAAATTACTCAAAAAGATACAATAAAGAGAAAAAGCCAAAAATCTCCAAAGAGTGAAGAAAATGGTTCACCAGTTTCTTTCTATGTAAATTTAAAATGAAAAATGTGGATCATTTGATTTTATGACAAGTATGGAATTTAAACTGAGTAAACAACACCTTTTTAATTTCAAACATAGAGGAGATTCTGACCCACCACAATACTACACAAATAATCTACCAATTTCAAGAACATGTATATATAGAAACATAGAAAGATAAAAAGTGATACTATTCTGATGACTTCTAACACACTGAAGTAGGTTTGACAGATATAAGAGAAGTTTAAACTAAAGTCTTAGCACTGTGTTCAAGACTAAAAGAAGATTAAAGTACAGTGCACATCAGGAAAAATGTGAGAAAGTTGGAGCTACCTTCATTTTAACTTCTGAAAGCAATGAGAGCTCATGTGCATTTAGTCTTGGAGAACACATATAAAACAGAATAATAATTAATTTCTCTGATCACCAGAAAACAGGTTATCAACCTCTCAAAATAGCTTCTTTTGAAAATAATATTATTTTGCCTTGTAAGTATTTTCTGAAACCTATTGGAATAATGATATAAAGATTTTTCTCCCCCCTGTGTTACTTTAGAGACAGGGTATGGGCATTATGTTGTTATTATTTCTTGAAACATCATGAGTCTTATTTAAAATTCCCTAAGAGTTTGCTCTACCTCCTCTTTCTGCCTTAGCTCTGCTGTCACAAGCACACAGATTAGTAGGTGAAATAAGTCTCGTGTGAGGGTATGAGAATGGAAATTCCACTTAAATATGAAGATTCAGTAAGTAACTAAGCATAAATAGCTGTGCTGCTTACACCAGATATATGACACTCATTGCCTGCATTCTTCCATACTGCTGTGCCCCTGCAAAAATGCTACATCTACACTCACATCTTCTCTTAACCAGGTGAATCCCTGCTTACTATGTGGTGGGCAATTCTGTATGCCATTGAAAGCTTGTTTTGTTTTTATTATGAAATGAAATGACTTTTCACTTTTTTTTGTATTTCAAAAAACTGAATATTAGATTTTTGGTCATCCCTGCTGATTTCTTAAATCCTTTCACTTCTTCACTTTAAAATAATTCTTTAGTGTTTTGGTCTTTTTAAATTTAAGCTTTTTTTAATAATTAAATCATAACAATTAAGTCCTTCTAGCATAGACATTGAATCCTCCATACCTACCTTAAAGTCAGAATGGAAACAATATTTATAACAAAGTCTTCAAAGAAGGCAGAGGCTATTGAGAGAATTGAGTATAACCATAAATTCATAACCCATGTTGAACTTTTGAAGTCCAAATGATTCCTTTGCCTGGGGCAAATAAGCAGTATTTCAATGGTACATTTGGTTTGCTGTAATTTCTCAGGAGAAAAATGAATAGTCAGGCTTTTTTTTTTTTTTTTTTTTTTCATTTTAATTATTGGAAATAGGTGTGTATATGTGTGTGTATGTGAGAGTCAAGGGCTGATGAGGGAAAACAATATTAAGAAACTAGAAAGCTATCTCTGAAAAAGCAGCTGTTCAAGTTGCACATTTAAGAAAATTGTGTTTTTGGCAGTAGCAAATTCTGAGTTTAACTGGGCAACAAATACAGAGCTTTATTCATATACTTCTATTTATACTTTAATATAAACCATCAATTACACATAAGTTAAACAAATTCCTTCCTCATCTTGAGTTGAAAATCATTATCTCCTATTTTGTAGTAACTTATGATCACCTAATTCCAATAAGATGAAGTGATTTCAGATTAAATATTATAATTTGATAGAGAAAACACATGCAGCCAGCAAGAACAATTCATAGATACTTGCTAGGGTAATTATACTGGAGGTGTAGTACCTCTCTGCTTTCAAATTTACAGACATTGTGATACTCTCTGCCTTGTTCACAACAGTAGCCATAGAGCCTCAAAGTAAATGGCAAAACAAAAAAGCAGGCATTTGTCAGTTTGACACACTGTGGGGGCTTGTGTGTGGCTGTGAGGCTGGAAACCATGCCTCTGGCATTTCAAATGCAAGAATGGTCACCCATGGTGGACAGGTTTCAGCAGAACTTCCAGACTAATACAGACTGAGAAGAAGGAAGGGGGCATCCAGTTCTGAAGAAACTGGCCACTAAAAACCTTATGCATAGCAGTGAAAAATTATCTTCCTATAGGAGAGATAAAATGTTTAACTTGCTGAACATGACATACAAGGTCACATGTTTGCCTCCTGTGTAAACAAATCCATTTTTAGTCATGTACACAACACACCATGGAGTCCAGTCACTTGGACTTGCTTATATTTATATTAAGCACAGAAGCTTTGGCACACACTTTCCCTCTCTCTGGAATTTCCTTATTATCTTGCCTAACTTTTATTTTTTAAGAATTAGCTCAAATCTCAGCTCACCTGCCTTAGCAACTTCAGGCTACAAATTGCTTTAAAACAGAGTTCACTAAGTCTTCCTGGATGTTCTCAGAGCTGTGTTCAGTCACCTATTTTACATGCTGTAATTTTACATGCATTTTCACATGCTGTAATTATTTGTTTCCATGTCTGTCTCTCTGATTAGGTAATGACTCCTCACACCTCTATTGGTTTTTGTTTCACAGTGCTTAGAATGTCTGGCTCAGAATAGACACTTAATACCTCATAGGGCCCTTCTCATTTTCTTTCCTAATTCCTCTGACAGCAACTTTATTATAGCTACATAATCTGTGCATAGTTTTATTTAATATTTTATAGTAATTACTGGTGAAAAATTGAGCTTTGGGAGTTCACTATTAAGTGATACTGAATATCAGAGGCTTGGAAAAATCTTTTCAAAACAAAGATGTTCATGTGTGGCACTATCAATATTGCCAATTTCAATACATGGGTTTGATAAATCATGATTTTTGTAAGGAACAACAAAGGGCTGTTTTGATAGTTTATGCACTTAAAACTAGAATAATACCAATAAAATTCTTTCTTATCCAAATCATTAATTAGGCATACACATTTCAACTACTTTTAATTTATCAGAAAACATCATATTGGCAGGAAGCTTGGATTCTATTTTCTCTGGAGCAATAATGAGGCATTCAATGGACTCAGGTATAGCAGGGATAGTGAGGCTGGCACAGGACCGGACAGTGTTTCGTTCTGTTGTACATAAGGTCGCTAGGAGTCAGAGACAACTTGACAGCAACTAAAGCAACAACGAGGCACTCTGATTCTTGCTCTGTGGTTGACATTTCCTTATTTTCCCTTTTTGATAATGTCTTTTTTAGAATAAGAAGGGCCTCTCAAATACCATCACTTAACCAGAGCTTCAACTTAAATCACAGTTTAATGTTAAAATTTAGATTTGCTGGGTTAAGCTTATGCAATATCTCAAGTTAACTGTCTTTGAGTTTTATAGTCAGTCTTTAAAAGCACTCAGAAGTAGACAGTCTGCATATATTTTTAAGTAAAACAAACAAAAAACATTTGACTACAAACGTAGTGAAGGAATTTATTTGTTAAACCAATATGTAATACTGTTTCTGGTGAAATAATATAACCAAACCAAAAACAACAAAAACTTACTGTCACAGAGCTGATTCCAACTCATAGTGATTTCCATGGGGTTTCCGAGGTTGTAAATCTCTATGGATGCAAACTGCCTCATCTTTCTTCTGGGGAGTGGCTGGTAGGTTTGAACCACTGACCTTTTGGTTAGCAGCCAATTGTTTTAACCACTACACTACCAGAGCTCCTTGAAATAATATAAAGTGATCAAAATACAATGGAGAAATATCTTCTGTATTAATTAGTAACCTCATTTTGAAGGCATTTCTAAAATGAGAATTTCAAGATTTTATCGAGAAAATGAAATATAAATAAATAAATAAATAAAATTATTTAAATTTAAAAAATTATTTATTTAAATAAAAATAGCTACACATGCCATGTCATGAAAAGTTCTAATGTGACTGTCAGATAATTATGGGTTGCTTTGTGATCTTTGGCTTTAAGGAAATAAACAAAAAAAAAAAAAACAAAAAAAAAATCTCACTACTATGGAGTCAGATCTAACTCATAGCGACCCCTCCTTGGGCTTCTGAGCCAGAATCACTAAGGAAGTAGATTGTTCAATCTTCCTTCTAACGAGTAGTTGGTGGGTTTGAACTCCAAGCCTTCTGATTAGCAGTCAAATGCCTTATGAACTATGCCACCAGAGCGCCTTTTAAGGAAATATCTTCCTAATAATAAAAAATGTTGACTTTGTTATAATTTGAAGATTCATAAATCCATTTGAATATAATGGATTTTCAAATTATAAAGTTTAAAATATAAATATGTTCAATAAATTAAATGTATTGAATTCATTTAATAAATTAAATTTACTTTAAATTTTAAAACATCCACAGCCTAGTTTTATTATGGCCTTGATCATTTTCAATCCTCATTCTATTCCAGCGCAAAGTAGATTAGTAGATTAGTAGATCAAAAAAAGAAAAACAGACTCACTGCCATTTAGTCAATTGCGACTCATAGCAACCCCCTTTGGGTTTCCAAGGTGGTAAATCTTTATGGAAGTAGATTGATCAGTCTTTCTTCTGAGGAGTTGCTGGTGAGTTTGAACCACTAACCTTCTGGTTAGCAGACAAATGCCTTAGGCACTACACCACCAGAGCGTCCAGATTAATATTTAGAGAAATATATATGGAAATCAATTATTTAACATTATGCAAATGACACAAGAGTAATAGAGTGAAGGTTCCCAGTGTGAACAATTTCCATTTCCCAACAGTGGCAATATCTCAACTAATCTAACAATACAAGTCCTAAGTGGAACATTTTTTGGCAAGGGATTAACTCCTGAACTATAGCTGTCTAATTGAACCTACTGTCCATAGACCTCACTTCATCAAGAGGATGTCTGCAGCTACCCAGTGTTAAGTTCTGCTGTCTTTGATCTAGGGTCTAGCTTGCTAGTGAGCATGCTTGACACCAATCTCCAGTCCAAATTTGCAGAAAACTAACACAAGTGTGTGAGAAGCTCTTGTCAGAGCTATTGTAGTTGATACATGGAGAAATTCAAATTTCAAAGCTGTCAGCTTGCAAACTTTCAGCAGAAAGAAAAACCTCACTTTAAGAATGTAAACAAGGATGGTGAAGGTCTTGCTATCTAAAGATATCAGCATGCGAAAACCACTCTGGCAGCTTTAGTGCAGCGAGGCAGTGGCAAACCCTAGTGCCCCACTGTGAGAGTGAGCCTACCTTGGAGACTCATGGCGCTGTCTTCTTCCTGCTAAGTACTTTACCTGTGATTGCAACCGCAGATTCTTCAAAAGAGCAAAACAGAAGCCTGTCTCTTTAGAAGCAACAGTAGTCTCTCTGAAAGAAGTAGTTTGGCATTTTCAGGGGAAAGGTCATTTCTCTACACCTCTGAAGGGGATAGATAACAATAATAGAAAGAAAATCAGACATGAAAAGCTACAGTTTCCTAGACCCCTAAAGGAAACCATGACACAACTGTGTGGCTGGTACTATGAGCTGATTCACTAATTTATCCCACTTCAGTGCATTGACTTTCCTCTTCTGTGAACTGGCATCCCAGGTGGGAAAAGAAATATTTACTGAAACTTGCTGAATCTTCTTTACAGGTGTAGTGGGCTCTTTCTAAGTTGCAAAGAAGAGATTCCTCTAGTGTTGGTGAGATATGGGGTGGTGTGAAAATCACCCAAATGTAGTTGAAAGATAGGACTCTAGTGACCTAAGAAAGGATAATGTCGAGTTAAGTGCTGCACTTTGAGTTCATCCAGCATAAATATCGGTGCTGAGGTTATCACATGGAGGGCCCTTGGGATACAGGGGTAATAAATTAGAACTTGGGAAGAAGTCTCCAAAATGACCCTGATTGCAGTGCCTAAGGAATAACTGATTCAGCCTTCTATCAGAAAGTTCTCCATCAGAAAAACAGAAAAAACTATTTTGTCACACACTGTCTAAAAAAGCTGCACTGCTACAGACATTCCTATTCAATTATTTATATATCCTCTTTCTGGTAAATCTCATCTTATTCTCTCTCCTTTATAAATGTCACGAGTTTCTCTCTTACACCAGCACCGATGTTAACATTTGGAGGTGGGGAAAGGTTGTATTAAGTTTAATAGATTTCATATTTAATAATGCAGTCAATAAAGTTTGCCCACTTAATCAGTCAAAGGCTATCCCACTTATGGACACTAAATGCCTCCAGTGAGCCATGTTGTTTCCACTACATACAACTCACCCATTATTTTCAACTCTTAGAAAAAAATATTTTAATGTTTCCAAAGCTTTACTTATCTTTGAATAAATAAGATGGCATTTCTTCTAAATAAATGAAATAGTTCTGGCATTACACTCTGCACAGTATCATTAGTAAAATCTCAGAATTGAGACAGATATTCACATCTATATGGTATTTGTAGGATTTTAAGCACTTGTGAGGGAAAAAAAATCACTGCCAACTTTTATCTCCTTTCCTTCCTCTGTTACAACCCTTCATGTTATAAAAAGAGTAAGAACAATAGCAAAATTCTGCAACCGATCATGGACCCTAGCATTTAAACCCATTGTTGGTTTTGCATTCAACTTTACAGCAATATGCCATCATCAGTCATAGCAATATTATCCTAAACAATAATAACACCATTGCTTTAGTGCCTTTATATTAACTTTGCTGCCATTTAAATGATATGTTCACAAACCTCAATTACTAACTCCTAATAGTCTTTAGAAAAAGAGATTGTGCATGGCTAAGCAATTTTTTCATACATGTGGGTGTTCTATTAACTCAAAAGGGAGTGTATGCAGAAAGAATCACTGCTGAACAACTTTGATTTTAAGCCACCAAAGCATCTATTCAGTGGCAGGTGTTTATGGTGAGTAGGAGTAGAGTTGTAAAGCATACTATGTCTAGTGGATTTTGGGAGGGGGGAACTTTGCCATTAACTGAACACATATTTTCCTTCCTCAGTTACAGGGAAACAAAGAATATAAAAATTCACTACTTCCTTTGTCCATCATGGAAGTCTTATATTCTTTTACTATTTAGACATTCCATACCCAAATAAGTGGATCTTTTATTTCCAGTAAACGTTGGGAGATATTTGTAATTTTACTAGTTGTTTTTATAAAAGTTGGGAGCTCTGGTGGCATAGTGCCTAAAGCATTTGACTGCTAACCAGTAAGCTGGAGGTTCAAACCCACCAGCCACTCCTAGGAAGAAAGGTTGGGCAGTCGACTTCCGTAGAGATATCACCTCAGAATCCCAAGAAGAGGTCGCTATGAGTTGGGATTGACTTGACGGCAGTGAGTATTATAAAATTAGGAATATTTATTATTTCTTCTTTTTATTAACTATGTTTTAAAAATTATCTATAATGCAAACTGTTAAGGAAATGAAACGCATCTTTTTGTTTCTCTCAAGTAATTAAGTCTCAATTCAGGGATTTCACTTCTCAAGGAACCTATTAGGATGCCCCAGACTAGATCAGTTCGTTTGTATTCTGGGTATCCTCCCTGTCTATAACTTTCATTGTATTTGACATGGTCTAATATAATGATATTCCTATACTCCTCTTCCTAGCTCCTCTGCACATACCTTAAAGTCCATAATATTTAATATAAAGCATGTGATAATTTTCTAACAGAAATTATTGCTATATCATATATCATGAGCAATCTAGATTCATGAAATGAGCACATCCTGTCAGGAAGAACCTCCTATGCTTACATCACTGTTGACTGCTGTGTTCTGAGTTTTCAATTAATACATTTTTGCTACTTATTCTGTATTTTATCACCTTCAAGCATCCATGGTAGAAAAGTGACGGCAAACAAGAATAGTTGGATTTGTTCTAAGTATCCATCATAAACCAAAAAAAACCCAAACTCACTGCCATCGAGTCAGATCTGACTCATAGTGACCCCTCCTTGGGTTTCCAAGGCAGTATCACTATGGAAGTAGATTGCCCAACCTTCCTTCCGAGGATTGGCTGGTGGGTTTGAACTGTCAGCCTTCTGGTTAGCAATCAAATGTCTTAGCACTACGCCACCAGAGCTACTTAAGTATCCATCATAGCACTCCCCAAACACATTTTTTTAAATGTTCAGATATTTAGAAGACTTCTTTGATTTCTAATTAGCTCCAGCCAAAATGTGCGAAAAAAACTCATATTCTCTGGAGACAATTCTGACACTTTTCCCATCCCAAAAAATTTCTCATGCTATTTCTCTCAAAAATCATGGACTCCTTTCACATTTTGCAGGTGGCTGGGATGCACTGCTTGTTTGTTTGTGTTTTAGAAGTTAAACTGAGAGCGTTAATCAGATCCAAGGGTGTTTTATTTGAGTGTCGTTTTAAAAAATGCAAATAAACTTGAAAGCTGACCAATTGCCTGGAAAGTACCAAAAAGAACAGTTGTTGAACAAAAGTGCTAAGGAAGAAAACCCAACACATGTTCTCAATCACTTTGTCATGGTGGGAAGCTAGAGGAAGGACAAGAACTACAGAACAAGAACAATACAAGGGTAAGCAATCAGCCAAGGTTTTAAAAGCCCAACTGTCAAGAGTGAGTTTTGCAAATATATTATACATTAAAAAAACAGTTTCTCCTAAAACAGAATCTTTGTTTCATTTTTTATTCCTTCTAATTTACTATTTTCTTTAAAAAAAAAAAAAAAAGCCTAAATAGCTTGGGAACATGCTAACTGATTTTTCAAGTGGCTTTCCAAATAGTCTGGGAACATGCAAAAAGACTTAAAAGTGAATTTTTAAAATATGGTTAAAGTAATCTACCCTTAGGCATATTACCAGCACATTAAAATCCTCTGAGGCATCCTTTAGTGCTCATTAATGGACTCTTCAGGTAGCTGGATGCATTTGCCTCACAAAAGAATTCTAATATCACATAAATAGAGCATTCAATCCCGGAATGCTGTATTCTGTTATTATTTTTGGATGCAGTCAAAAATTTCTGTACAATTTTAAACGTCTCTTTACATGCTGCAATAATTTTCATTACCAAAATCACTCAATACTGGTATTTAAGTAGTTAGGACCTATGGGTGGATAAAAAAACGTAAGCCTTTTGATTCATATTAGTTCATTTTTAATACTAGTTACCAGTTCTAGTCTAGTAGATTCTAACTCATGGTGTCATCATGTGTGACGGAGTAGAACAGTGCTCCATAGGGTTTTCAGTGGCTGAGTTTTTGGATGAAGACTCAGCCTTTCTTCTAAGAAACCTCTGAGTGGATTCAAACCTCCAGCCTTTGGATTAGCAACCAAACGCATTAACAGTTTGCACCACCCAGAGCCTCCTTTTTCTTTAATGACGTTGTTATGTGCCATTGAATGGGACCCGACTCCTAGCGACCCCTCCTTGGGTTTCCAAGGCGGTATCACTACAGAAGTAGATTGCCCCATCTTCCTTCTGAGGAGTGGCTGGTGGGTTTGAACTGCCAGGCTTCTGGTTAGGAATCAAGTGCCTTAGGCACTACGCTACCAGAACTCCGTTTTCTTTAATAGGAGCTATTTAAATTTTACAACTTTTCACAGATCACAAGGGTCTGATAATATAGATTAAATTAGTTGTTTTCAGGGGTCTCTGCTAAGACATCTCACAAAATATCTTTCCTATTGCTTAGTGCCTAAGGCATTTGACTGCTAACCAGAAGGCTGGCAGTTCAAATCCACCAGCCAGTCGTTGGAAGGAAGACTGTGTAATCTACTTCCGTAGTGATACAGCCTAAGAAACCCAAGGAAGGGTCGCTATGTTGGATTCGACTTGATGGCAGTGAGTTTGGTTTTTGTTTTTGTATTGCTTAATGATGTCTAATGAACATTACAAAGAGGGACGTGCAATGTGCAGGACATGTCCATTTCTCATCCCAGTAGGGTCCAGATTGTTTTCCGATCATATTTCCTTTCAGTTACTTTCAAAGTACATTTTTACATTGTGGCAGTTGTACCCAGAATTGATAGGTAGCAATATTAACTCACTGAGTTTTTGGAAATATACTTCTAGAAATATGTACCTTTATCTGTTTTTGAAGTATAAATTGTGTCAGATATGCTTACCTATCTTTGGCTATACAGAATTAAACGTTACCCTTAAACTCTTTTTTCCCAAAACTTTATTAAATTACTACAAATTTTCACCCAAAAGTGAGTCTTCTATCATACTTTCCTATTACTGCATGGAAAAAAAAAAAATTAAGGGAAGAAGATGAGTTTTGCTATAATGGCAGGAAACAAAGAAAAGTACATGAAAAACCAAGGGCAAGAATGAATGAATGCATACAGTATTGTCAAATGGGGATCTCTTTATATTTAACCATAGTCCACAGATGCCATTCTTTTGGGAAGATATATATTATCTCAAAAAAATAGTGGCTATCCTTCAAACACTAAAGATCCATCATAAAGTAGGTGTCTTGGCTGGTCTTCACTCAACTTAAAATCCTATTAAAATCTTTTCCAGTTTCTACCGAGGCATATACCTAATAATTATTAATGTTCTTGCAGGTGATGTTTATGGATGCAGAACCAGGGAACAATTTGTCTCAATAAGAGAGACTAAGACCGCAGAATGATATTTGTGTATCTAAATATTTAAAATACCTAATTGCTTATCTCTAAGTAATATTTCCTCCTTTCAGAGAGACTGCAGAGTGCAATGTTGAGATTCTGGATAATATATGATTTAAAGTTTTCATATAACCTGTAAAATGTAAAAGATAAGATAGGCGTGTGTGTGTGGAATGGGAACAACTACAATAAAAATATATAAGCTTAGAAACATGTAATATGCTGAATAATTGTGGAAGTAAAAAGTAATATTTTAAACAATATTATTCAAAAATATTTTCAAAATATCTTACAATGGAACCATGCAAGCTGTCATCTAAAGGGAATTGCCTTTTGCTATTGCCAAAAAGTTCCTTCAAAAATCATTTATAGTGTAAATAATTCTGTGGAGTTCAAGTATAGAAAACTCAGGTGAATATTTTCTGACTCAAGAGTGTTACCAACTTGTGGAAAAAAATCTAAAATTACATTTAATTTTCACTCATTTGTATTTTTCCTTACGTAAGTAAAGCAGTTATTTCTATAAATTGCTTAGCAAATATTATGGATTTCAATTAATTTGACTCTAATTAATTGCAAGTTTACTTTATAGTACTTATTCACATAAACTTAACTGGTAGATTGGTAAAAAATATAATATTATTTAAACAATGAATTAGCTAAAATTAAAATCACAGTCTATGTAAGTTTCCTAGACTGACTTTACTGTCACAATATAAATGCCAAAATATAATGAGTGATTTAAATTTCAATGATATAATATGACATCTGACAGTTATTAATGGGTTCCTGAAACTGCTACTAAAATGTAATACACAGTACAAATTTAGCATGCTACATTCAATATTAACCTATGAAGATTCTGATACTGACTTGGCACCCCAAGGAATGGTCACTATGAGTCGGGTCCAACTCGATGGCACATGCCAACCAAGCAAAAAACTATGAAGATAACAGTAAAACTGGGCAAATTAGGTAATTTCATTGTGAGAAAATAGTATTATTAGTTTTCTAATTATATTTGTTTACACTGTGAATTTTGATAATACTGACTCAATTGCTTTCAAATCATCATCATTTTTTTTTCAGAAGATAATACATATAATTCCATATACAATTATATGGAATACAAAAATCATCTAAAATTACTAGCAGTGGTTTTCATGTTCTCTTATAGATATATTTACACAAATATAGAAACATGTCTTTCTTTTACAAATTGTTAACAATAATCGAGGAATACCAACCATATGCAAGAGAAAAAACATACTAAGAACAAAAAGAACAGAAGCGAGTTGGATGTTCTGTAGAAGAAATTTATTTTACTGATATTATTGTGAGGAATGAAGATTAGGGACATGGACTCAGAGTAAATAAAAATGAAAGATAGACACTGAACAAATAAAACCTGCTTGTGAGATAAACTTGCTATTAAGCACAATGATTAACAGACATGAGCTTGATAAAGAAACATCCAGTATATGGGTGTAACAAGAGTTGATTGATTCTAGAAGTTGGAAAAAACAAACTGTAAGTGTGGATAAAATCAGGTCTAAATTAATAAACAAATATTCATTGAATGTTTATCATATTCTAAGCACCAGACTTGGAAATGTAGGCTTTAAAAACATGGGAATAAAATGGTTTTCTTGAAGGCACTTATAAACTAGCATGGTAAATATACATGTCAATTCTGCTACAGGAAATATGCCCTTGTAAGTCAACTTGAAAGTTAAAGAGGTATGTTCAAGTATTTTGACCAATGCCATCTCTAGACATTCCTCTATAACTCACTCAAGAAATGTACCCTTGAGAAGGCAGAAATATTTTTGAATATTGAAGTGTTGAAGGGACAATGAAAACATACAGAATAACTAAATATAATGATATCATTCAATTGTTTACAGATTATTGTGGGCAGGAGGTAGTTTCTCATTTTTAAAAAAATTACAAGTCTGAAACATCAGTTCTAACATCTAAATATTTAACGTGCATGTTGTTGTTATGTGCCATTGAGTCGGACCCGACTCATAGCAACCCCTTCTTGGGTTTCTGAGGCAGTATCACTATGGCAGTAGATTGCCCAACCTTCCTTCCAAGGAGTGGCTGGTGGGTTTGAACCGCCAGCCTTCTGGTTAGCAGTCTAGTTGCCTTAGGCACTGTTTACCAGACTCACTGCTATGGAGTTGATTTGACTCATTGTGACCCCTCCTTGGGTTTCCAAGGAGGTATCTCTATGGAAGTAGATTGCCTAGTCTTCCTTATGAGGAGTGGCTGGTGGGTTTGAACGGCCAGCCTTCTCGTTAGCAGTGAAATGTCTTAGGCACTATGCCACCAGAGCTCATTTTAAAATAAGTTACAATTAAATATACATAAAATCAAGTATTTAATTTTTCCCATTTATTCTGACTAACATTAACCTTGAAAAAATTAACCTAAGAAAAAATTAGTCAAACTATCCTGTGTCTGAATAGAATATTTAATCTTAAACATTTAAAATGGAAAGAACGGTGGATGCCAAATAGTTCAATTTACCTTTTGACATAGAAAATGCATTTCCAAGGGCAAGAAACTCATTTACTAAGTCAATCTGTTCTATTGAGAGACAGTGCTCATGACTATAAAGATTTTCCTTTGGATGTGCAAGGTATTCCTCTTCACTTCCTTGTACTGGCCCTATTGAATGCTTAGCATTCCTTCACTCTCACCTCCCAAGAACATTCTTTCAATATTTGCAAATAATGCAAGGTGCTCAGCTCCCTCTCTTCTTCCCCATCCCCAGCTTCTTAAGTCTTGTTGTTTTCCAAGTGGATCATCTTTGGTTGACATACCTATTCCCAAATGGGATGGTTTTCAGACCACCACTGCCTTAGCCTCTCTACTTTGTTCACATTCCTTCTGGAAATGTGTCCTTGATTGTTTGGTGCCCATGACTAAATACAAAGCTCTATATTTGACCCTACCAGCCCAATATAAAGCCAAATCATTAAATTCTTCAATACTGACTCTGCGTATTTCCTATTTTGCTCTAAGAGAATATTACCATTTTTATTTGCAATTTAAACTCCCTGGACAATAATGGATTAAGAATAATTTAACCTTTCAAATCTTACTTTTTTCACTGAACAGCTAGGTCAAATGCATTTTATAATCATGTTTCTCTGTAACTCTGCCTTACACAGAGAACATCATACATAAAACTGTTAACTTCTGTATTTATTATTATTATTATTTAAATATTAATATTCTGTGTTTAATATTATTATTATTTATTGTATTTATTATTCTTATTCTAGCAGCTTAGATTTTTTTCCTGATTCTGTCAGCTACCTCGTAGTTTTTAATTCATACTACATACATATATGACAACAAGCCTTCTGCAACTTTATCAAAGTGGTAATAAAAATAAGGCTAGAATAAACTAAGGTCAGGGACAGCAGTGTGTTCCATAGGTTAGCTTTGCACAGCTATCAAATGGAAATAATTATAATATCATAATGCTGTAGAAAGTAAATGAGATAAACGCAGATGCCTAGGGCAATATTTGAGTTAGACTAGGTGCTCAGTGAAAGATATTTGGTGTGATTAAAATAGATTAAACAAGATCTGTATAACTAGATAAGACTCATTTAACTGGTATCTAGAGGCTTGAAGGCTTACCTAAGTATTAAAATATGCTCTATAAAATGGTTGAAATATTTCAAACCTTTAGAATTTTTTTTTTTGAGAGGTGAGGAGGAAGGTAATGAACTACTGTGAAAAGCTTATACGTACATTTATATGTATCTCTGTGTGTGTGTGTGTTTGTGCATGTGTGTGTGAAAGAGAAAAGAAAATACATCTATCAGAGCTCTGGCATCTTTTAGAGAATCAATGTTTAATAAAACTTTGAAATTAAAAAAGTAGTTTCAAGTCACTAGCTAACATTCATTGTACCACATACAGGGGCAGTATCAACATTTCCCCTAAAGGAACTAGACTTGATTATAAAATTATTTCAAATATGATGCCAGCGGCATTCGAACAGCAAGATGACTTTGATAATTCAAGTAGCATAATTCAAACACATGGCTCATAAGTGAGGGATTACAATATCACAACCCACTGTGTAAAAATCTGGTTACAGAGCTCTGTGTATGTGAAAAATTAATTTCCTATTAGGTATAGATCCACATGTATCTTGTAACAAATTATTTGGAATATTCAAGCATATGCTATGCCTGCCTTCCTAGGCACTGTGGTAGAAAATTGTGCACCCCACTGTTTAGTAAACATTGTCGCATTTGGATTCTCACTGAGTACACAGGATGCCAGATACACAATGCACACAAAGCGTAGGGCAAAAGGCTGCCTTAAACATTTTCCTCCTATTCTGCATGAAAGAGTTTGGGCAGTTTCTATTTCAGTGACAAGAAGTGCACTATGTATTTTTAAATGTCAACCGCGTACCCAGGGAGAAGTTCTCACCACAAGCATCATGTTTTAGCCTGTGTTTTCTATAATCCCATATGGTTGTTATCCACATTCTAAAAAAGTAATGCTTTTGCCTGATGTATTAATATTTTACCAGGAACACTTTATAGTTATATTTACAAATGCCTAAGTGCTCAGTAGCAGTCCCTAGATAGCACAAATGGTTAACACAAACTCAGTTGCTAAAAGAAAGATTGGAGTTTCCAGATGCACGTTGATGGAAAGGCCTGGTGATCTACTCATGAAAATGTAGCCCCTGAAACCTTAAGGAGCACATTCTACTTTGCCACACATGAGGTCAACATAAGTCAGAACTGACTCAATAGCAACTGGTTTAAGGGTCCAAGGGTCCATTTAATGTGTGCTTATAACTGGAAGACATAGATTAGTACAGTTAGTGTAGCTATTTTGGATACCTAAAATATATACCTTCATTCTTTCTAAATATTGTAAACACATGGTATGTGTCAGGCACTGTGCCAAGTCTAGAAATCCTACCTTTCTCTTGAGAGGCAACTAATTCTATTTTGTTAAAACTGTTAAGTTTGGATTTTAAATTTAGATATTATTAACCACAAAAAGAGTTAATCAAGGCATTAAGTATCTTTATTGTGTGAATTGATTAATGCCTAGTGCACATGATTACAATATTCATTCATTGAACAAGTCATTCACTAAAAAGTTTCCAGAACTTACTTAAGCCAATGAACAGAACTGATTAGGCTTTTGACTACGAGTTAAAAAGTGAACGCTACACATCAAGAACCATAGTAAGAATACACATATAGAAAGATACATATGTTGTTGTTGTTGTTGTTGTTGTGTGCCGTTGAGTCAGACCTGACTCATAGCGAGCCCTCCTTGGGTTGCTGAGGCAGTATTACTATGGAAGTAGATTGCCCAAACTTCCTTCCGAGGAGTGGCTGGT
This sequence comes from Orycteropus afer afer, assembly GCF_000298275.1. Lineage (NCBI taxonomy): Eukaryota > Metazoa > Chordata > Mammalia > Tubulidentata > Orycteropodidae > Orycteropus > Orycteropus afer. The sequence continues at coordinate 2,505,918 of NW_006921815.1, forward strand.
GGGTTTGAACCGCCAGCCTTCTGATTAGTAGTCAAGTGCTTTAGGCATTACGTTACCAGAGCTCCCAAAAAAGATACATATATATCACTCAATTGCTGTGCATCTGCCTTTTCCAATATAAGAATAAGAGTATAATTATAGACCAGATATGCAGTAATTGATGATTAAGAAACAACAGATTGCATAATAAATAACTTTGTCTTGAAATGAAATTTAACAAAATATCACAATACATCAAGTTTTCTTTCTTGCTTCTAAATTGAAATTCATTTCTCTCTTCTTTAGTGTATCAACAAAGACATTAGCACCTAATTTTTAAAAGAACAAATTAGGAAAAATTTCCATTTCCCCCATTTTTTAGGCTGGCTTTTTTGTTTTGCTTTTGCTTTTTGTGCATGGACACATTGAAGGATTTTAAGTTTAGTATAGTGGTTGTAGTCTACTTAGTAGCCAAACTAAAATTGAATGATGGGAAGAGAAGTAATTAACTATGAAAATAAATCATTTTTGAAATTGGAAGGAAAAAGAGACATCTAAAGAGCAAACTGTTTTAAAAGGCACCAGGCAAGATAAGACTTTAAAGAAATATTTGATGCTTTCACAAATTGTAATATTATGGTGCTATTTTCCTATTTCCTAAAGTTATATATCATTGGAACTTTGTCCATCAACTCAAGCAACTGATATCACTTGATTGTGCATACTCCTTAGATACTGTAATAATAATTTCATAAACTATACAAGAGAATAATAATACTTACTTTACAGGTTTAATTTGAACATTTTCAGTCTACTGTAAAATAATAATTTTAAAAACTGTATCTAATGAACAACAGAATGGTCAGATGTATGTCATTTTGACCATAAAATTAAACTTCTATTTAAAATAATAAACACAGACACCAGTGAATGTTATAAATAAATAACAATAAATTAACAGAGAGCTTAAGTAGAAGAAAGGTCTCTAATCTGTTACCATCGAGTCAATTTTGATACCTAGTGACTCTATAGGATAGAGTAGACAGTTGCATAGGGTTCCCAAGGCTGTAATGCTTATAGAAACAGTCTGGCACTTCTTTCTCTCACAGAGTGGAAGGTGGCTTTGAACCACTAACTTTTTGATTAGTAACTGAATGCTTAACCACTGTACCATCACAGAGCCCTGGAAAGTTCTCTAGGTGGTACAAATGATTTATCCTTGACTACTAACCTATAGGTTGGTAGGTTCAAACCCACCCAGTGGTACTGACAAAGAAAGACCTGTTGATCAGCTTTCATAAAGATTACACCCAAGCAAACCCTATGAGGAAGTTTTACTCGGTAACACATGGGGTCATTAGAAGTCAGAATTAACGAAATGGCAATATATTTGTTTTAGTTTCGATTACAAGAAATGCACAATTTTATCACTACCTCTCCTGGCAGCATTTGCTTTGTATCTAAATTTCTGGGAGCCTCCCAGAATGGTTTTAAATTCAATGAGAATCCCAAGTCAGAAGCTGTCAAAGTACAAGAGAATATGAGCTTAAATAGGCCTTGAAGTCACCAGCTTCAGTTAACAGGCTTTTAGGGTTTCCGCTGGGAAAATGTGCCTGCATTTTTCCTATTCCCAGCTTCAGAGATTTGTGAAAGCAACCAGACCATTTTTACTCAGGTTTCTCCCCCTAGGCATCTTACTGTTAGTTTTATGTTTAAACTAACACCTTAGTCACGAACCAACATCTTCATTGGACTGCACCTTTCAAGTACAAGATGTTTGATGTACATAGAGAAAAAAGATAATTCTTCAACACCTTAGAACCTGTATCTTTCTTTCTTTCTTTTTCCTTTTTGGTCTGGAGAGTGGCCCCTGTGAATTAAAATACTTTATCCCTTTCTAGTACTCTGTTCTTCTGAATTCAGTAAGGAAAAGGGAATACTCCCATACTACAGGGACTCCTTTGAGCTCTTCCACCTTTATAGGTGCTGAAATTATTTTTAATTTGAACTTTGGTGGCACATGCATTAAGCCTTCAGCTGCTAAGTGAAATATTGGTTGTTGGAACCCACTCGGCAGTTGCACAAGAGAAAGACTTGGTGATCTGCTCTGGTAAAAATTACAGTCAAGGAAAACTTTTGGGGAAGTTCTACTTAGTCACATGGGATTGCTATGAGTTGAAAATCAACAAGATGGCATCTAACAAGGTTAACAACAAAACACAGATAAAAAATAACAGTAGTAAACGGGGCATCAAATCGAATGTGCATGACTTGTTGAATGTAAAACTAATTTGCTTTGTAAATTTGTACCCAAAGCAAAATAAAAGTAAAAAACGAATAGTGGACAAAACTTAGTATTTCTTTTTCCCTCATCAACATTTGACAGCAATCTTCTACCTAAGACATGACACTTAAATACCTTCAGAGATCTTCCCAGATAATGAACTATACCAATATATACTTTATGTTCTGAAGGACTGTGTAGGAGATAACAGGAATGTGGAAAGTGAAACATTTAGGGAAATTGTAAATTCATAAAGAGGGTAAATGTAAGAACAGTGGTGTGCCTTCTTACAAAATGAGGAAGAAATTCATTTAATAATTGGATGTTGAAAACAAACAAAAACCAAACACACTGTCATTGAGTTGAACCCAACTCATAGCGACCCCTCCTTGGGTTTCCGAGGTGGTATCATTACGGAAGTAGATTGTCCAAACTTCCTTCTGAGGAGTGGCTGGTGGGTTTGAACTGCCAGCCTCTGGTTAGCGGTCAAGTGCCTTAGACACTATGCCACCAGAGCTCCCGCAGATGTGGAAAGCCTATCTTTATAGAAAGTGATGCTGAGTTAGGTACCATCATGGAATGTCAAAATAAACAACAAGGTTTTATCATCTATGAAACTGAAAGTGGAATGAAGAATACTTAAAACAAACAAACTTTTTTGGAGTTGTTTTTTTTACATGGCAGAAAGATATTTGCAAAGAGCAAGAATCCTTGGACATTTGGGATTAAGGAGGAATCCTGGTGGTTTTAAGGTATAAAAGAGGGCGATCAGAGGGTGAAAAACAAAGTACAGGGCAAGCAAGATCACTGGGAAAGTAACCAATTGTTTCTGTTTTCTTTTTTAATGTATGTCCACTTTCAAATTGAACAATTCATCACATGCAAGTTGTTACTGTTAGGTGCCATTGAATCATTTCCACCTCATAGTCACCCTATGTGCAATATAAGGAAATACTGTCCAGTCCCACACTATCTTCACAATCATTGCTATTTTTGAACCCAGTGTTGCAGCCATTGTGCCAATCAATTTTTTCGAAGGGGTTCCTCTGTTTTTCTACCCTCCTACTTTACTGTTCTCCATAGACTGGTCCATAATGACAACTTGACCAAATTACAGGAGGCAGTCTCACCATCCTTGCATCTAAGCAGCATTCTGGATGCACTTCTTCTAAGACAGATTTGTTCATTCTTCTGGCAGCCCATAGCAGATCCCATATTCTTCACAAACACTGTAATTCAAAGGCATTAATTCTTCTTCAATCTCCTTTATACATTGTCCAGTTTTGACACATACATGAGGTGATTGAAAATACCGTGGATTTGGTCATGTGCACCTTCGTCCTTAAAGTGACATTTTTGCTTTCTTGCACCTTAAAGAAGTCTTTTGCAGCAGACTTGTCCAATGGAATCAGTGCAGTATTTGATTTTTTGGCTGCTGCTTCGATTGTGAAGGCGTTCGTTGTGAATCCAAGTAAAATTAAAACTTTTACAGCTTTCAATCAATGTCATTGAAAAATTTGTATGTGAACTATTGCTTGGAAAACTAATTTGCTATGTAACTTTCACCAAAAGCACAATAAAATATTAAGAAACAAAATAACAACAAGAAGTACCTAAAAATGGGCTCTTGCACAGACATGGAAAAATAATAAATATTTTTTTTAAATTCTAGTCCTAAAATTCCATGAAAATTTCTAATGTCTTCCACAAATATTTATATTGTTCATATTATTGAATTTACAGTCAAAGAAGCTGACAACAGAATGAAATAAGTGCATATGTGAAATGGGGAAAGCAAATATTCTCATGGCTATGGATGAGGAGTTATATAGGTTTATCTAAGATTTCCTAAGCAGTACTTTAAAAATACACTACCCTTTTTCTCAATTTAGTACCCACAGTATTTTATTAAGAAGTTATTAAATCTGGATATAGCTCAATTTAGTCTTTTCATTCTTTTCTTGAGTTTTGATTTTTTTAATTTTTATCTTCTTGTTGTTGTTGCGAACGAACACTATAAAACATACCCCAATTCAACAGTTTCTGCATGCACCGTTTAGTGACATTGATTCCATTCTTCAAGTTGGGCAACTATTCTCACTCTCCTTTTCTGAGTCTTCTCCCTCCCATTAACATAAATTCACTGCCTCCTAAATTTCCTATCAAATCTTTCACTTTCTGTTATCAGTTGTTGTTGTTGTTGTTATATGCCGTCGAGTCGACCCCGACTCATAGCGACCCCGGCTCATAGCGACCCCTCCTTGGGTTTCCGAGGCAGCATCACTACGGAAGTAGGATTGCCCAACCTTCCTTCCGAGGAGTGGCTGGTGGGTTTGAACCGCCAGCCTTCTGGTTAGCAGTCAAGTGCTTTTAGCCACTATGCCACCAGAGCTCCCTCTGTTATCAGTATGATCCCATATTGATATCAGTATGATCCCATATTGATAATTCTTAAAAGAGCATAATGGCTCAAAGCAGATAATTTTTATTAACTAAGCTAAACTATTGCTGGGTTTTAAGAATTTCAGAGGATATTTTTGCTTTAAAATTTAAAGATTGCTTTATGTCAGAAACACCACAGGTTGAATGGCTTTAACAAACAGGAGTTTATTCTCTTACAGTTTTGGAGGCTAGGAGTCCAAGTTCAAAGTGCCATGCTCTAGGGCCTATGTGAGCCCTCAACTTTGGGCTTCAGCTCTGCCTCTAGCTCCCGACCCACTGGAGCTGGAGACTCTCTTCACTAAGGCAGCTGTGGTTTTTCTGATTGAGCAGCATTCTAAACCAAAATCACTTCCGTTAAGTCAATTTTGACTCATAGAGACCCCTGCTTGGGTTTCTGAGGCGGTATCACTACGGAAGTATATCGCCAACCTTCCTTCCAATGAGTAGCTGGTGGGTTTGAACTGCCAGCCTTCTGGTTAGCAGTCAATTGCCTTAGGCATTATACCACCAGAGCTCCCAGAGTAGCAATAGAGGTAACCAAAACACTCTTCTGTGCCAAGAAATTTGGCAGACAGCTACGTGGCCAATGGATTGGAAGACATCCATATTTTTACCTATTCCAAAGAAAGGTGATCCAACAGAATGTGGAAATCATTGAATAATTTCATTAATATCACACACAAGTAAACTGTTGCAGAAGATATTTCCAAACACAGTTGCAGAAGTATATTGATAAAGAACTTCCAGAAATGCAAGCTGGATTCAGAAGCAGACTTGGAACAAGGGATGTCATTGCTGATGTCAGATGGATCTTGGCTGAAAGCAAAGAATACCAGAGAGATATTTACCTGTGTTTTATTAACTATGCAAAAGCATTCAATTGTGTGGATCATAACAAATTATGGATAACATTGAGAAGAATGGGAATTTCAGAACATTTGACTATGTTCATGAGGAACTTGCACGTAGACCAGGATGCTGTTGTTGGAACAGAACAAGGGGATACTACATGGTTTAAAATCAGGAAAGGAGTGTGTCAGGGTTGTATCATTTCACCATATATATTCAATCTATATGCTGAGTGAATAGACTGAGAAACTGGAATCTATGAAGAACAAGGTATCAGAATTGGAGGAAGAGTCATTAACAATTTGTGATATGCAGATGGTACAAC
>NW_006921815.1:2511896-2519724 GCF_000298275.1 Orycteropus afer afer
TGAAAATCCTCACAATAAGCAGCATCATGATAAATAGAGAAAAGATGGAGTTGTCAAAGATTTCATATTATTTGGACCTACAATCAGTACCAATGGAAAAAGCAGTCAAGAAACAAAACTTCTTATTGCCCTGGGGAAATATGCTGCAAAAGACCTCTTTAAAGTGCTGAATAGCAAATGTGTCAGAGTAACGTGCACCTAACTCAAGCTATAGTATTTTCAATTGCATCATATGTATGTGAAAGCAGTACAATGAATAAGGAAGGCGAAAGAAGAGTTGATGCTTTTGAGTTGTGGTATTGGTGAAGAATACTGCAAGTACTATGGACTGTCAAAAGAATGAACAAATCTGTCATGGAAGAAGGGCAGCTGGAATGCTCCTTGGAAGTGAGAATAGCCAGACTTCAACTCACCTACTTTCATCATGCTGTCAGACCCATTTGCTGGAGAAAGATATCATGCTTGGTAAAGTGGAGGGTCAGCGAAAAAAGGAGAAATCCTCAAACAAGATGGATTGACACAGTGGTTAAAATGATGGGCTCACTTATAGCAATGATGATGAGGATGGTGCACACCCCAGGAGTGTTTCTTTCTATTGTATATAGGGTTGCTATGAGTTGAAGCTGACGCAACAGGCACCTAACAACAAAAAACAACACCCATTTATTTATATTATCATTTGCTGTTTTTGCTTCTTTATTGTATGAGATAATCAAATGTTAAAAGCTAGAGCTGACAGTGTTGTCCCTGCTTTTTTCCTAAGAATTTTAAATTTTAAATTTAGGTCCCTAATCCATTGTATGTCTTTGTGTGTGTCTGTGTGTGTGTATTGTGAGAGACATGAGTCCTGTTTAATTTTTCTGCATGTGAAAATCCAATTCTCCAAACACAATTTACTGAAAAAAAAATTCTTTCTTCAACGAATAGACTTAACACTTTTGCAAAAATCAATTGTGTAGTGCCTAAGGCATTTGACTGCTAACCAAAGGCTGATGGTTCAAACCCTTGAAAGGAAGGCTGGGCAATCTACTTCCATAGTGATACCACCTCAGAAACCCAAAGAGGGGTGACTAAGAATCAGATCTGACTCCACAGCAGTGAGAGAGGAGAGATAGAAGTAGGAGTTTATTTCTGGATTCCATTTCTAATCCATTCTTATTCTTATACAAATATCAGGCAGTTTTAATTAATGTAGTTGTATAGTATGTTTTAAAATCAGGAAGTGTAAGTCCTTCTACTTTGTTCTTCGTTTTCAGCACTGCTTTAGACATTTGTGGCCTCCTGCCATTCCATATAAAATTGAGGATAGGTTATTCTATTTCTGTAAAGAAGGCTGTTGGGATTTTGAGCAGATTGCATTGAGTGTATACATCACTTTTGGTGTTACTGACATCTTAAGACTATTAAGCTTTCTAATCCATGAACATGGAACACCTTTCCATTTATTTAAGTCTTCTTTAATGTCTTTCTGCAATGTTTTATGGTTTTTATCAGTAAAGTCCTGCACATCCCTGGTTAGATTTATTTCCTAGATCTTTTATTCTCTTAGATACTATTGTAACTGGAATTGTTTTCCCAATTTCCCTTTCAGATTTCTCACTGTTGATTTACAAAGAACCAACTGAATTTTGTTGTTGACCTTTTACCCTGCAACTTTGTGAAATTCCTCTATTAGGTCTAGAAGTTTTCTTTTGGATTCTGAGATTTTCTATATGTAAGACCATATCATCCATGAATAGAGATAATTTTACTTCCTCTTTTTCAATTGATTACCTTGTATTTCCTTTTCTTGTCTAGTTGCCCTGGCTAGGACTTCTAATATAATATTGAATAGAGTGGTGAGAGCAGGCACTCTTTTCTTATTCCCAATTTCAATGGGAAAGCTCTAAGTCTTTTTCCATTAAGTGTAATATTGGCTGTTGTTCAATATACTCCTAAAAACAAATGTATACTTGTCTAAAACATAACTTATTTATGTACTTCCTTCTTGGACTGGAAAGCCAAGTTACCAAATTCAAAACAAAGTAGTTGTCTATGTCAATAGAATCAAATCATTTCTGAAACTCCTATTTATCACATGCGCCATAGGGAAATTAGTTTTTTTCTTGTTGTTGTTATTTGCCATTCAGTCGGCCCCGACTCCTAGCGACCCCTCCTTGGGTTTCTGAGGCAGTTATCACTACGGAAGTAGGATTGCCCAACCTTCCTTCCGAGGAGTGGCTGGTGGGTTTGAACCACCAGCCTCCTGGTTAACATTTTTTTTTTTAATCTTACACTATTGTTTAAATTGAAACTTTTGGTTGTCATAATGGGCCTTACATTTCTTCTATGTGCTTCAACTCCACAAACTGAATATGTATTTCAATACATCAGAACATCACCTATTTCTCTCAAATGCCAGGAGAATGCTACAACACAGCTTGAGGCTGCAGTTTTACTCATGCTTCTGCCTTCCAGATTACCTTAATGCTCTATCTATCCTGCCATATTTTCCTCATCCCTCAAGACTTGACTCTTTTCTCCTATCCTTTCCAGATAATGAACATCCTGTATTGTCTTTCTGTATTGTAAACTATTTTAGCCAGATTTTAATTCCATGTATATAACTGCCCCAAAAAATGTCATGTCTGTAGGTCATGGCTTTCCTCAATGAGATTGAGACTTGGTAAAATTCTTTCCAATATTATACTCAGGAGCTCTAGTGGCATAGTGCCTAAGCCTTTTGACTACTAATCAGAAGGCTAGCGGTTCAAACCCACCAGCCACTCCTCAGAAGGAAGATCCGGCAATCTACTTCCATAGTGATTCTGCCTTGGAAACCCAAGGAGAGGTCGCTATGAATCAGATCCGACTCAAAGGCAGTGAGTTTTTTCTTTTCTTTTTTTTTTTTTTTTTTAATATTAGATTCCTTCAAAATGCCTTCAAGAAGTTTATGGTACAGCAGATACTCAATAGTAATACTTTCATTGGTTTAGTCAAGGTTTTAGTAACTGTTATTTAATTATCATAAGAATAATTGTGAAATAATTCACTTTACAGAAAAATACCTTTAAATAATTATAAATCCCATGAAACAAAACTGTCTTCAGCAAATATCTCAGTGCAAAAATTCTATCTGTACCACTATCTTAATGGAAGATAAAAAAAAAAAATACTGTCCTCAAACTTTCTTCTTTCTTATCATGTTGGCAGAGTATGAAAATTTGCATCAGTTTCCCACGATCTAGAGGCTGAAGATCAAACTCTGTATTATAATATTCAATATACCTCAATATTAAGGAGCTCTGGTGGCATAGTGCCTAAGGCATTTGACTGCTAATCAGAAGGTTGGTGGTTCAAACCCACCAGCCAGTCCTGGGAAGGAAGGTTGGGCAATCTACTTCCATAGAGATACCACCTCAGAAACCAAAGAGAGGTTGCTATGAGTCGGATCTGACTCTATAACAGTGAGATTCCACCTCCCCCAACATCTTGGTCTAATTAAACCATTTTTCTCATTTTTTTTTTCCCCCAATGCATGCCACACATGTTCAGTCCAAGACAGGGTTGTACACTGTCCCCTAATTCTTGGGCACAACTTTAGTTCATGTTTTTCTCTCTGTCTAGAAAACTGCTTTTATAGTCTGCATCACTTCTAAAGCCCTGATCAAATGACATCTGCTCAATGAGTCTTCAGTTATTCCCACAGTTAGAAATAACCCTTCACTCTTTTGTACAACTTTAATGTCTGTGTAATTTTACTTCCAGTTTAGAAGTCTGGTGTTCTGTTTTCTTTTTGAATGATCTTTTCTCCTAATTCAGCAGTAAGCTACTTAAAGACTTACACGGTTTTACTCATTTCTTTATTATGCTTATTGTACCCTAGGTATATTGCAACACCTATAATCAGTAATAATGTGTGTGCATGTGTTTCGTTTGAAAGGAGTTGTCTCAGTTTCAGGCATCCAATGGATCTTTAATACCTCCATTTCCCTTCCTCAGCAAAACGGTCACATTTTTTCTTACTGACAAGGTATTCTAACTCAGTCTTTCCTAAATTATGTTCCATGGAAGAGTAGTTACATTAGTTCCTGAAGTAATTGTTGTACGTACAACTAATTTTTAAAGACACTTTCTTATCGGACAGTTCTGAAATATATTACCTTATTAAAGGGGCAAAGAAGTCCTCAAGGAAAGAATCCTGTTTCAATATCTATCTGCTATACCAGAACTTTCTTAATTAACTAACTTATTTGTTATTTTTTTCCCCAGAGCACCATCTCATGGGACATAGTTTGGGACCAACTGTTCTAGCCTCTGCAGATGAGCAGCCCTTCCTGGAACATAATTTCATATTTGCATCTTAACCTCCTCCTTTTGTAACCTGCTGCTCTCTCTGCCTTCAGAAATCTTGCTCCTAATTACTTAATACTATCAAATCATCACTCAAAGAAGATGAAGATATCACCACTCTAATGGTTTCTTCAAGTTGGCCTCCATCAGAATATAGTAGCTTCTCTCTTTGAATTCACTCACATAATACCTAAAACATAATAGGTATCACATCATTATTTATTTTATGTTTGTCTCTCAATTTTAATTTATGTGAGTGCAATGACCTACACACATCAGATAACCCAAAATGTTTGTAGTATTGAAAAGTTATTATGAAATAGGTTAGTTTTCTATGTGTATGTGTTGAGAGAGCAAGTTGTTGTTGTTGGTTTATTTTTGGGGGGGGTGGAATGAGGTAAAAAGAAAGAGAACATAAAGAGAAATTCCCTAGAGCTAGGCTGGCTTTCCCTCATTATATTATTTTTAAAGGCTGAGAAATGTGTGTCTTTCTTTTTCAGTGCATGAACTCTACGGGTAGTGAAAACAGTTAACCATTTGGCTACTAACAGAAAAGTTAGAGATTCAAGTCTTCCCACAGGTGCCTCAGAAGGAAAACCTGAAGACATTCATTCCTGAAAAATAAGCCATTGAAAATCTTACACAGCACAGCCCTACTCTGACACATGTGGTATGTCTGTGAGTTGAAATCAACTCAATGGCAACTGGTTTGCTATATTTCAGTTCTATTTTTTGTTTGGTTTGGTTTAAGTAACTTTTTTTTGATAGTTGACCAAACTACATGGTTTTGTAGACTAGTCAACTAGTCTGTGTTTTACAAAGAATCCATTTGAAGAAAGGGAGGAGCAAATAAAAGGGGTATGCTACATCAGTGTAGTTGATAGAAGAATTTTATCTTCCCTATATTCCCCTATCCCCATCTCCAAAAACATTGCTAGCTGAAAGGAAAGATATTTTAGGATAAGTTTTGCAAACTATCAAAAATGACAGGTTACATTCTGTTTCTCTAAAAATATTTTTTAAAACATTTATATCCTGGTGGCATAGTGCCTAAGGCATTTGCCTGCTAACCAGAAGAATGGCGGTTCAAACCCACCAGCCACTCCTCGGAAGGAAGGTTGGACAAACTATTTCCCTAGTGATACTGCCTTGGAAACTGGAGGAGAGGTTTTGCATTGCTTTGTGTATTCTATTACTGCCTGTTTCAACAAATCTTTGATAACAGAATATTAGTTCTGGTTTATAAATACATATCAGAAATAAAAATTTAGCTCTCCTTGTAGTGTACTCTGTATACCAGAATGTGTCCTACGTTTTCCCAGTCTCTTGCTTTTATTTATACTACCTCATTTTGGAGAACTAATGCCTTTGAGTTGTGTTGGTAAAGAAGACTGAAAGTACCAGGGATTGCCAGAAGGACAAATAAATCTGTCTTGGAAGAAGTGCAGCCAGAATGCTCCTTGGAAATGAGAATGGCCAGACTTCATCTCACCTACTTTGGTCATGTTGTCAGAAGGAAGCATTTCCTGGAGAAGCATATCATGTTGGAAAAGTGGAGGGTCCATGAAAAAGGAGAAGACCCTCAATGAGGTGGACTGACACAGAGCTCAGGTACAACAAAGATTGGGAGGCTGGCACAAGACCCAGCAGTGTTTCTGTTATTCTTAGGGTTGCTATGAGTCAGAGCCAACTTGATGGCACCTGATAACAATACCTCATTTCCCTAGGCTGCACTACGCCTATATTATTTCTTGATTAGCCTTCTATTGTTGTTGTTATGTGCTGTTGAGTCAGCCCGACTCATACGACCCCTCCTTGTGTTTCCTAGGCAGTATCACTAGGAAGTAGATTGCCCCACCTTCCTTCCAAGGAGTAGCTGGTGGGTTTGAATCTCCAGCCTTCTGATACCTCCCCTATTATCCCTCAAGGAGGCATTCTTTGATATCTCATCCTGAATCTATTTCATCTCCTGTTCTTCAGTCACTATACTTCCATTTTATGTGCCCTTATTACAGAAGATAGTTCAAACAATGATGCACTGTACTCCAAAAAAAAAAAAAAAAAAAAACCAAACTCACTGCCATCGAGTGTTATCCGACTCATAGTGACCCTTCCTTGGGTTTCTAAGGTGCTATCACTAGGGGTGTAGATTGACCAATTTTCCTTCTGAGGAGTGTATATTTACCATCTGTTTAAAGTTCTAAAAATCATAGATATAGAAGTTAGAGACTGACTAAGATATGTATCTCCTAAGTGGTTAGGAAGATACTGTGTATAATAGAAAACTAATATACATATTATAATAAACATTCCAGTCCCCTTCTGTCGGTTTGGGGTACTGTGGTGGTGTCTATATTGCTAAGATACTGGAAACTATATCACCAGCATTTAAAATAGTAGCTGATTCACCATGTTAGACAGGCTTCAGTAGAGCTTCCAAATTAAGATAGACCAGGAAGAAGTATCTATGATGTGCTTCCCCAAATTAGCCAATGAAACCCTTTGGATCACAACAGAACAGGGTCTTACTTTCTTGTTTTCAATGTGTCATCTGGAAAGACTAATCACTGTGGGGATGTACTATTTGGACATAGTGTTTAGTGAAGTGGAGGGCCAATGATGGCAAAGAAGAGCCTCAATGAGATGGATATAATGGATCTAATACATTAACTGCAACAATTGATTAAACACGCCAGGGATTGTGAGGATGATATAGAACCAGGTAGTGTTCAGTTGTGGTTGCCATGAGTAGGAGTTGACTCAATGGTAATTAAGAGAAAGAAAATGATAACAAAAAAAAATTGTGCTTAATTAACTGCTTTCTTTTGAATTAAATGGTCTTATTCAGTTTTGATTCACAGTATTATGTAGCCACAATTAATATTATATAGTATTTTGAAAATTTTGCTTTCATTAGTGTCTAAGATTTTGTTTCTATTGAGTATCTTAAAAAATACAGCTTTCCTGGGCATACCATTAAATGGATGAGAAAATGCTGAAGAAGAAAAAGAATGCTCAATATGAAAAATAGGGATTATACCTTTATTGTTAAATCAGACCATATTCCAAATTAATAGTTCATGTTACTGAACTCTGAACCATGTTTAGCTTTACAAAAGTCTCCTTGTCCCCTAGTTGATGAGAATATTCAAGTTTTCTTTTGTGTTTACATGGAAATATATAGGAATAAAAATTGAAATACATTGCAGTAATTGGAATAACATTTTTTCCTTTTTTATATCCTATGAGCTGGTTGTTTTGAATTGGCATGGCATCAAGTCTGGTTTTCAGGGTTATGAACTTTTGAAAGCAGATTGTCAGGCCTTTTTTTCATAGCACCTCTGGGGCACTTGAACCTGTTAACTTTCCACTAGTAGTGGAGGAGCTCTTGTCCATTTCAGCCTCCCAGAAATCCCATATCCTGTAATTGTTGTTGTGTTGTTATGTGCCATTGAGTCTGACCTGATTCATAGTGACCCCCCCTTGGGTTTCCAAG
>NW_006921815.1:2520069-2522767 GCF_000298275.1 Orycteropus afer afer
AGAAGTAGATTGCCCCATCTTCCTTCTGAGGAGTGGCTGGTGGATTTGAACCGCCAGCCTTCTGGTTAGCAGTCAAGTGCCTTAGCCACTACGCTACCAGAGTTCCCCCATCCTGTGATAGTAGATGGGAATTTCTGTGGGACCGTGAACACCTACAACCCAGAATTATCTTATATTTCTTTCTCTAGAAAGTCTTTTCTTTATCTAAAAACCCATTTCTATTTAAAGACATCTCTGCTGGACTTTTTCCATTTCTTCCATATGTTCCCTGTCCTATAGATTCTTCTTGCGACTATAAAAACATACCATTTTTCTCTCCTTCGAGAAGTCCCCAGCAAGAAAAGCTTTTACATGTTCAAATGTTCGGCATGAACTCAGGTATGATTATCAAAAGTGGCCTTTTCATTGTTTCTGTTCTATTTATTCATTTGCTTTTTTTGGACCACTAAGCTTATAAAAATGATGTCTGTGTTTAGCTACATATTATTTAAAGGACAACGATGTCACTGAGCCCTACATCTGACCTGTGATTTTTAGAGCATACTTGAGCAATTTCCATCAGATTTAACTCTATGTGAGGGCTGTTAAAGAGGAGGCTAAAACTGGGGGCTAGGAATGGCCCTCTTCCTGCAACCTTCTGCACAAAACACAAACAGAATTAAAATCCAAAAGGGGTCTGTGAGCATGTGTCTAGAACCGCATAGGTGTTCCTCAGTGTCCGCAGCTGCAGCTTCCACTTAGGCCTGCTGAGACTTGATTCTAAGTGGCTCTGAAAAGCCACTGAGGAGCTTGTGTTAGCCAGAGGCCACGAAAGCTGCCATCCCCAGCTGAGTGGTTCTCTGTTCAAACTGGGCATAAACCCAATTTGAACAGAGAATCGGTTTTCTTCCCTCCAGTTTCAAAGGGCACATTGCTGTAAACTTCCTCATGTGGACGGGTGAACTGGGAACAATCATATTCATTTATAAAAGAAATCATAATGCTAATTATTATGACTGTTAGTCAACACATAAATAGCTCTGATAAGGACGTGTAAGGGTTTATGAAGAGCCATGCATTCTTGCTCTTTCTTAAGAAAATGCACATTCATCAGAAATGATCTAACATCCAGGAACTAATTCTTTTAATCCAAAAGTGATACTAAGATTGCTGGATATTCTCCAACGCATGCATTCTGAGATACACATCAATCCCTGAGACAGAATTGTTATACTTACCGAACAGAGTCTTGAGGTAATGGAATGCTCACCCTTCCCGTTATATTTTTTAAAATCCTTTTATTGTCTTGTGCTATCTCCCCCTTTCTCTCTACCTCATCCTCCAAACAGACACACATACATACTGTAACGGTTCTAGACAAGTGCTTAAATTATTCTAGACATTCATTCAGGAGATGCTTTTCTCTGGATTTGCAAATTTGGCATTCCAATACCAAGTTCACATCCTGGACCATGCTTTCTATTAGTGGATGTCTGGGCACTCTCCCAATAAAGCTGAGCAGCTTCAGTGTCATTAGTGGGCTGATGGTATTTCAGTTCCTCTTCCTTTCATTCCTCTTTAGTTTACTATCAGTGCCACTGAGCTTAATGAACCAAAACGCCTGCTCATGCATTAAGAACGGAGAAGTGATTCTGCCATGGGGGAAAAAATGCTACGTTCTATTTTCTACAGCAGGCATTTTTCAACAAACATAAAATCATAAAGGAACCATGAGAGCTTATGTGTAATAAGGAGACATCAGTAAAGGCATTTTAATATTTTCAAATGAGGAATTTACTGATTTGCGAATGTAGAGTACGTCGTAAATGACATGAAGTTATAATAGTATAAATAAATATAAATAATATTATTGGTGCTAGCTGCTACTTTACATTAAAAAAAATTAATTGCCATTGAATCTTTCTGACTCATGGTGACCCCCATTGGATTTCCAAGGCTATAAATTGTTAGGGAAGCAGGCTGCCTCATCTTTCTTCCATGTCATGGCTGGTAGTTTGAAACTAGTGAACTTTTGGTTAGCAAACAAATGCCTTAACCACTACACTACCAGAACTCCTTACTTGTGTAGTTGTTGTTGTTATGTGCCGTCAACTCGGACCCGACTCATAGCACCCCTTCTTGGGTTTCTGAGGCAGTATCACTGCGGAAATAGATTGCCCAACCTTCCTTCCAAGCAGTGGCTGGTGGGTTTGAACCGCCAGCCTTCTGATTAGCAGTCAAGTGCCTTAGGCACTACACTACCATAGCTCCTACTACTACACTTAGGTAATAGTTAGCAATAATACACTAATATATTAATATGCTATCAGCAGTGACCACTATGTAATAGTTAAAGAATATGTTCCAAGATAAGTATTTTATCTTTATTTACATCACATTTGGTATTCTAAGTGCATTAGATATTGATTTAAAAGTAAAATTATACACGTGTCACCAAGAACACTAAAAAATCTCATTGTAAAATGTGAGTGCAATTTTCTCACAGTACCATAATATCTAAAGATTCTCTTTTTGCCTACTAACAAGCCTTTTAAGGAGCTCAGTGGCACAGTGCCTAAGGCATTTGACTGCTAACCAGAAGGCTGACAGTTCAAACCTACCAGCCACGCCATTAAAGGAATATGGGTCAATCTACTTCCCGAATAGGTTTCCTGCCTCGGAAACACAATGGAGGTCACTAAGAGTCAGAATCAAGTGG
>NW_006921815.1:2522867-2587349 GCF_000298275.1 Orycteropus afer afer
AAAAAAAAAAAACCTCTAAACTCACTGCCATGGAGTAGGATCTGACTCATAGTGAACCCTCCTTGGGCTCCTCAGGCTGTGTAACTATGGATGTAGATTGCCCAATCTTCCTTCTGAGGAGTGACTGGGGGATTAGAACTGTCACCCTTCTGGTTAGCAGTCAAATCCTTAGGCATTATGCCACCAGAGCTTGAGTTTTAAATAAAGGGATAAGATTATAGAGAATGTGGGTAACAGTGATTCATTAAGTTACATATATATGTACATATATATATTTATATGTATATGAACATTAATGAATTTTGGACTTTACATTTCATGGGTTTGAAAAATATTCTATGCTTTGTCACACCAATGTGAACTGGTTTTACTGAACTCAACTTGCAAAACTTCTTGCCTGTGATACTAATTCATTTTACTCACTTGCAGCTCAGTGAGAAGGAGTGGAAGGCTGGCTGCTCAAAATTGTGATTCTAATCAACTAAATATTCCTGTAACTTAGCTTGGCTGAACACTCAGGATATGGACACTTGAATCACAGAGAGGGATTTTTTTTTTTTTTTTTGAAGAGCAAGGTAGGCCTGGGAAGAGTATGCATTTTTGATAGCAGCAAAGCAAAAAGAAATAGAAGGCAGAGCTCAGAAAGATAGGATAGAGGAGAACAATAAAGATAAACTGAACTCATCTTGCAATTTCTCCTCACTACTTTAATAAACAAAATTCTATCTGCTTTTTCCACCAAGAAATGCACTGCTTTATACTAAGAGTTTTCCCACCATTTAGAACCTCTTAAAAAGCAATCAGGGCTTCTCCTTATGGAAGTTGTGATTTTCCCACAATAATTTTCTATAATTGTGCCAAAGAGCTAAAAATAAAAATGACATAAAAAGTTTTGCCACAGTGAGAATCACAAGCTCAATTGTAGAATTGAGTCATCATCTCCGCATTTCAGGAAGATATATCCAGGTTAGGAAATTCACTGGGCTGATTGCCTTCCTCCTGCCTATACTGGCTGAGATATAAAGTCTATGGTATGGTTATCAATAACTGCTAGGAACTCTGGCCATAATTGAGCAGATAGCTGTAAAGTACTATCGTATTGAGAAAGTAAATGCGGTAAGAACCGGAACAGGCTGAGGTTTATTGAGAAAAGTCCTGATTACTGTGCAGGCTGAATACTTCTGATCCCGGGCCAAGGCCACACAAGGCAGTTATAGAATTTATCGGGTCTTATTTAAACTAAAAACATATCCAGCTCTCTCCGTTTTATTTCTCCTCATTACGCAGCCGAACATAATTTTTTGCTTTATCACGAAACTTCTGTCCGTTCCATCCTGTAAGTCATTCGTCACACTTCCCAAGGTCACAATGGAGCCTCAGAGGAGAAGTATTTGTGTTGATTGATTGGTTCTGTGATGCTTATGGATACGGGGTGCTGCTAAATGAGCCTTTTGTGTTTTCAATAAAATGACTGAAGTGTGTGTGGTAGGGGAGGTGGGAGGTGGAGTGGGAAGGGCTTGTGAATCCTGTTAAGAAGAAACATGAGACACTCTTCTCTGGAGATCCTGGGTCCTTGCATCCAGAGCCCAGTGTCACTTATTCAATCATGAAAATGAGAACTTTGCCCTCCCATGGCTACTACAGAGGAGAGCAGACATACTCTGGGCCTGCAGTGAAAATACTGAATTCAGCAATATAGGAGTCAACAGTATACAGAAACTCTTTTCTTTTCCTGCCCCTATACAGATGCATTCTGAAAAAAGTGGCACACAGAATAAAGCAAAGTTCTCTCCTGCTGAGATTTTTTTTTTTTATCTGAACAGATATAGTGATTGTTGGGGAAAGAATAGCACAATTGTTCAAATTCTATGAAGTTGAAGTAGTGAATGTGGCGATAGCATCTGGAAATATCAGTTTGTTGATTTTAAACATATATGTTTCTCTGAGTTCCTTTTGCTTTTCTTAGTAATTCAGTACACAGAAAGATATGCTAACAAACACCCCATCGATTGTGTCTATTTTGTATTTCTGGGCAGAGACCTGATATTTGGTGAATATATTAGGTTTATGAACAGTCATGTGACTAATAAAATATGTTAAACCCAGTGTACTGCCATGGAGTCGGATCCAACTCATAGGGACCTCTCTTTGGGTTTCTGAGGTGGTATCACTATGGAAGTAGATTGCCCAACCTTCCTTCCAAAGAGTGGGTGCCATTCTTCTGGTTAGCAGTCAAATGCCTTAAGCACCACACCGCCAGAGCTCTCATAAAAGATGTGAGATATTCTATAAATATGTAGGAAAACAGTCTTTTCTTGTAGGATTGTAATCTGTTTGAGAGTTTAAATTCTAAGGCACTTGGTGTTGTAGTAGTCTACAGTGGAAGCCCTAACACCATTTTGAGACTTGACGTAAGTTTCAGTTACCATTTGGGTTCTTTCTGATCATTTAACCATTACTGTGGCTTTGCACAGACAAGTTTTGGGACAAACCTAGGGAGGGGCAGTTTGCCTTCAGGAAGAGTACAGAACTAGGGAACTTGCCAGAGAGTGTCCTTTTCTAATTTAAATTAAGGTTGGGGTGTAAGTATTATTAGTATTATTTAGTAACCACTGGTGCCTAAGACTCAGGCTGCATTGTATTGAGTCACAACCTATCCAGACCAGTACCTAGCCATGTAATCAAAGCCCAGAACCAATCATATAACCCTTTCCTATCTTCAAATCCCAATCATGGTTTTTCCTTGCTTCTGTAGTTCCTCCTACAATAGTGGTGATTCTATCTACTGCCAATCATGATTGTGTGATGATTTAAACTTATATATATTAGCCACTTGGCCATGACATTGGCTGACTACATTCAGCTTTTTCATGCTGATGATTCCCCTCATCCAGGATAATTGTCTCTGTTTTGTCCACAGCTTAATAAGTGTCTCTATTGAACCTATTTGAATTTGGGGTCTCTTTTCCCTAATACAAATCTCACTTTTTCTTTTATCTTCATGACATCATGATTCCATTGGTAACATTCTACATCAATGATGACATTTTTTCTAGCCACAAGTTTTTTTTTTTTAATCTCATGTTGATTGAGATATAATTTGCATAAAGTGAAATTTACCCTGTTAGGCACTTAGAGTTCTATAACTTCTGAATAACATAAACAATCATGAAACTATCACCTCATTCAAGTTACAGAACACCTTTATCACCCCAGAAAATTCCTTTACATCTTTTTTTGTAGTTAAGCTCTTCCACTCGACTCCAGCTTCTGGCCCACTGATCTGATTTCTGTGTCTATATTTTTGATCTTTCAGAATGTCACAGAAATGGAATCATACAATGTACTCATTTGTGTCAGGCTTCCCACACACACACACTTAGCATAATTCTGTTAAGATTTGTCCATACCATTATGTATATCAGTGGTTTCCTCTTTTTACATCCATTACATATAAACCAAAAACCAAATTCACTGCCATCAAGTCAATTCCAACTCATAACAATCCCCATTAGGTTTCTAAGGCTGTAAAGCTATAGGGAAGGAAGAAGACTGCCTCATCTTTCTTTTGTGGAGAGATTGAGTTCGAACCACCAACCTTTTTGTTAACATCCAAGTGCCTTAACCACTACACCACTAGAGCTTTTTTTTCCATTATATATAAAAATTGCAATTTGTTTATTCATTTTTCCAGTTCATATGTACAATTTACTTTTGGCTCTCCTTATCATATACATTTTTGTCTTATACAAGATATTGCTCGTCATTTTGTGCTTTGTAGATTCATTCAAAATCAAAATTAATCTCACCCAAAAGCAAACTGATTTTTGTTTTCTTCCTCCTAGGGATAACCTGAAATTTTTCTGTGAATTCTACTGGAAGCACAGACCCGGCTCCACTTTTCTACACATCTAGACTCTTGGTTCCTATGCATAGTCCAGTGGTTTGTACACTCACAATATTTCCCCTCCCCTAAATAAAACCCACTGCCATGGGGTTGATTCTGACTCATAGTAACCCCCATTGGGTTTCCAAGGCAGAAATCTTTATGGAAGTAGATTGCCATGGTTTCCTTCTGCAGAGTTGCTATTGTTGTAGTTAGGTCACGTTGAGTTGTCTTGGACTCATAGTGAACAGCACAGCAGAATGAAACACTGCCTGGTCTTGTGCCAGCCTCATGATTCTTGCTATACCTGAGCCCATGCAGCCATTGTGTCTATACATCTCGTTGAGAGCCTTCCCCTTCTTTATTGACCCTCCACTTTACCAAGCATGGTATCCTTTTCCAGCAAATGGTCCCTTCTGATATCATGACCAAAGTAGGTGAGATGAAGTCTAGCCATTCTCTCTTCCAAGGAGCATTCCGGCTGCACTTCCTCCAGGACAGATTTGTTAGTCCATTTAGCAGATCATGGTACTCTTAGCATTCTTCTCCAACACCACAACACAAAGATATCAACTCCTCTTGGTCTTCCTTATTCATCGTCCAGCTCTCACATGCATAAGAGGTGATTGAAAATACCATGATTTGGTTAGGTGCACCTTAGTCTTCAAGGAGATATCTTTGCTTTTCAGCACTTGAAAGAGGTCTTTTGCAGCAGATTTGTCCAATGCAATACACCATCTGATGTCTTGACTGCTGCTTCCATGGGTGTTGGTTGTTGTTATTGTTGTGTGCCGTCGAGTTGGACCCGACTCATAGTGACCCTTCCTTGGGTTTCTGAGGCGGTATCACTATGGAAGTAGATTGCCCAACCTTCTTTCTGAGGAGTGGCTGGTGAGTTTGAATCACCAGCCTATGGTTAGCAGTCAAGTGCCTTAGGCACTATGCTACCAGAGCTCCCTGTTATTGGTTCTAGAACCAAGTAATATGAAATCCTTGACATCTTCAATCTTTTTTCCATCCACTGTGAAGCTGTTTATTGGACCAGTTGTGATGATATTTGTTTTCTTTATATTGAGGTGTAATGCATACTGTTGACTGTAGTCTTTAATTTTCATCAGTAAGTGCTTCAAGTCATCCTCACTTTCAGCAAGCAAAGTTGTGCATCTGCATATCACAGGTTTTTAATGTGTCTTCCTCCAATCCTGATGCCACATTCTACTTCATAAAATCCATCTTCTTGGATTATTTGCTCAGCATACAAGTTGAATAAGTATGGTGAAAGGATACAACCTTGACACATTCCCTTCTTGATTTTGAACCATGCAGTATATCTCCTTGTTCTGTTTGAACAACAGCCTCCTAAATCTATGTACAGGTTCCTTATGAATGCAATCAAGTGTTCTGGAATTCCCATTTTTCTCAATGTTATCCAAAATTCGTTATGCTCCACAAAATCAAATGGTTTTTCATAGTCAATAAAACACAAGTAAACATCTTTCTGGTATTCTTTGCTTTCAGCTAAGATCTAACTGACTTCAGCAATGATATCCCTTGTTCCACATCTTCTTCTGAAACTTGCGTTTCTGGAAGCTCTCTGTCAATATACTGCTGCAATCGTTTTTTAATTATCTTCAGTAAGATTTTACTTGCATGCAATATTAATGATATTGTTCAATAATTTCCATATTCTGTGGGATCACTTTTACTTGGAATGGGTACAAATATGAATTTCTTTCAGTCAGTTGGCCAGGTACCTCTTTTCCAAATCTCTTGGCATAGCAGAGTGAATGCCTCCAGCACTGTATCCATTTGTTGAAACATCTCAATGGGTAGTCCATCAATTCCTGGAGCCTTGTTCTTCGCCAGCTTTGACTTCTTCCTTCATTACCATTGGTTCTAGATCATATGCCATTTCTTGAAATGCATGAAGATCAATCAGTTCTTTTGGGTACAGTGACTCTGTGTATTCCTGCCATCTTCTCTTGATGTTTCCTGCATCATTCAATATTTTGCCCATAGAATCTTTCAATATTGCAACTTGAGGCTTAATTTTTTTTCCCCAGTTCTTTCAGCTTGAGAAATGTCAGCCATGTTCTCCCTTTTGGTTTCCTAACTCCAGATTTTTGCATATTTCATTATAGTAGTTGGCTTTGTCTGCTTGAGCTGCTCTTTGAAATCTGTTCAGCTCTTTTATCTTGTCATTTTTTCCATTTGCTTTAGCTACTCTGTATTCAAGGACAAGTTTATGAGTCTCTTCTGACATCCATCTTGGTCTTTTATTCTTTTCTTGTCTTTTTCTTCATGGATGATGTTCTTGATGTCATCCCACAATTCCTCTGGTTTTCGGTCATTGGTGTTCGGTGTGTCAAATCTACTCTTTAAATGGTTTCTACATCCAAAAGGGATATTATCAAGGTCATATTTTGGCTCCTGTGCACTTGTTTTAATTGTCTTCAACTTGAACTTGAACTTGCATATGAGCAATTGATGGTCAGTTCCACAATCTGGCCTGGTTTTGGCTAAAGATATTGAACTTCTCCATCATTTCTTGCCACAGACGCAGTCAATCTGAGTCTTGTGTATTCCATCTGGTGAAGTCCACATGTATAGTCATCATTTATGTTGTTGAGAAAAGGTATTTATAATGAATAAGTCATTGGTCTTGCAAAGTTCTATCATATGATCTCCAGAGTTATCTCTATCACCAAGACCATATTTTCCAACTACCGGGAAGTCTTCTTTGTTTCAAACTTTTGCATTCCAGTCACCAGTGATAATCAACACATCTTGATTGCATGTTTGGTCAATTTCAGACTGCAAAAGTTGGTAGAAATCTTCAATTTCCTCATGTTTGGCTTTGGTAGTTGCATAGATTTGAATAATAGTAGTAATAACTGGTCTTCCTTGTAGGTGTATGAATATCATCCCATCACTGATAGCATTGTACTTCAGGACGGATCTTGAAACACTCTTTGTGGTGATGAGTGCTACACCATACCTCTTCAAATTGTCATTCCCAGCATAGTAGATCATGTGGCTGTCTGGCCAAAACCAGTCCTATTCAGCTCACTAATGCCTAGAATATCTATCTTTATGTGTTCCATTTCATTTTTGACAAGTTCTAATTTTCCTAGATTCATACTTCATACATTCCATGTTTTGATTATTAATGGATGTTTGCATCTGTTTCTACTAATTTTGAGTCATGCCACATCAGCCAGTGGAGTTCCCAAAAGCTTCACTCTATCCAGATTGTTACGGTCAACTCTATTCTGAAGAGTTAGCTCTTCCCAAGTCAAATTTTGAGTGCCTTCCAAACTGATGGGCTCATGCTCCGGAACTATGTCAGACAGTGTTTCAGGGCTGTTCATAAAGTTTTCCACTAATATATCAGACAATGTTTCACTGCTATTCATAAGGTATTGAATGGCCAATTTTTGAGCAGTGGATGGCCTCTTCTTTCTTCCGAGTCTGTCTCAGCCTGGAAGTTACACTTAAACCTGTCCACCATTGGTAACCCTGCTGACATTTCACAACACTGTGGCATAGCCTCCAGCTTCACAGCAACACACAAGCCACCACAGGGTGACATGCTGACAGACAAGTTTGCCTCCCTTAGTTGTTCCTAACCCCTCTGCACCTGCCTACCTCAGGTCCCAGCCTTAATATAGAATCACACCCAAGTGAAAGCATCCTTCGAGCCCCGGGGCAGCCTACCTCATGCCCCAGCCTTAGTATAGACCCATCCCCAAGTGAAAAGCAGAGTAACTGGTAGGTTTGAATCACCAACCTTTTGGTTATCAGTCAAATGCCTTAGGCACTGTGCCAGGAGATTTCTTTTTCCTACATAGGGTGGTCTTTTAAGTAACTGTGCTAATAAATGAAGAAACAAACCAGTCACCACTTTGAAAACAATATTAAATCTCATATAAAATTTAGGAAAAATAGAAATATAGAAATTGCTTAAAATGAAGTTCAATATGGGATTTGCTGAAATTGTATAGTATCCATTGGTTCAGATAGGATTTATATCCTAAATACCCACAAAGAAAAAATTGAGTTTCTTCAGCTCAGAAAGTGCTAAAATTGATCTTTTAATTCTTTATAAAGAAATAAATTGTTCAACAAATTAATGCAGGAATCAAGATCACAGAGGGGGATATTTAACTTACAGTGTATCAGTCTGAAGTACATTAGCACCACTCTTTTACTTGTAAATAATTATAATAAATTGTGCTAATTGTATTGGTGTTATTAAAAATGAGATATATTTATTCACTAGATTGTTAAGCAATTCTTCATTAGTCACTATTTTAATTTTTTAATCAGATATCATAACTTAAAGTATTCTATAATATAGACACTTTCACAATTTAACCAAAGATATTCTGAAATGGTGTTTAATTTTATTTTAATATTATTTTATTTATTATTCATTCCATTGAATTCTTAATATTATGGGAGTTTATTTATGTTTGTTTTTTAATATGTCACTGTTGATGCAGCTAAGCCCTTTTTGACAGTTTGTACTTTAATGTTTTTCTAGGTTATTACATATTTTTAAACTTTTTGGTGTTTTATGACAACTTGTCAAGTTCATCACTCCATCTAGAAATTTGGCGTTGAAGTAGGAATAACATTAACACTCACATTAAGAAGTATGGATAAAAATTACTTGCTGAGTAGATTAAGAAAAAAATTCCTAAAAATATCCATAATAAAGGAGCCCTGGTTGCACAGTAGTTAAGTGTTCACCTGCTAACTGAAAGATCACAGTTTGAGCCCAACAGCCACTCTAAGGAAGGAAGATGTGGCAGCTGGCTGCTATAAAGAGTTACAGCCTTGGAAACCCTGTGAGGCAGTCTTACTCTGTCCTAATGGGTTACTATAAGTTGGAGCCATTTGATGGTAATGGGTTTTTGGTCCATTGTAAGTAACATTCAAATTTTTTCCAAGAAAGTTTAACGAAGAAGCTGGAGCTGTCTTTTGTCCAAATTTCAGCTCTGCTTTTGCCATACTTCTCTGTACAGTAGCATTTGTGCAATTGTTTCAAAATGTATTGTGTTTTGACCCTAATGTTCTACTAAGCAGATAGAAATTTGGAAAATTAATTTCATTTTGATCTCATTTTAACTATTGGCTCTTATTTTAGCAAAAACATTTAGAAAAATGTTCAAATGCTGTTTATTTTAACAAAACAATAAAATAAGATAGAATTGGTAACAATGCTAAAACAGTAAAACAATGAGAAGGTGTTTGGGCTTCTGCTTTTAGAATGGGTGTTCATATGTTAGAAAAAAATATGTGCAAGCTATATCTTATTGAAGCGTAGATCTAAAAAGCAAGATAGAATCAGATATTTTAAAAATATACATTTACCTCTTTCGTAATAGCACACTCCACACATATGGAAATACACTTCTTATATCAAATATTTGTCTGTTTTATTTTTTTCCACGCATCTTGTTTAAAAGGAGAACTTACTGTACTTAAATTTAAAGAATCTTGATAATGACATCAGAAAATCATTTATAGCATATGGTACCATTCATGATCTCCATTATTGTTTCCCAAAATTACTTATATAATATATAATATTAGTGGATGTTCTTGACTATGATTTTACAGTCAAATAGCTTTAAGAGATAATGAGTTAAACAATTGTAAATAGAATCATTTACTTTAAGTCTACTAAACGTCCTGGTATAAAAATCACTTTGGGACTCACAAAGAGAGGGTATTGAGAGCACAACTTTTCATGCTCATTCAGTCTAGACACATTTTATTTTCTTCTGAATAGGAACATCTTTTTGGACAAATGATCCATGGAACATATTTCAATGAACTCTGACCTAGGTCTGGGATTTGGGTTAACAGAAGGGGTAACTGATGAATAAAATAGTGTTTGTCGTATTTTACTGTGTTAGGAGGCTGAATTCTAATCCTGGATCTTCTGCATCTTTGTCAATAGCATTAAAAAACAAAAAACAAATTGCGGATCTGATTCATAGCAGCCCTTCCTTAGGTTTCCTAGACAGTATCACTCCAAAGTGGATTGCCCAATCTTCCTTGGCTAATTAAAAAGGATGTGGATCTAAACTGTCTGGGTCTGAATCCTGACACTGCAGCTAATTTGCTGCATGACTATGTGGGTCACTTACCTCTTTGTGTTTTCCTTCATTCACATTTAAAATAAGAGAGCCTTTGTATTGGGGATTTCCCCCAAGAAGCTGTTAATCCAGTGAATATACTAAATTGCTCATCAGATGGAGTCTCTTGAGACCCCCAATACTATGGTCCTGGGATACATTCTGGGCTCACTCCCAAGGGCTGGCTCTCAGCCCAATAGTAAACAAGATGTACATGCAGACCACTCAACCCAGGTGATGCACCCACATATTCTACGGAATGCACTCCTTGGAGCAATTGACCACGGAGCACCCTAGGGGCAACATTCACACGGAGGAAATGCAGGACACACAGGAGTGCACAACTATGAGGGGCACAGAGAGGAGAGAGGGGATGGTTACTGGGCAGGGAAGGCAAGACACTGGGTTAGGGTTGTCAATGGTAAATGAGGAGTGAAACTAAATGTACACAAAATGTTGAATGTAAAACAACTCTTAAAATAAAAAACTAAAAAAAGAAAATGTTTTTGAAGAGTACTTGATATGTGTACTGTAAGTGCTATGTAAGTGTGATCCATTTTTATCAGTGCCTTTCTAACTTCTGACCTGAACCCTCAATAATCAATCAATTTTACATACATATTCATTACAAACACTTGAAATAAAAGTTAACTGAAATAATGCTTAACTTTATTATGTGTTACACACTTAGATTTTCAATTATCTCCTGTTGCCTTCTTTTACTCTTTCTTTGTTTCTCATTCTATTTTGTTCTAACATTTTTTTTTCTATTCTATTATATCGTATTCCATCTCATTTTAATCCTCAAATTGAAAAATATTAATTCATTTAAATGGCCTGCTGATCATTATTTAAACTCTGCTTTCTTTCTTCCTGTATCTATTATAATATATATATATATACATATACATATATACATACATACACATATATATACATACATACATATGTGTGTGTGTGTGTGTATATATATATATATATATACACACACACATAACCTCATTGTCAAAACTTCAGATTTTGTACTCCATACTTGATTTGTTTAGTATGGATCTCCTGGTGTTTTTGGCCAGGAGTCAGTCTCTCTCATGGTTAACCTGCTGTAGCCACTGAATGTTCCAGATTTTTTCCAATGCCGAAATTGAAGAAATAAATGGCATTTAAAGAGGTCTCATCTTACGTTATTCATTTATTTTTCAGATTTAATTTGTATTCAATATGTGTCATGTACACAAATATATTGTGACACAAATATCTCTGTGAATTATGTAGAGAGAGAGAAAAAATTAAGTCCTGCAACAGTTTCTCAATAATTAGAATGTTTCTATGTATCCTTCACTCATTTGCAAATAAGTTTTAACATATTTAAACTCAAAACTGTATAAATATAAAATTAAAGCAACAATTGAGTCAGAGCTGAGATTATGTGTTTTATATTATCTGTATTATTTTTATATTAGATTAATATATTTAAGTATCTATCAATCTTTGAGATAGGTAAACTTTCCTCTAGCTGCATGCAGAATTGTATGAGCTACAGAACAGTTACGAATATTAGTTGTAAATCTACCTTCAGGCCTCCCAGACTTTGGTGAAAATCCAAATTTATGTAATAGGTCCTTTAAAGTAATTATTATATGTGGCTATAGAATATAATGACCCACCCATTGATTTGATTCCCATATACAGTGATCCTATAGGGCAGAGTAGAACTGCTTCACAGTGTTTCCAAGGCTATAATCCTTACGGTAGAATACTGTCACATCTCGCTCCTGAAGAATGACTGGTGAGTTTGTACTGCTGACCTTTCAATTAGTAGCTGAGTGCTTAACTACTGTGGCATTTGAGCTTCTTAGGGTATAAAGATAATATTTATATTTTACAGATATCAGAAAAACTCCACTGCAAACATCCAAAATATAGTTAAGATAGAAGTAGCTTTTAGTAACAGGATTTCCATATCTTATATCATAGTTTAGTATACATTTATGAACCCTATTCCAACTCGAGGCACATAACAACAACAACATGATATATAACCAGGAGCTCTGGTGGCACAGTGCCTAAGGTATTTGACTGCTAACCAGTAGGCTGGTAGTTCAAACACACCAGCCACTCCTCATAAGGAAGATTGGGCATCTACTTCCATAGTGATATTGCCTCAGAAATCTAAGGAGAGGTCACTATGTGTCGGATCTGACTTGATGGCAGTGAGTTTGGTTTTTTGAGTATGATATATAACCAGTTACCATTGAGTTAATTCCAACTCACATATGCAACTAAAATTTTAATGAAATATTAGGCATATCATATATAAAAACCACTACTGCTCTTTGTAAATATTTTGAAATTACAATTAGAAATTTATAATATGAAATGTCTATGTGGACAAATATTTATTTAATTTTACTATCAATGTATCAATGTATGTTTTTAGCAATGTTGTTGTTGGGTGTCCTTAAGTCAATTGCAACTCACAAGGGCATGTATAACAGAGTAGAACTGCCCATAATGATCTTAGGCTGTAATCTTTATGGAAATGGATTGCCCAGTCTTTCTCTCACAGAGTTGCTGGGTGGATTAGAAATGACCAACTTTTTTGTTAACAGCCAAGTGTTTAATGATTGAACCATCAGGACTCCTTACTTTTAGCAATAGATACTTTAATTTTCTAGTAGATTTCCAGATCTTTTGAATAGTAGTTAAAGAGGAGACTCATAATTCAATCATCAATGAATGGATAAGAATTTCATTCATTATTACTTTAAAGTCAAAGCTATCACTTCATACTTGCCTAGTTTTTCATTTCTATACCCTTCTCACAAATTTGTTTATTAATCTACTCCAGCTAGTGTCCCCAAAGTCCTGAGCTAGTTACCATCCTAATGATTTATGACCAAACTCTCTACAAGAGTTCATATACAGGGGGTCCTGGATGCTTTCCCCCATTAATATCTATGGACACATGTGGAAACATCTGACATTTCTGTGTTAATAATAAGCAAATGTATTACCAGCATTAATAACAAGAACATGCAATTTCATTTGATATAAGAAGTACTCATAAGGCAACTTTATTTGTCTCTCACTGTCATACACTGGTATTATTTGTTGTCATTTCGTGTCCGGACTCCTCACTGATCCTACAGATATTGATTTACACCTTTTTGTATTCTACATTTTTGTGGTTTTGTTATAGCTTCAGGATATTTCAGTGAAATGGACTATCAATGTCACTAGTTTGAAAGGTTCTCCCCTACCTCTTTTTGTACACTCCATTTTTTCCATGAACAGCTGCATCACAGCTGTCATTCTGAATGCCAACGATGTCTTTGGCTGATAAGCCTATGCTTGTGGCACACAGAGTGACTTGAAACAACTAATTAGTGGGAACTGGGCCACAGCAAGGTTTGGTGCTGTCCATCAAACTTGCTACCACTGCTGACACCATCAACAAAACTGTCAGATTGTGGTTCTTCCTGTGAATAAAACAATCTCACTAGTTCTGTAGTAAAGAACAAATTGGCAGAACAAGTTTAATAAAAAGTAAAAGGAGGTGATGGGCATCATTTACAAAGTGCTAAGTAATTGAAAAATATATTGAACTGGTGAAAACTTTGATAACTGTTTTATATCTGTTACTGGAATGCAGGGAATCCAACTGAAAACTTCTGTGTGAATTTGCAGTGGAGTGATTCAGACATACAACCCCAATAGTTCAAGTATATTCATATTGCTTCTAGAAAACAGAGTTAATGCACACTCTTTTGGGAATAAGCGTTTATTGAAAAAAACTCACTGCTGTGAGTTGGATTCGACTAATAGAGACCCCTCTTTGGGTTTCCAAGGCGGTATGACTACAGAAGTAGATAGCTGTGAGTCAAAATTGACTCTGTAGTGAGTTTGTTGGTTTGGTTTGGATATGAATATGTAGAGATGCAAACCTACATACAGATTTATTATATCATCATGCTATATGTTTGTGTAAAATATACTGAACATATGTTTCATATATTCACATTGTTATATATAGTAGTTCATTTAAAAATTCAAATCTGTATATAGAAATGTATCTGCAAATATGCATATTTGAGTTTACAGTGAAATGTTTATGAGTGTTAAAGATTAAAATAAATTAGCTTGAACATTAACTTTGGGTTATTAATAAAAATTCATTAATTATAGACAATTTTATCACTCCCAAATAGTATTAACAAAAAAAAAAAAACCTCGATAATTTTTGCTAAATAATTTACTTGTTAATTCTTTTTGAAACCTGATATCAACCATAATGCATATTTGAAGACTGAGAAAATGTACTTGTCAAAAGCTAAATTAACTAGGTAATACAAATGCATAATACACCAAGATTAGGCACATACAAGTATATTGCATACTACTCATCACTAAATCATGTTAAATTAAATCCAGGCTATGAGTTAAAGCTAATCTGTGATAACTGGACAGAAAAAAAAAAAAAAAGAAAGAAAGAAAATACTAAGTAAGACCAAAGTAAAAATGTTTTGGCTTTGTATCTTTCTCACACCTATGTGGTGGTTGTCAGGATTAAATGAGCTATGGTATTTTCATCAGTTAAAACATTAAAAATGTTACAATTTTGCTCTTCCTTTTTCATTTAGGCAAAAGGTTCTAAACTGACTTGCAAACAGTGAGCCCAGATTGGACTCCTAACCCTGCCACTTACTCTAAATGTGCCTTTGATTTGGTCACCTAAACTCAAGGTGCATTCTTAAGACTAAGATAGACTAGGAAGAAAAACGTGTTGATCTACTTCTGAAAATCAGCCAATGAAAACTTAGGGATTACAATGGTCTGATCTCACTGTGCCTGGGTGGCTATGAATCAGGACCAAAACAACAGCAGGTAACAACTACAGCAGTTATATTTACCTGAAAGATTATTGTTCTAAATAAGTTTATGGATCTGAAGTATGAAAAAATACAGTAGTGGTTTAATATATTTTCTTACCTTCTCTTCCAACATACTCCTCTCACTTTACTTTTGACATATTTTTATGCTATCACATATAACCATCACATAACACAATCAGCAACTTCTTCATGAAACCAAGAGAAATTTAGTTTTCATAAATCTCTTTATCCAGCAAAACCTGGGTCATAAATGTAGGTAAACGATAAAAATAAATATATAAATAAATAAAAATTCTCTTATCGAAATTAGTTTCCCAGTTTGGGTCTCAAGAATTATAGGAGTGACTCATTCTGGGATATCTTAATCAACCATCTGGCCCCATGAATTTCATACTTTCAATAATTGCCACATTTCCAGAGTCTGGCAGCTACAATGCACTTATTTCAAAACCCTTCTACCAATCTAACTAACTCTTAGAGCTAAGATTTCCATCTGACATTGATTTTCGGATTTCATCCTTATAAGGGAGAGGTCTTATCTCGAAAATTCATACACTGAACACTAGACTACTTTGTAAAAATACTTTAGCTCAAGCATCAAAAACAGTGACTGGGAAAGGCTACTCCTACTGAGATGCAGTCTTGTGTGAATTTCAATAACTCTGAGGCATTCTTACAGACTGCAGAATATAGGCACTGAAAACTCTATCTGCCTACATTCTATGCTATTTCCTGAGTAAAAGGAAGGGAATATAATAAAAGGGAAACGACAGTAAAATTTACAGACCACGGATCTTAGTAAACGTTAAATACATTTATGGTGTGAAAACAATGTGCACTTTCTCATTTCTGGGCTTCTATTTTCATCTTTCAGGTAGTCTGTTTATCCAGTAAGAGGAGAGAAATGTTAAACATGACAGTTACTGTAAATTCCACACCTTATTTGAAACCTAATTTAATAAAGGAATTGAAACATGAACCACTTTATTTGACACTTGCTTGAAAATTTTATGTGCAGCTTCTGAAAACTAGATCAAATACCAGTGCTATCACTAGTTACCTCTATGCCCAAGGGCAAGCTGCTTCATGTCTCTTGTCTTCAGGTTAATTTCATAATACGAAAATAATCTTCATTGTTCCTCCCAGTCAAATAGCTTACGATTGTATGTGTGTGTGTGTGTGAATGTGAAACAATATCAATAGTAGTTAATTAACAAGTTTCTAAAGGCTTATGTTTGTTTCCATATTCAACTCCACTAATTACTATGTGTTTGATTTCGAGCAAGTTACTCAACCTTTCTAAAATATGGGAACAATAATAGCTCACACCTATGTGGTTGCTGTCAGGATTAAATGAGCTATCATATTTCATCAGTTATAAAGTAAAAAAATTCCCGTAGTTTGACACCTCTGAAAGTGGGGTACTTACTATATACTATATACTTGCTATATAAACAACCATAAAAAAAAAGCACTTACATGAGTTTGACATTATTTTATTTCTTTTTGGTACCTAAAATTGTATTATATTTTATACTTGGAAGCAGATAAGATGAAATATGCTACTATGTGTGAAGTGCACAAAAACTGCTCAATAGTTGGTATTAACATTTTCTTATAAGTAAGAAATAATTATGATCTCTAAGGAGTTCTGGTATCGTAGTGTCTAAGGCATTTGACTGCTCACCAGAAGGCTGGAGGTTCAAACCCACCAGCTACTCCTCAGAAGGAAGGTTGACAATCTACTTCCTTAATGATACTGCCTCAGATACGCAAGGAGGGGTTGCTATGAGTCAGCTCCAACTTGATGGCACACAACAACCACAGCAACAAGCGAAAAATGATTAGTAATAATAAATTCCTAGTAAGAACCAAAGTGCTTAAAACATGCTAGTCACATCAGTCTTGGTTTTATTTTATATCTAATGTCATATTACAAATTTAATAACTACATCCAGGTTAATCAACATTAAATGGCATAGAATAAGACTTCCTTCTTGAACAACAGTATAGTTTTATAAAATTAACTTTCTACATTAAATAGAGCAAATATCTTCCCTTTTACTTTTTCAAGGTGCTTAAGAGATAAAATGTAAATTATGGAAAAATGAAAATAATTAGGGAAATACATGTATACCAGATTTGACATATTATTCAATACTAAGGAAAAAAAAAAAAAACTCAGCATACGGTAGGCACCAACTTTGTACATTTTAAACAGCTTTATTCATTTTCAAGAATGATTAACACCATATTAATATCATTTATGGAACTGGAAGTCCTTGAGTGTTACACATAGTTAACATGACCTTGGCTCCTAACCAAAAGATTAGAGGTTTGAGTCCATCCAGAAGCCCCTCACAGGAAAGGGCTGTGATCCAGTTTGTGAACTGGTCATCTCATTCTGAACAATCAGCCATTCAAACCCCATGGAAGCACAGTTCTACTCTGACACACTTGGGGTCTCCATAAGTCAAAATCAACTTGAGGTAACTGGACACTGGTAGGAAACTGGATCACCTCCCTTGGTATTGGTCTAAAACATGAAACATTTATACAAAAACTATGTCTTTCAGAATGTGTTATGGAACTGCAACCTGGCATTACTTCTCTCTTCTCATGTTCTATTTTATACAAGAAGAAAAGATTGCCTCTATGCATGTAAAATTTTGTATATTTAAAAAAATAGAATCATTATGATTAAAAGCAATTTAAATTAAGGAAAATTTACATGCTAGAAGAATATATACACAAAATGCTTGAAACAGTGCTTTAAACAGAGCACATCCTACAAAAATGTCAGTTGTCAGCTCCATCAACATTATTTAGCATCAAACCTCACTAGAGATAGAACTTATAGATGACCTCTTCCAAACCTATGCAGTGCAAAATGGGCCTTGAGCAAGATGATAAAATGAGAATCTGTGGGAGAAAGTGTTTCTAAAAATATTTTGCCTTCTTTCCTCTGTTTATAAACATAACAGTAGAGATTTATTTTCACTGTTCTTTGATAATTGGAGTGAGAAGTGTAACTATCATACCTCAGATTACCCTAGAACTTTAGTCAAATAAAAACCTCCACAAATGGTATTGTTGTGCTCTGAGCCTATAGAGTTGTTTCCTTTTTTTAAAATTGGAGAGAAAAATCAAGCAAACCAACAGACAAAATACATATATGGTTCAAAGAACATTATTTGAATATTTATTTAAAATCCCCCCAAAAAGAAAAAAAGAATGCAGAGGGGAGTGTGCCCAAGACTATGTATAGGATGGGCAGACAATGTTTCCACAAGTGTATTGCTATGTTCTGTAAGAATTCTGAGGTATATAGTAGAGCTGACAAGGAACAAGCTGTAGTCACTTTTTTGCCACAGCCAGCTACCCAGAGGGAGTGAGTACCTGGACCTGTGGGCTCTGGACCATAGTCGGAGGGGACATCAAGCTCAATTGGCCTAACATACTACACAAACCATTATTCCACATCCTACTTTGGTGAGTAGCACCTGGGATCTTCAAAGCTTGCAAGCAGCCATATAGATGCAAAGATGGGTCTTCCTTCACCCAGAGCAAAGAATAATGAAGAAAATGAAAGATACATGGAAAGAATTAGTCCAAGTAACTGGTACAGCATGCAATCCTCAGCCTATACAACTATGAGACCAGAAGAACTAGATGGTGCCTGACTACCACTGTCAACCACTCAGAGGGGGATCTGTGTAGGAGATCCTGGACAGAGTGGGAGAACAATATGGAACAAAAATCAAAATCATTTGTAAAAAAAAAAAAAAAAAAAAAAAGGGCCAGGTTTGCTGGTCTGATAGAGCTTGATGGAACCACTGAGACTATGGCCCCTAGCTGTCCTTCAGGTCTGGAATTGAACCCACTCCTGTGGCTTCCAGCCAAACAAAAGATGCATATAAGGTGAACATTTACACTAGGTAGATATACTACTTGGAGAGATCAATCATGGGAGAACAGAAGGGCTATGTATGCACAGGGAGACACCTCAGGGGGAAGGAGTGCATGGGAGGGAAGGACACAGGGAAGAGGTAACTACAGAGAAGAAATGGGAAGGGAGCTGTTGCATTGTGATAAATTGTAGTCAATGTCATGAGACAAAGTGTATGTGAACTGCTGTATGGAAAGTGAATTTGCTCTGTAAACTTTCACCCAAATCACAATAAAAAAAAAAGAAAAAGGAGATTTTCAGAAATAATTTCCTCATCATATCTCCTTGGATAATTAGAGAGCTGTTCCAGGAGTTTGGATTCTTTTATTAAGAAAATACAGACACTAAAATATTACAAAAAAATAAATATAGGTGTTAATAATTGGAAGTCATATTTCAGTTCCTTTCACAGACATTCAATTACTTCCACAGACATTTCTAAGATTTACATGAATGTTTGTGACTTAAATTTATTGTTATTTTTATTATTATTTTCCATAAACTAGGGACTACTGTGTCCTTGCTGCATAGAGTAAAGATGACCAGTCGCAGGAAATTCCAGTGTTCTAGGCATTTGAAACACACACAGTGATGGTGAAAAGTCAAAGTATTAAAAAATATATAGTATTCCCCTCAAATTTCAACTGATGTAGACTTTGAAGGAAGAGGGACGGCTAAAGGAAGACAATACAAACAAAATAGGAGAACTAAAAACACACTGATGCTTTAAAAGATATTTTTGAATATTTAGACATTTAGAAAAAGAGGGTAAAATATGTGGAGGGCAAATTAGAAAATAAAACTGTCCAAAATATCATTTTATCTCTTTTTCACCTCAAAAAATGGTTTCCTTTATAAGAAGTTGCTTGTTTGATCAAGTTTCTACTAATCAAAATTTCTGAGGACTACGCTACCGCTGGGGCTTTTGTAAATAATAGATTCCTTTAGCTGGTATAAAACAAGGACTCAGAGTTCAAAAACTTTTGAAGGTAATAACAATCAAATAATTTTCAATAGATCTAAAGGAAAGGGAACAAACCTAAGTTCAGAGGGAAAATGACGAAATACTACACACCCACATGCACACAAAGAAACACATATACATCTATAACCTAAAAAAAAAAAAAAAAAAAAAAAAAAAAAAAAAAAAAAAAAAAAAAAAAAAGACCCAAACTCATGGTCATTGAGTTTATTCTGATCCATGTTGTTGTTGTTGTTATATGCCGTCGAGTCGGCCCCAACTCATAGCGACCCCTCCTTGGGTTTCGAAGTAGGATTGCCCAACCTTCCTTCCAAGGAGTGTCTGGTGGGTTTGAACCGCCAGCCTTCTGGTTAGCAGTCAAGTGCCTTAGGCACTATGCTACCAGAGCTCCTATTCTGATACATAGCGACCCTTATAGGGTTTCCGAGGCTGTAAATCATTACGGAAGTAGATTGCTTTGTCTTCCTTCCAAGGAGTGGCTGGTAGGTTTGAACCACCAACCTCCTGGTTAACAATCAAATGCCTTAAGCACTATGCCACCAGAGTTCCTTTATACATAAATAGATATATTCATGTTATCTATATATCCATGTGTCTATCTCTATATCTATATCTAAAGTCTCCACCATATGACTATGGAAAAGAGATGTAACACTATGTGTGTTAGAGTATTAAAAGTTATTAAAAATAATTTTTTTAAAATGTAAATATGCTACATTTTACAATGTATAAAAAAACATTTTTATTTTAAATTCAATCATAGAGGGAAGTTAAGGATTAAATTAAAGAAAAGGTAGGAAGTAAAAGTTTAATGATATTTTCCATATAACAGGTTTGTATTAAGCTGCACTATTTTTATTTTCCTTGAGTGTAGGAAATGAAGCAATTCAATTTTTCAGGAAGTAGATGTCTATACCTTTTAGATAAATTAATAAATAAAAAAGTCAATTATGAACATTTAACTCCAAAAGAAATTTGTTCATTATTTTCTCTAGCAAC
This sequence comes from Orycteropus afer afer, assembly GCF_000298275.1. Lineage (NCBI taxonomy): Eukaryota > Metazoa > Chordata > Mammalia > Tubulidentata > Orycteropodidae > Orycteropus > Orycteropus afer. The sequence continues at coordinate 2,543,725 of NW_006921815.1, forward strand.
AGGTAAAAATTATCATCTTGCATTAAATGCAAGAATATTATATTTAATATTTGGACCATTATCCAAGTAAAAAAGATGATTGTTGGCTTTTTGTTCTAAATGTGTTTACCTAAAGCTGATAAACAAAGTATGTGTATAAAAATGTGACCATAAAACTGGTCTGCAAAGAGATTACTAATAATAGTTATGATACAGCATTTAAAATCATGAGTAGAAGGAAAATTGTTCAGTACTAACATGGACTCTATAGAGACACGGCATACCTCGTAATGATTTTCTTCATTCTCCTGAATGTGGAGACCCGTAGAGCTGAGACATTTCTGAGGAGTGACAGGAATATTATCACTTTTGCTGTGTGAGTTACACTGAAAGAGATTACCAAATAATTGTGACAAACTACTCCATATTTAGTCTGTCTATTGAGAGACATAGCTGTTTGCTGTGAACCTAATGAATACTTATTGAGCTAAGGAGAGTTTACATTCAAAGGCACAAGCATTAATAATGAGTCTTTATCAAAAAGATTTTTTTTTTTTTTTTAATGTCCCTAGGGTAAACAAACTGTCAAACTGTTTTTACTAAAACTAAAGAAATCTGAGATGGAGTTATTTTTAAATTTTTTTCCAGGATCAATTATTATGTTTATGAATTTAGCAGACAACAGGTTTATATGGTGGTACCTTAGCTATTAGGTATTATGTGAGTGATTGAAACATATAAGTATGAACCTCTGACAGAGGTATTATTATTATTATCCCCATTTATTAAAAAAAAAAAAAAACAACCTCAGTTCTGTCAAGTTGAATCCAAATCCTAGCTACTCCTCCTTGGGTTTCCAAGGAGTTATCTTTATGGAAGAAGATTGCCCAATCTTCTTTCTGAGAAGTAGCTGATGGCTTTGAACTGCCAGCCTTTTGGTTAGCAGTCAAATGCTTAAGGTACTACGCTTTTAGATTAAATTTAGACACAACAATTTTTTTTTATCCACAGTTGCTCTGTGTCTTGGCTTTCTGGGACCATGCCTCATGTCCTTATCTATTACATACACTGCTTTCATGAAATAGATAAAAATGAAAATGTCTGTGTTTATTGTATTAAAATATTAGTTCTTTTTTTTTTTTAAGTACTGAATATAAAATATCTTTGAAAATAGGTTGCCTAAATAATTTACCTGGAAATGAATGTGACTGGTAAATCTATTACATTAAATTATGGAAAGGGCCTATCATTGACAAAGATCCTCTCCTCTTCCCGGAGACTACTTTATATGCACAGACTTTTACGACGAAGAAAAGATGGTATCTTTCTAAACCAATATGAAATATTTACTATTCACTGATAAAATCTACTTCCACCATCACAAAGAAGTGTATGTTGGAAAATTAACTTCAGGACATTTTTAAAAGCAAACAAGTTTTAGAGTTTAGTATATTGAATTCAGGTCCTCTGGTGGCACAGTGATAAAAGCATTCTACTCCTAACCATAATGTCAGCAGATGGAACCCACCAGCCACTCCATGGAAGAAAAATGAGCTAGTCTGCTTCCATATAGATTTACAGCCTTGGAAACCCTTTGGGGCAGTTCTTCTGTGTCCTGCAGGGTTGCTATGAGTTGGAATTGACTTGATGGCATTGGGTTTGTATTTTGGTTCAGCTGAATTTAGCATATTTTAGCCTTAAGATCATCTTTTAGTATGAGTAAGTATATTTCAAAACTAGCATCAAATTTTGAAGAATTCAATTAATTCTCTCACATGTTTATTTATTTATTTATTGCATTTGTTTGTTTGCTTGAGAGAACAGCATGGCAGACTAAGAAGGCATAACTCTCAAACCCAAATATCCATAGTTAGAAATATTTTTAGCATGAAAAAAAAGTACTTCACAGACTTCTTTCTGCAAACAATGAATTCCATATATTCCAATATAATTACGTGTTTCAAATATATTTCCCCATGGAGCTCTTTATGGGTAACTAAGCAAATTCAGATCGTCAATTTGACCTCTGCTTGACACCTAAATACTTTTTATGAGTACTTTATGAAATGTGGCTCTTCCAATATTAATTCTTTGAGTGTGCCTAAATTTGTCTGAAATACTTCACTGTTAATTATGAAAGCCTCTCTTTGATATCTTTCTACAGCAGCCTCCTTTCCTTCCTAAAATTTTGGACTTTAGAAGGTATTTTCATCTGTGATGTTCCAAGACATTTTAATCACTCAATTCCTGTCCCTAGACTTTCTTCATATCTATTCATGATGATTAATCTTTTTAAACATCTCATGTGTTATGCAGTTTTTCTCCTTAGAAATATTTCCTAAATTCCTATAGCCCAGTAGTCCCTCTCACCCTGGCTGTCTATTAGGATCACCGGAAGGATCTTTTGCATATGAGACCAGTCTTCAGTATTTTTTAAATAGCCAGCTTATTCTAATGTGTAGTTTTGAAGCTCTGGGTCAAAATTAATACTTCTTTATCTGGCCCTTAAAACATTACCATGAATTTTAGCTACGATCCTCTTTCAATCTGATTTCTTCTTCCCGTGTGTTTGGTCTTGCTATTCCACATTTAAACAATCATATATATTCGATTATTAACTTTCAATGAATATATCATGTCTTCGAACCTGAGAAAAACCCTATACTTGAATATACCTTCATATGTATTGTTTTATATAACCTGAGTAGAGAAGTGAAAAATGTAATCTTTGTTTAATAAACTGGAAAGCAGAGATCCAGATATATCCAGTGCAAGGGTCTGCCTGTCAATGTACTCCTAAGTGATAAGACGAGGGCTATCTATACTCCGCCATATCTGTCTTGAGAGCTTCATCAATGTGCTCACTCATTCACTCTTTTTGTCTTATGTTTGTTTCATCATCAGACATTTCCTAACTGTATACTCTGTGTCAACATGCTACTGGCTCATCAAGACAAGGTATTTAATATGTACTGCTCTCAAAGTAGCAGAAAAACCACACATGGAAAAAAGTAACCCTCATTATGTATGTAAAATGCCATGTAAAAGTGTATGCAAAGAATACCTGAGGATAGGCAAGAGGGAATGTCCTGATCTCTATGTTTGACACAAGGGCAATGTCTTGAAAGATAGTGTGATCATCATAAAAGTTCATTCAAGACAGAAGGAACAGCATAGTTAAAGGCTTCAAAATATGAACACTCTTTTCCTAACCTGGAAGTTTCAGGGAGTTTGAAAGTAGTTGAAGTCAGGAATATACAAGGATTGATTTGAGGATAGGAACAGCAGTTATTGGTGCATTAAAATTAAGAGTGGAACTAGTGATTAGAAGTTATAGAATTAGCTTTAATATAAAATGATAGTTATTTTTTAAATAATGATGGTGTCAAAGATGAGCTTTAATGATTATAACTTGTTTTCTTCCTCAATCCCTCCACTGAAATTCATAATTATAAATAAAACAGTACATTTGTGATACGATTATAGCACCTAGGAAATCCCTCCATATCTTAGACTTCACACCAAAGCCTCCACTACGCAAATTCATGGACAACTACTGTTTATGGAGTACTGAATGACATCAAAGGAAAAGTTTAAATCACTATTAGTTCCTCATATTTAAAAATTTTTAATTGTTTTAAAGTAGATTGCCTCTGAGAGTTGCAAATTTATGAATCAGAGAAAAAAAGAAAAGGTAATATGACAAACAATATTTTGAGATTAATATTATAAATAGTCAAACCCTTAGGAAAAAAGTTATTGGTGGTAAAGCAATGTATTCACTACGCATCTTTCCTAACAATTTTTATGATGAAAGAAAATTTGAAAATGGAAATCATATTTGTTAACAAAGTCTCAAAACTTCATCCACCTAATTTTTTTTCCTACTTTCCAAATTTGATATGAATAATGAATTATGTTTAAAATGTATTTGCTAAATAAAATTTAATATTGCAGGGTACATGTGGTCATTAGACTTGAAGATCCAAAGCTCAATGACTAACACTCCTTTTAAATGGAAGTCACTGTAAATACTTTTGCTTTGTATTTTAAACTCATTTGATGATTTCATTACTTACAGTTGGTAGTCTGTTTCAATATGTGGATATACCCTGCCTACCCAAAACACTCATTCTAGTTTCTGGGAAAATTTTATTCACTTCATAGAAATACCTTCTCAAACTTGCCTCATAATCAACTACATTAGCTCTTTCATTTTTGACACAACTTCTTAAGAAAGTACTTCATAATCGTAATTTCAAGAGAAAAAGACAACAGTAGCGAAAGCAAAGAGTTTTATATATATAAAAAAAATCATACAACCATAAATAATACTTAGTTGTATTATTTTTCTTTTCTCTACCCCCTCCTACCTTCTTACAAAATCAATGGGCTATTATAAACATTTTGCAATCATTGTAGAAGCAGTAGCCTCATGTATTTATGGTATAGGTTTCACTAAATAGCAATTCCATTTGTTAAAAACTCCCACAGAAAATGTTATTCCTGCTCATTTTAAAAAACTAAGGGTATTTTTCAGGAAGAATTATGAAACACTCTGAATTTTTTTTATGTAAAAGCTTTTAAAGTTTAATAAGAAATGAACATTTATAGAAAACCAACTTAAAAGAATTATCCGTATTTGGTGTCTTCAACTTTTCTCCATCTATTCTTTTGGACAATCTGAAAGAACTGACCAGCCTGTTCCACTGAAACTGTTTTATCATGATCAACAATTACTTCCACCTTATAAACTCAAAGGACCACCACCAATCTGAACATTAGTCGTACTGTGTTGCTTTATGTGTTGCTATGATGCTGGGAGCTATGCCACCCAGAACTACAAATATCAAGAGTCACCCACTACATAAGTTCAGTAGGAGTTTGAGACTAAGACACACAAGAAAGAAAGGTCTGGTGGTCTAATTCCAGAAAATAGTCAATGAAATCCCAAAGGATCATAAAATAATGCCATCTGATATAGTGCTTTTGTTGTTGTTGTTGTTATATGCCGTCGAGTCGGCCCTGACTCATAGCGACCCCTCCTTGGGTTCCCGAGGCAGTATCACTACGGAAGTAGGATTGCCCAACCTTCCTTCTGAGGAGTGGCTGGTGGGTTTGAACCGCCAGCCTTCTGGTTAGCAGTCAAGTGCCTTAGGCACTATGCTACCAGAGCTCCGATATAGTGCTAGAATGTAAGAAAACATGCTGATATTTTTGAAGATAGTGCAGGAACAGGCAGTATTTCTTTTTGTTGACTATAGGGTCACCATGAGTTGTAGTGGACTCAACTATGACTAACAACAACAACTCAAAGGCAATTCTTGGTCCTTGTCTAATTTGACACAACTGATTACTGCCTTCTGCTTGATGCATTTTTGTCACTATCCTGCCAAGATACCATACCCATTGCCATTGAGTCAATTTCAACTCCTAGCAACAATGTTGGATAAAGTAGACCTGTTTTATGGGATTTGCAAGTGCGTTATCTTTACAAGGGGAGCTCTGGTAGCATAGTGGCTAAGGCACTTGACTGCTAACCAGAAGGCTCGCAGTTCAAACCCACCAGCCACTCCTCGGAAGGAAGATGGGGCAATCTACTTCCGTAGTGATACTGCCTCGGAAACCCAAGGAGGGGTCGCTATGAGTCGGTCCGACTCGAAGGCACATAACAACAAAAACAATCTTTACAAGAGGGCGCTGGTGGCATAGTGCCTAAGGCATTTGACTGCTAACCAGAAGACTAGCAGTTCAAACCCACCAGTCACTCCTCAGAAGGAAGAAGGGCACTCTACTTCCAATAGTGATAGCTGCTCAGAAACACAAGGAGGGGTCACTATGACTCGGATCCAACTCAAGGGCAGTGAGTTTGTGTGTTTTTAATCTTTACAAAAGCAGATTGCCACATCTTTCTTCTGTGAAGCAGCTGGTGGGGTCAAACCATTGACTTTTCAGTTAGCAGGTGAGCATTTAACAACTGTGCCAACAATGTACCTTTCAAGACACCATACGCTCATTGTTTTCTTCTTACCTCAAGAGCCCTTTTTTTAGAACCATACTTTTTTGTACTATTATTTTTTGTATGTTCATTATGAGGTAAGAGGAAAAAATAATCTAAATTTTGAAAATTGAAAAGAATAGAGAAGGAGGAAGCCCAGATACTTCCTGAGAAATTTCTTTCCCTAGTATTGTTGAATAGTACTACAATTATACTCACACTAATTGTGGACTCCAAAATATTTAGAGATATGAAAAGTTTTCCTACTGTCAGCGGACAAGGAAAGGACTCTTAGATCATTCCTAAGAATGCTTACTTCAAAGCACATATTTCTAGAAAAACTAACATAATTTTCATTTTAAATGACCCATAGCATAGATCCTTATCACATCCGAAAAATGTTCCTAATCTTAATCCTTATGCCGTCTTAAAGCCGGGAAATTTGTACTTGCATCCAGAGCCTTCACTCTAACATCTTCTGTGTATTCTACACCATTTGACTATCTTTCTTTCATCTTTAAACATGAAAGGAAAACACAGTTAAAACTAGTCAGACTGGTGAACACAGCTTGGATATTATTTTGATTCAAACTTAAAATATAATAAATTCTAAAATTAAATGTCATAAATATCGAATCAAATTATAGAAATAAAGATGCCCAATAAATGTATCAATTTCAGGGTAGAAGTTACTACTGCAAATAAGAAAAAAAGGAGACCAGGAAAGGATACAAAGTGAACGCCAAGTATATTTGTAATTTATAGGATGTCTGTTTATTTGTTCATTTTTGTTTTCGTTTAAAATTTCTTTGCTTCTCTTCTTTAAAAGAGGATTTATTTTCCATTCAAAATTGGAGGCAAAATAGAACAAAATATTAGCATTTCTTAATTTTAGATAGTAGGGACTTAGTTTTTCATACCCTTCCTAATTTTTTTTTTCTGTTTTTTAGATATGTGGCCATAAATAAGCATATATAAAAAGAATTAACATTGTTAGATTAAAACTCAATTCCATCCATTTTAAAACCTAAGATTGTTGCTAATGGTTTTGAAAGGGCTTTATGAACCATAAAATCCTGAATGTGTGCATCGCTAGAAATAAAGCCTTTGACAATATTATTTTTGACCATCTTCATTCAAGTTCAGTTTAGGGTCAATCTTGTCTATTTCATTAAAGCAAAGTGAAAGAATATCTGGTTGTTCCTCCTCTTACAGTAAACCAAAAATAAATAAATAAATAACCCCAAGCTGCTGCAGTCAAGTCCATTCTGATTCATAGCTACCATACTGGACAGAGTAGAACTGCTCCGTAGGGTTTCTAAGGCTGTAATCTTTTACAAGAGTAGATTGCCACATTTTCCTCCCATAGAGCAGCTGGGAGGTGCGAACCACTGACTTTTCAGTTAGCATCTGAGTACTTAATCACTGCGGCACCTATAGTACTGCAGTTTAAAGGTGTTTGTGTGCATGTGTGTGTTTTCTCTTTACATCCTCTAAATACAGTTTTGCTATCACTTCATGACAGAACATACTCATTCTGTTAATAGCTTATCTTCAGCATGTGCCACAATGCCTGCAGCACTAGTGGTGTTGTTGGGAGCCCTTGAGTGGATTCCAACTCACAGAGACCCCAGACAGAGTGGAACTTCCCCAGAGGGTTTCTTAGGCTGTAATCTTCATGGAAGGAGATTGCCAGGTCTTTTTGTCTCAGAGCTGCTGGGTGGGTTTGAACCACCAACCTTTGGTTAGCAGCTGAATGCTTAGATATTTGTCCCACCAGGGCTACTAGACTCCAACACTACTAGGTATATTATAAATACGTTTAAGTGAAATAAATGAAAAAATAAATAAATGAATAACTGCAAGACTTTTACAATGACTTACTTTCACCTAGTTTTTTTGGCTTCTAATTCTTTGGTTAACAGTTTCATTTTAACTTTTTTTTTTTTTTGTCCCCACAAGATGAATTCATTGCAAATTAGCATTCCCAAGGCCCAAATTTTGTATCTCAAATGCTACTGCAAAAACAAGATAGGTTAGTGCTATGTATTAGAAATAAACACTCCTTTTTTTCTCCCCCTTCCTTTCATAGTGTTTTGTTTCCCCAACTAGACCATGACCAACACATGGCAAAGAATATCTTACTCACAGTCATATAACTTAAGAATGCAATTTTAATTTGCCTACTCTATATGTGAATCAATTAGTCCCTGTTCAAATTCTGGGCCTTAAAATAGTTCCTTACCTAGTGGGCTTTCCCAAGTCCACCCCCTTGGTATTTACCAGGCAGCAGATTCTGTCCCTTCTCACTAAATTAAATCTCAGTAAGTTAACTGAGATTTTCTTCAACACCCCCTAAGACACACCAGTATCCTTTCCTATTTCCTCTGTGTAAATTCTCTTCCATATTTCCCACAATCCCCTATTCCAGATCTGCTTTTAGTTTTGAAGACACCGTTTCTTCTCCATTCTTTGTCTCAAAGACACTTCCTCTTCTCTATTCTCCCTCAGACATATTTTTTTTTCCTTTCTGTACCAACAACCCATTCCATTTTTAACCCAGGTTTGCAGAGACTAGACAGAGGGAGGTAGTCACTACTGCTCAATGAACAGCAAAGAGTTGACTGTTTCACATGTGATTTATCAGAAAACAAAAGCTGATTTTATGTAGTCTTTTAGCACAGGCTATTAAATAGACCAGTTGGCTTCCTTTAATTATAGTTCCCTGTGATCAAGTGAAATGAACAGATACAATGGCATACATTTTTATTGTGTACTTTGTTTTTTTGCAAGTAGATAACTATTAAAGCACGAGAAGCATGATTAGTGTTCAATTTACTACTTTCAGTTATACTGGGTTCCAAAATAGTTATGATGTAAGCAATACCTTGATTACCTTGATTCAGGATAAAATCTGAACAAGTGAAAAGAAAATTGAAAAAGACTAAGATATGAAATCAAAGTCTGAGAAATTCAGTAAGTGTTTTAAGCTGGAGTACCAGTTTGAATCATTTTATTAATTTTATTTTTTGTTTAGAAATTCCCCTCTCATATGTTATTCCAGAAGTTAATGGTCTCTATGATAGAGTCTCTATCATAGACTGGCTGACATTTTTCAAACAACATTCACAATTTAATAAAAATGTGTAGGTGCCAAGTACCATAAACAAGAGATAGCTATATCTCAATGTGTTATTGCTTAAGTGGTATTTCAGAGCAATCTTTTTGCCATAAATATATCGGTTACCATAAGTTTTAGGAACTTTGTGATTGTCTATTTCCTGAGAATATGGGTTCAGTTAATTTTTTGTCTGTGCAATGACTTTCAAGGCTTATTTTAAGGAACAATTTTCAAATACAGGAACAAAACAAGAGAGAGAGAGAGAAAAAAAATAATCCAAAAATAAATAGCCATTCAGCTTTGACAGGGCTACCTTGTTGTTATTATTTGCCATCGAGTCAGCCCCGACTCATAGCGACCCCTCCTTGGGTTTCCGAGGAAGTATCACTATGGAAGTAGGATTGCCCAACCTTCCTTCTGAGGAGTGACTGGTGGGTTTGAACCACCAGCCTTCTGGTTAGCAGTCAAGTGCCTTAGGCACTATGCTACCAGAGCTCCTAGGGCTACCTTAGGCTGAATTTTGTCTCCTTTTATCAGTAGTCTATTTAACAGAGGTAGGTGGAAAAGAAAAGTAGTTTTTTACTCTTGCAGAATTTTTGTAAATCCAATTAAGAAGTTAACAACATTACCCTAGATCGAAGTTACTCCGCAGTTTCCCTCCGCAGTTTCCCTCTAAATTTACAATAACATTCAAGCAAGAGTAGACGTGTATGAATTGAACGACAGCGTGTCAATGAGTCCTGAAGGGAGAGGTGCTGGGGGAAAGAGGGTGAATGCAACTAACTAAATAAATATACTCGTAAGTTGATATATTTTCTCACATCCAATTGTAATTTTTTTTATATATAGTTATTCCCAGCTCTCTATCTTAATATAGACAAACTCAATGCAATTTCAGGGCATTCTTCAGCAAGCAAGAGCAATGTAAAATCACCTTTAAGAGGACAACAAATTTTAGCTGCTTCTCTGCACATTACACTTTTCTTTAAATGGTTCAGGGATCTTATATTAGAGTTTTATGTACTCGTTTGACCCATTTGTTATGGCATGCATAGAAATAAAATTCCTCTCAAAGTATACTTCAAACACTAATGTTCTGTACTTTACAGTTTCTCCATTGGTCCCTCCTTGTATTATAGCCTAACTGTAAAGCCATTTCACAAGAGCAATAATGCACTGAAAAGTTTTAAATTACAAAAGGATTACATGTTATATTGCTTGGGCAAAGCTCTATTAATGCCAGTCAGATTTGCACATTGCAACTTAATTCTGCATTTTAAACAGATGAATGTAGGCGATGTAGGCTTTTGCAACTGTCCAACCACTTGAAGAGAGACACTAACTTCTGCCCAAACACATTTCAAGGAATAAAATAACAGATATTTTCAGTACCTATTTAATCCATATTATTCAAGCTATATTTTTATTCAAGGCAAATTGTTTGTTGTTTCATTTAGGTTTATTTCATTATTTGTTACCATAAAAAAAAAAAAAAAAAAAAAAAAACTCTGAGATTTTCCCTTATGTTTCTCAGATTAACTGTTTTTACACCTTAAGGAGAAATTGACACTGAAATTTCCTCTAAAGAAGTCAAAAGAGGTTGACTAGATTGACTAAAAATATTTCAAAAATTCTAAGCTTATAAGGAAAGGCCCTGTTTTAGAAGTGTTCATGGGCAATTTCAGGCAAAAGTTTTTGCACTGTTTCCTGATTTAACTGAAAGACATTGCGGAAGAAAATATGTTCAATTTCCTTCACTGAATTTGGTGCATTTCATTTTCACTCTATATAATTAATGTTTAAGAATAGACAAGTCATTTTAAAAAAATTGGTTAAACTTTCTAAGACATTCTAAAAGTAAGGCAAATATATAGTGTTAAAACTAACAGTAGAAAACAACAACATTCATTTACAACAGCTTCATTAACTGACATCAAATCACATAGAAATGTGATATGAGCCTAAGATGAAAGTGAGCCCAGGGATCCAGTGATGGGTTTTTCAAAGAGCATATATTTTCCTTCTATGTGCCATTGTGAATTACATGTATATGCTTGTGCATGCATATACACTAATGCACACACCACGCTTATGAATATACACTTCACATAGGTGACAGCATATACTGGCTTTCATTTATATTATATTATTATATTCTTCTGAAATACATATCTTAACTACATAAATAAGTGATATATATATTTGATGTTGTTAGCTGTTGTCCAGTTGGTCACAGACTCGTGGAGTTCCCATGCCCAATGCAATTGGAATACTGTGATCCACAGTGTTTTCATCGGCAATTTTTTTGGGCTTAGATTGATAGATTTTTCTTCCCAATCTATCTTAGTCTGGAAGCTCCACTGAAGCCTGTTCATCACCAAAGCAACACAAAAATCTCCACTAATAGAAACACACTGGCCGTGTTTGAGATATTTTGTCCAGGAATCAAACCCAGGTTTCTTGTATAGAAGGCTAAAATGCTACCAGTGAATCACCATTTACCCAAGTATATTGTGTAAATATAAATAATCATTGTATATCTGTAAGTGTGCTATATGTAAATAATATATCATATTATACTAAATCTGGGAGCTCTAGTGGCATAGTGCCTACTGCAATTTGACTGCTAACCAGAAGGCTAGCAGTTCAAACCCACCAACCACTCCTCGGAAGGAAGACTGGGCAATCTACTTCTGTAGAGATACCACCTCGGAAACCTGAGGAGGGTTCACTATGAGTCGGATTTGACTCTGTGGCAGTGAGTGAGATACTAAATCTATGTGTATACATAAGGAGCTCTGGTGGCATAGTGCCTAAGGCATTTTGACTGCTAACCAGAAGGTTGGCCATTCAAATCCACCAGCCACTCTGCAGAGGCAAGACTGGGCAATCTACTTCCACAAAGATTTCCTACCTTGGAAAACCAAAGTGTGTCACTATGAGTCACAATCAACTCAATGGCAGTGAGGTTTTTTTTTTTTTTTAATGTCTATATATACATATGTACCTGTACTATATCTAAGATTTCTGGTAGTGCAGTGCCTAAGGCATTTGACTGCTAACCAGAAAGTTGGTGGTTCAAACCCACCAGTCACTCTGCAGAAGGAAGATGGGGTAATATACTTCCATAAAGATTTACTCCCTCAGAAACCCAGTGGGGGTCACTATGAGTTGCAATCTACCCGATGGCAGTTGAGTTCAGTTTATTTTTTTTTTCTACCTGTCTAAGTCCATATGAAGTATATATATATATGATATTGGTAGAGTTATTATCTCAAAGTTTTAGGTATATGATTTTTATAATATCTACCTCTAATTTTATATTTTTATAAAATGGTATAAATACTTTAATCAATAAAGAAATTATAAGAAAGCTGAGTCAGTGAAACAGGCAAAGACCCTCCACAAGATGGATTGACACAGTGGCTGCAGCAATGGGCTCAAGCATAGCAAGTATTGTGAGGATGGCACACGATCAGGCAGTGTTCCTTCTGTTGTGCCCAGGGTTGCTATTAATAGGAGTCGCCTTGATGGCACATAACAACAACTGGAAAGCTGAAATCTTACCAGTGTTTCAATTCTAACCATTTGATCTTCAACCTGTCTTTGAAAATATGTATTTCTGTATTAAAAACAACTTATAATTTTTAGTTCTCCTACTCTCTATATATCTCTTTTTTCAAGAAAAGAAAAATAACACTGTGGGAGGTCCTATTTTGATTAACTATATCATTACTTTCTTCCCAGAAAAAAGAATTGATGCTTCAATTATCTTTCGAAAGATTTTAGAGTACTTAAGGCCAAATTTAGGAACCATGGTGTTGCAATGATTAAGTGTTTTGCTGCTAATATAAAGGTGAGCAATTGGAAGAATCCATCAGTCACTTTGTAGGAGAAAAGACCTGGCAATCTGCTCCCATAAAGATTATAGCCTAGGAAACCCTATGAGGAAGTTCTACTCTGTCCTGAGTAGGGTCACTGAGAATTCTGGTAGCATAGTGACTAAGGCACTTGACTGCTAACCAGAAGGCTGGTGGTTCAAACCCACCAGCCATTCCTTGGAAGGTTGGGCAATCTACTTCTGTAGTGATACTGCCTCAGCAACCCAAGAAGGGGTCGCTATGAGTCAGGTCCAACTCGACGTCACATAACAACAACAGCATAGTGTCACTAGGAGTTGGAATCTACTCGATGACACACAACACCACCTTCAAAGGGACCCAATTAGAGAAACTAATTATAGTGATGTTGGGTGGGAATTCTTTAGTGAATCTGAAATCTTCCTAGCTGTAAAAGTTTAAAAAGCTAGGGTAACTTTTATTTAATTTTAAAATTAAATGTGAAGTGTTTTAAGAAACAAAACCAAAGTACATGAGAAACGTGACCATTTTTAAGGTCTCATTTTTTTTCCCCCCTTTTAAGTTCAGACAGAGAATCCCTGAAGTAGCATACTTTAAGAAGGAAGGAAATACCTATAGATCAAATCACTATTAAGAGTCTGGCTTTTGAAATCCTTTCTTTGTCTCCAAGCTCCATACTTCAGTAAGACTATTTTACTGTTTATTTTTTAATCCTCATGTCATAGAACTGTAACAGTTACATGATTCTTAAAATATACTTCTATTTTTTTTCCTTAAGAAGTTGTCTATTTGATAAAGGAAAATATGAAAATTTACAGAAAATAATTCACAGAAACATATACCAAAAATCTACTTTGAAAATCAAAAAACTAAGAACCAAACTCACTGTTTTCAAGTCAATTGTGACTCATAGTGATCCCTCCTTGGGTTTCCAAGGTGGTATCTCTATAGAAGGAAGAAGCTCTGGTGGCCTTAGTGCCTAAGGCATTTGACTGCGAACCAGAAGGCTGATGGTTCAAACCCACCAGCCACTCCTTGGAAGGAAGACTGAGTGATCTACTTCTGTAGAGATACAACCCCAGATACCCAAGAAGAGGTCACTATGATTTGCAATGACTCCACAGCAATGAGTTTTGTTTTGTTTTGTTTTTAATTTATCTCTACGGAAGTATACTGCCCAGTCTTCCTTCCCAGGAGTGGCTGGTGGGTTTGAACCACCAGCCTTCTGGTTAGCAATCAAATGCCTTAGGCGCTATGCCACCAGAGCTATGAAACATAACTGGGAATTACTTCTCATCACAGAGGAAGAAGATGATATGAACTGTCTGATTAGGTATTTTCTTCAAGGAACACATGAAATGCTATCGCTTTTATGAAACTACTCCCAAATGAATGCATTCATTTATATGTGCATTTTCCATTCAACAAACATTTTTTAGTGACTGCCCTTGTGTGGAGTTCTGGTAGCACAGTGCTTAAGGCACTTGACTGCTAACCAGAAGGCTGGCAGTTCAAACCCACCAGCCACTCCTTGGAGGGAAGATGGGGCAATCTTCCATAGTGATACTGCCTCAGAAACCCAAGGAGGGCTTGCTACGAGTCAGGGCTGACTCAGTGGCACACAACAACAACAACAGCAAGCCCGTGTGCCAGATACTTTTCAATGAGTTAGTGTAAAAATACAAATAAGAAATTATTATTATTATCAAAGAGTTTATATTATATCAAATGTGATGTCAGCTAACTTCCTATACCTAACATGAATTCAGTGATATATGTAAACATAATTTTAAAAAGTTCAAGATGGTGAGCAGAAAAGAGTAACATCTACAGAAGACATGAAGATGGTGACATGTTCACACTTTGATCCCTCCTCCACACTGTTCTTTATAAGAAAGTAGAATTATAACTCTTTATAGTAACAGATTTTATCCTGCTATGAAATTAAAATAACTAGGTTTGCTGCAATTCAGTAAAGATTGATGTTTAAGTTCATGTTATTTTTTATGGCATAGGAGTATAGAGAACTATTTAAAGGTAATTAATAAACATTGCATTGCACCTAACTTCTCTGTCTATCCATCTACCTATCTATGTAAAATTATGTTCACATTTATTATGCTAATAGCAACAATACACTTCCAAGTCAATGTAAGACATAACTCAAGAAAAATAGCTTTAGGAAAATAGAAAAAAAATATAAGAAAATGTATATTGGAAGCCTATTGTCCTTCAACTTAAAATCCAAAAACATTGGTTCTTATGATCTTATATTGAGCTCTGCTAGCATAATGGCTAAAGCATTTGACTGCTAACCAGAAGGCTGGCGGTTCAAACCCACCAGCCACTCCTCGGAAGGAAGGTTGGGCAATCCTACTTCCGTAGTGATACTGCCTCGGAAACCCAAGGAGGGATCGCTATGAGTCAGGGCCGACTCCACAGCACATAACAACAACAACAACAACACTTAAATTTCAAGGAGTTCTGGGGATGTAGTGATTAAGATATTTGGTTAGAAGCCCCAAGCCACTCTGAAGAGGAAAGATGAGGCAGATTGCTTACTTAAAGATTCACAGGCTCAGAAACCCTATGAGGCAGTTCTATTCTGTCCAATAGGGTTCTGTCCTTTTACAAAAGAGGTATTTTAATGTTAATTTTTTTAACTTCACCTTAGATAAAAAAGAATCTGACAAGAATGAGTAGATGTTTTCACTCCTGTTCAATGAAGAAAAAACAACAACAAAAAAAAGGATCTGCTAGAATATTCACAAGACACATTTTTCTTACATCACTAAGAAGCTAAAACAAGAGTGTAAGACCATCAGCACTAATTTATATTGTTCTTTTATAAAACTATCACTATGGCAAAATGTTATTCAAAATAATTCTATAATCCAGAATGTTTTGCAAGCATCCAAGCAGCTACATGATATAACTTTTTTCCAGCTTGTAATGGGTAGGAGTAGGGAGGGGGAGTAGAAAGGCAGAAGGAAGCAACCAGATAAGGCAGCTGACCTCTTCTGAGACTTGACATGAAAAGAAACAGGAAATCAGAGTAAATATGATTCATACTCCTGGCACTAAGCTCAGTAGCTCTGAATCCCTCTTTGCCTTTCTTTCAGTCCTAGCTCTTTTTAACTTCTTTTAGGTCTCTTTATCCTTCCTCTCTGTGGTACTGAAACTCTTTTAAGAGCTCAGAATCTGGGTTTGGAAATTGTGCTTGCAAGTAAGATTTGTAGCAATTCCATTCTCCTTGGGAGACTTCAGTATTTGATAGACTGATTGAATATTAGAGTTGAAAGGAACTTCAGTGATTCTAATCTTACCCTTTATAATCAATGAGGAGATGAAGGCACAGAGACTGTTTGACCCAAGGTCAATATTTAGAGGTCAACAAATGTGTATTTTATTTTATTTAGATGACATAGTATAGAAATTATCTTAATTCCTTTGAGGATAATTGAAGCATTGAGACATCCAGTCGTATTCTCAATCTCATTTAAAGTATAGGTTTACAGGGACCTTCAAACACAGCTAGCTCATCAACTTTCCCCAAATTATGCTATGGAAGAGGCTAATAACAAATACTCATCAAAAACTGAATTTAAAGCCACCAGCTCATTCAATCCAGATGGTCATTCAATTTAATAGGGGGTAAAAAATTCTCCCTGGAAGGGATTCATAACCAAATCTTAAGAAATCATCTGCTCAACTCAGTATTCAAATGTATTCATAACACATACCTCTTCCCTCAGTTCAACTCAAAATATTCCAGGCTCAGGATCTCTGAGATCAATACAGCCTAGCAGATATTCTGAAACATCAGCTAAAAAGGAGGATTTGCTGAGTTTAAAACAAAATACTGTGATAAGTATGTATTTGAATACAACAAAAATGTAGGTCTAAGTACAGCAACTGTATATGTAATCCCACCCATATAGCTTAGACCCTTTTGTGTTAATGGTTGATGGTAGGTAAGGCTTGACTGAATTTTACCAACTTCTACTTTGTGCTTTTAAGCTAACTGACATGGCACATATCTTCTCACAACACAGACCATTATTTCTATTCTTATTCCCTGGTGAGCTTTCTAAAGCAGGGGAAGTATAGAAATTTGTTCACAGTCTTATTAAATAAATAGCCAAACACAACAAGGAAAGATTGTCTAGAGAAGAGAAATCACACATGCACGCATACCCTTAATAAAGGGTGCATCTCGCGAATATTTACAAACTTTTAAACAAGCTGCAGTTAGTACACATGAAAAACAGCAAAACTTTCTTTCCTGTTGCTCATTAATCTGAAACTATTTTCAAGTGAAATTTGCTTCAAAGAATAAAGTCAGTACCTATTTTCTCTTACTTCAATTGCCTATTTCATAGATTGACCACCACAAAATGACACATACACTTCTTGTTGAAATCCTTATTCACTCATTTGATAGTTTAGACAAAGCCAGTTTAGGCAAAGGAATAACTTTGGCTTAATTTACTCTTCATATGTAAAAAAAGAACCTACTTAAAATGAACTGCCTTTAAACTACCCCTTCAGGAATATATTGCATATAAAAATGGGAGCACTCATACAATACATATACTTTACTGATCCCTGGTATTAAGGGCTACCATTTTACTTTCAGTTTCTCCTGTTTTTGGATTACCTAAGCCAAATGACTCACTATATTCTAGTAATACATGTTATATCATTTTTGAAACATGACCACAAATGAGTTATTTGACTATCATAATAAAAAAAAACACTAATCATTTTAGTCTTGATAAAAAAATACAGACATTGTCTCAAAAGGATTCTGGTCAAATAAATATATTTATTTTTATGGTAATTATTCATTGTGATTCATTGTACAATAAGTTTATGGAGAAGTGACAAATATTTTATGTGAGTATCCAATACAAATAGAACGTGTATGTAAGACAGAATCTACCAGAAATCCTTTTTCACTTCTATTATAAGTATAAAGATACATTGTAAAGTAAAGTAAAAAGATTCATAAATATTCCCTTATTACAATGCCCCAGAGTAATAATTCACTTTCCTTATATGTGCAATTCAGTAAGTTTCAAGTGCCATGTTTTTTTTCACTTTAACATTATGTATACAATAAACAAATAAAGATAGCTTACTCTGAAAAATATGTTACACTCTAAGCTCAGAAAGGATGGTCCTATATATAGGACTCCATTACCCTTTATCCCCTCCCTTGCAGAACTGGCAGGTTAGGAAAATGGTGGCCTTCTGGCCCCCAGACAACTGAAAGATGACAGCATCTTAGCTTATAAACTACTCTATATGGCTATGATCAAAGATTAATTGATCTTCTCCAATTCTTTGTCAGTAATACAAATTAAGAGGGAGGGAAGAAAGTTTCAGTTGGTAATTAAAACTGAAGTGAATAGTTGGGATTTACAAAGACTCAGAGGTAGCCATGTACAGGTTGTGAAAGAGCAGTATAGAGAAAGGAAACAGATATATTTCCAAAAATGCATAGCTACCAAGTGGCAAGTGAGAGAAAACCATAGGTACAGATCGAATAATGATAGTGGTAGAAATAGAGACAGAAATAAAGGAGGGAGATGATGGAGATAATAGAGACAGACAGAGACAGAGACACAGTAAGAGAGAAACTGCCTCATTTATCAATCTGTTTTACTTTGAAGGAGCTCTGGTGGCATAGTGCCTAAGGCGTTTGACTGCTAGCTAGAAGGCTGGTGGTTCAAACCTACCAGCCACTCCTTGGAAGTCAGGTTGGACAATCTACTTCCATAGTGTCACCGCACTGGAAACCCAAGGAAGGGTTGCTATGAGTCGGATCTGACTCGACGGCAGTGCATTGTGTTGTTTTACTTTGAAGGAGCCCTGGTCTTGCAGTTGGTGAGGCATTACACTGCTAGCCAGAAGGTCAGTGGTTCAAACTTCCAGCTGCTCTGTGGGAAGAAGGTGAGTCAATCTCCTTCCATAAGTATTTACAGCCGTGGAAACCTTACAGTGGTAGCTATCAGTTGGAATTTACTTAATGGCAGTGGGGTGGGATCTATTTTGAAGTGGGAGTCCTGATGGAACAGTGATTAAGAGCTTGGCTGCTAACCAAGAGGTCAGTGTATGGTAGATTGCTACCACAAAGATAACAGCTTTGGAAACCCTATGGGCAGTTCTCTCTGTCCTAGAGTGTCACTTGGAATCATAATTGACTTGACAGCAATGAGTTTGGCTGTTTATCTTTTTGTTATTATTTTATTTTTAGGCTCCTGCGGATAAGGATTCAAGTGTTCTTGTGTGTCTATAAGCCTACATTCAATTTCCTACCTTCATTATCTCCTGTATGCCTTTAAGTAATGGCCTCCTAATTTAAAGCTTCATAACCAATTTTTCTCCAATACTTCTTCCCACATTTCCAAATGCTTACTAAAATATGACACCTATGATTCCGTCAGGCATCTCAAAACCAACTTGCCCAAAATCCAAGTCATTGACTTACATTGTTCTTACCTAGCACAACCCTCTTTCCTTTTCTGCATTATAGGAAGTGTAAATTTTTTTAAAAAAAGCATTCATATTTCTGTAAAATAGTGGTTTGTATTTTTGTACATAATGTCCCTTGTGCTATGCATATTGTCTGGTGCATAGTAGATTTTTAAAATTGTTTTTGAATAAACACATACAGCATTTTCAATTTCAAATTATGCTGTGGACTCTTACATTGTACTACCATTGTACTACCATTCACAGAGTTGCATAGATTTTCTATGGCTAATTGGAAGTATTGGATATTTGGGATTGTTTTGTTCAGATAGGTTGCATGAAGGTATGGCCCTTAGAGTGTTGCAATGGAAAAACTTATTGTATTCAATGCAAAACCAGCAGTAAGAGATACAATGCTTTAGTGCCAACCTCACTATGGATATAAAAACCTTTCAACTGCATGTCAAGAAGGGTGGCTCTGAGACTCAAATGACATAATTAGATACGAAAAGAATCTGAAAGTATAAGGGAATATGTGAAGTCAGTTTCTGTTCATTAATATATTAAATTTTAAATTACATATAATTATTTTCTATTCTTCCTTATTAAATTACAAAATAAGCACAATGTTCCTTTTTCAAAACAATATATTCGGACAATGTTTTAAAGATTCTTTTATTTCTTAATTATATCCATATAATTGATAATATGTCTGACCCTAAGAATAATCTAGTTGGTTGTCTGTGACATTTTGAATAGTGCTACAAGAACAAACAGTGATACTCTATTGTTTAGAAGAGTATATACTTGCATTTACTTATATAACTCTTCTCTTGGAAGAGATGGCTTAATGAAGCCACATGTTTTATGATGTGTCTTTTTGACTTACACTAAAAAGTGATAGGAATAGGGATCATTTTTTCCTGTGTTTCTATGTTAGATATACAAAACAAGAATGAAAGGAAATATATCAAAATGAATTTAGTTTCCATGTAAATAAAGGAAAAATTAACTGTATTCTAATTGTCTCTAAACCTTGAACTCATTGCAACTTTCTTAAAATTCCTGGGATATAACATTAATCCTCTTGAAAAGGAGACACTGAATTTACAGTGTATTTTGCATGTCCCTAAACAAGTCTTGAATGATGAATTTCACTGTCTGACTGAGGTGGTTTACCTCAGCACATAATTTCTTATATTAATAACCTTCTTCACAGGAGCTGAATGACTGACTATAAATACAATTCCTTCATTCAATCAAAAAATTAAAGCCTGTAACCACCTCACAATTCATTATCTTTGTTACAAGCAATTGTTGAAGCAGAAACAAAATGTTTCTCAATCCTCAATCCTCAGCCCATGTAATGTAAATTTATGCCGTCTTCTGCACTTACGTAACACAGATGTATTGAGAATCATGTAATATTTTGTTTTCCAAATCAATTCTATTGAGTGAATTCCTGTTTCCAGTGAGCAGTAATTTTCAAAGCAAATAAATAAATAAATAACTCCTTACCCAAATCAAAGCCATCCTAAAACAATAACCTCCTGAATGTTTGTATATTTTCAATCAGTCTTAAAAAATTGCCTCTTGGTATGAATGCCTCAGCAATTATGATGAAGCTAGATTACAGGGTTTTTCTTAGAATCTGCAAGACTACCTTTTACATGAAACTGTCTAAGAATGAATCTCTGAATACAGTAATGGAAGCTTTCCCTTTGAAAGTAAAGATGATCAGTGTTTGTACTAAATTTCACTATGCATCAAATCCAACAAGCCAAACCTGTTACCATCGAGTTCATTCCAACTGCTGCTGACATTATGTGTTACAGAGTACAATTGCCCGGTAGGATTTTCTTGGCTAGAATCTTTATGGTTGCAACAAATTGACAAGCCTTTCTTCCATGTTGTTACTAGGTGGGTTTGAACTGCCAAACTTTATGTTAACAGACAAGCCCAAACCAGTTTGGTCACCTAGAGATGTGTTTTCACTGTGCATAAAAATCAAATCCAAACAGACTGTTGTTGGGTCAATTCTGACATAAAGAAACCTTACAGGATGGAGTAGAACCACACCATAGGGTTTTCAAGGCTGTTGTTATGTGCCGTCGCGTGAGACTTGCCTCTCCTCGGGTTTCCAAGGCAATATCACTATAGAAGTAGATTGGCCAACCTTCTTTCCGAGGAGTGGCTGGTGGGTTTGAACCGCCAGTCTTCTGGTTAGCAGTCAAGTGCCTTAGGCACTACGCTACCAGAGCTCCTTTCCAAGGCTATAAATCTTTTATGAAAGCAGACTGCCATAACTTTCTTCCACAGAGCAGCTGGTGGATTCAAATCTTCAACCTTTCAGTTTGCAGTCAAGCACTTAGCCACTGCAGCATCCATGGCACTTCAGTTTAAAGGTCTTTTTTCATGTGTTTATCTTCTCTTTGTTGTTATTGTTGTTGTTGTTATGTGCTGTTGAGTCAGACCCAACTCATAGTGACCCCACTAAAACTTTAACCACCTAACCAACAGGGCTCCCCTTTTCTATGCATAAAGGTCTGAAAATGTATTCTCAACAAATTAGCATAAGTTCTTAATTCAACTTGCAAAGATGTCTACTGTTGAAACATTAGCCTAGAACTGGTAGTGTAGTTAGACCAGAGATTTATCTTGTTAAGCAGGAAATGTCAGTCAAAGGACTTCAGAGAAGTGGTATACTTTCAAAGTGAGTAAATTGAAGATATTGGATAATGTTTTAAAATTTTGTATTCTTAATTGCCATTAATTATAATAACAATGGAAGCAGAGAACATACTTCCATAAGAGGAAAATACTTTTTAATTTAATAAAACCAGAGTTAGATTCAGAATAGTTGTTGGTATAAAACAAGTAATTCAGTCATCTTGAGCATATTCTACTGGTTTATCCAATAGACAAAACCAAGGTAAAGAGTTATATTTATTTTTGTATTAGTTAACTATTTTTTTTAACAACTGTAGGAGATCTGGGAGCTCTGGTGGTGTTGTGCCTAAGGCACTTGACCGTTAACCAGAACCTCGGAAGGAAGATTGGGCAATCTACTTCTGTAGTGATACTGTCTCGGAAACCCAGGGAAGGGTCGCTATTTGTGGGATCCAACTTGATGGCAGTGAGTATGTGTTTGTTTGTTTGTAGGAGATCTGCTTCAGAAGACCTGCCTTCTCTTTATACAGACCTATCTCTCTCTCTCTCTCTGTCTTACAGTGCTCTCTCCCTCTCATCTAAATAATACAGACAGTACACTTGAATTGCTTCTGAAAGAGCAGAAGAGTGAACACAAGAAGGTAATAGGCATTTTCCAACTTTCATTTCTATGATTCTTTAGCAGAAGTGTGGGAGGAAAGGAAAAGGAAAAATTAATTCCAGCAACAACTCACCCATTAGTAACTTATTTATATTCACATCTTTACTATGTGTCTGGCTTTAATAACTTAGTTGGTGGACAAACACTGCCACTGCCTCATGCTTGGAAAGTTCTGAATGTAATTGTCTGTCAATGATATGATGATTTATAATGCAATCTGTTCCTATTGCTACTGCAGCAGATAACTCTAATTTGCCACCATTGTATTAGATATGAGGAATTTGACAGTCTTTCTCAGTTTTATAGTTTGGTTTTTCTTCAGGTGATATAGCCATTCAAAATGTACCTCCCTTCCATTCTCCTTGGGAAAATGATTACTCTACCAAGACTAGCTATTATTGCTATGGCTCTGTGTTTCTACTCATCAATTTAGTTCATGTTTTAAAAAACCATTCTATTTTTAAATGTTTATAAATAAATAAAACTAGAAGTATATTTTTTATCACCTTGTACATATATCTTGTCTAATAGTTCTCTGATATCACTAGAGTGTGAAAGAAGTGAAAATATCCATACACAAGTCAGAAGCTGAAGACATAATATGCTTTATGCATCATGACACAGATAACTAAAGTATATGAACAAATCTGGAAAAATTAAACCACAGGTGAGTAGATAATCAAATGAATGTATGCCCACTATTTGAAAGGGAAAATGGCATAATTCATACAATTTATTTAGATTCACAGCAATTAATTCCTAAGGTATGCTACACCTGGCTAATAAACATACCAGTTGGGTAATTGGCACATGCTTGACAGCTATTTACATGTGCTAAATCTTGACTATAGAGAATAAGTGAAATGAGAAAAAAACAGCACATCTTTTAGCTATGTATGTAATTACATTTAAACCCTGTTTCATAACATATTTATTTCTCAAAATTTTATACACAAATATTTTTATTTTGTAAATTAAATCATAAATACACTATCTTAACCTAGATAATTAACATGTCTTGTCCTCTATGATTGGAGCTATTTTAATTTCAAGTTAAAGAAACTATAATCATAGCTAACTGTTTTCTATGTGCCAGATATAGTTCTAAGTAATTCAGAATTATTTTTATAAACCTCACAACCACTGTATAGAATGTATACGATTTTTATACCCATTTTCTAGATAAGGAAACTAAAGCATAGATTGTTTAAGTTATTTTCTCATTGTCAAAGGGCTAGTCGGTCAAAGAGCCTAAATGTGAATTCCATGGCATGACTGCAAGTGTCAAGTCTTGACAATTGTACTCTTCTATTGCTATTATAAAAGGAGCACTGGTGGCACAGTGCCTAAGGCATTTGAGTGGTAACCATAGGTTGGCAGTTCAAACCTATCAGGTGTTCCATGTAAGATAGGGCAATTCACTTTTATAAAAATTTACACCTTGTAAACCCAATGGGGGTCGCTATGAATCAGAATCAACTTGAAGGCAGTGATTTTGTTTTTGGTGTTCTTGTTATTGCTGTTATGGAGTCCCTGAGTGGTGCAAATTATTGTGCTCAGTTTCTAACCAAAAAGCACCTCAGAAAAAAGGCCTGGAGACCTACTTCTGAAAAAAACAGCCATTGAAAACTCTATGGAAACAGTTCTACTTGGACATATATGGAGTTGCCCTGAGTCAGAGTCAATTGACTGGCAAATTTTTGTTTTGGTTTTTGTTTGTTTGTTTTTTTTATATAACTGCCTTGTTAATGAGAGTGGACTGTGTTATATTGTTGTTGCAGTTATGTGTCGTTGAGTTGGACCTGACTCATAGAGACCCCTTCTTGGGTTTCTGAGGCAGTATCACTATGGAATTAGATTACCCAACCTTTTAGGTAACTAATAAATAAATGAATAAATAAATAAAATTATAATGCATCTGCACAATTCTTTCAAATTTATTAGCTAGCTGTTTTATGAACATACAGTGTTTAAAGATGTTGTTGTTGTTATGTGCTGTTGAGTCGGACCAGACTCATAGTGACCCCTTCTTGGGTTTCTGAGGCGGGTATCACTAAGGAAGTAGATTGCCCCATCTTCCTTCCGAAGAGTGGCTGGTGGGTTTGAACCGCCATCCTTCTGGTTAGCAGTCAAGTGCCTTAGGCATTATACTACCAGAGCTCTCATGTTTAAAGATAGTACTTACATACTGAAGAGATTTAATAATTCTATGTTTTGAAAGTGTTTAAAGATATAGTATGCTCCTGTCTTACTTAAAACCTCCTTTGAGCTTCCAAACTTAAGTCAGATTCCAAAATCAGTTACTAATGTTGGTACAGAATTGGAGCAGGCAGCACACACTTTGTAATGAATGCAAACAAAATGAAATGATGTTAGAGAAATAAAGAGCACCCCCATTCCAAATTCTGTAACCTAGAAGACAGTCATTCTTATGTTTTTATTTTATCCTTAAAATAGTTAACCACTGCCCACTCATTTCCTTATTCTACAGTGGTATTCATCTTGTATTATTAATAAATCTTCTGGATAATATTTTCAGTTGTAACTCTATTGTAGCCACCAATCCATGTATCAGTAGCCTGTTTCCCAAAGGAAGTACTTTGTTGAAATACTCATCCTGCAATTTGTAAACCATGCTTGTTAGTACTCATTAACTTACTAGTACCATATTGTAAGACGCATTAATATTTTATCTCAGGCAGCCCTCAAAATCAGACAGAGAAGCATTGATTTAAACACACCATTATTTAGTCTTGCCAGTTATTGCTGTGAATCAACAACACACCACAGTTGTCAGTCAATTCCAACTCATCGTGACCCTATAAAACAGAGCAGAACTGTCCTCAAAGGATTTTGAAAGTTGAAGAACTAGGCTGCTAATTGAAGGGTTGGCAGTTGAACCCACCAGACCCTCTTGGAAGAAAGACGTGCCAGTCTGTTTCCACAAAAATGACAGCCGTGGAAACCCGAGGAGGCGATTCTTCTCTTTCTTATACAGTTGCCATGATTTGGAAGGTGCTTGACAGAAGACAGTTTTGTTGTTGTTTTTTAGTCTTTACAGCAACAGACTGCCACATCTTTCTCTGCTGAGCCTCTGGTATGTTGTAACTGCTGATCTTTTGGTAAACAGCTAACCACTTAACCATTGTACCACCAGGGTTCAACTTTGGAAATAACAAAACATTCCCATTTCACAGTATTCCCCCATCATACTTTTTTTTCAAATATATCACACAATTAAAGTACATGGTTTATGGGAAGATAAAATGTAAAAATATAGTGTCTGTACTTTGAAACATATTTTCTATCAACTCCATTTTTTTTTAATTAGGTTGGAACACAAGTCAACAATTTTCATGTTCTAAAATGATAACTAAATGAGATTTTATCTCTAGCATTTATCTAGTATTTATCACTCTAGTATTTAAATGTACTAGAGAAGTTTTCACGTAAAAAAGCCCTATAAGGAATTCCATCACAAGTTGAAATATAAATATATAAAAGGAAATTAATTTGGGAATGTATATAATTACACTCATAAATATTTTGAAAATCATATAACTAATACATGTTGTTGTTGTTGTTATGTGCTGTCGAGTCGGATCCAACTCATAGCAACACCTCCCTTGGGTTTCCAAGGCAGTATCACTAGGGAAGTAGATTGCCCAATCTTCCTTCCCAAGAGTGGCTGGTTGGGTTGAACCGCCAGCCTTCTGGTTAGTAGTCAAGTGCCTTAGGCACTACGCTACCAGAGCTCCAGGTTTATATGCATGAACATGCATTTATGAAGAACATGCACATTGAAAAAATAAAATGAAATATCAATGGGTACCCTAAAAATTAGAGAAATTGCACTGTTCAGAATTAAAGTGTCTAGAATTTTGAAATGGCTGGGGTAGTCGTAGTATTATTTAAGTCTATCGGGATTTGGATTAAAAGGTAATATCCCACAGGACAAACTGGCACACTGTGATATATAGCCCATAAGCTCTTAATGCTTTCGAAACTTCCAAAGTAGCATGGATATATAAATATGGGCACAAAAACACAAACATGATTCTTTATTTTTAAAAATTAAATGTCTCAAAAAATGATCAAAAAGTGTCAAGTAGGAAACAGGAATACAAATCATAAAAAAAATGGCACTGAAGGTCTAAAAAGTGACTTTGAACATATTGCTCTGCCAGTTCAACTCTTAATAATTTATTCTCAAATAATTTTGAATGTACTAAGAATGACAGTGTTAGTGATAGATAATTGTCCATTCACAAAGCTTAAAATACACTTTTGAATATTCTTTGTGCAAGTCATTTGACTTAACTCACTTTTCTCTTGCTCAAGGTTCTAAAAGTTTTGTTTACACTTGGGTGTCTCTACCACATCTGAAATATATACACTTCATAACATGTTTTCTCTACTATACATTCATCTATATGTTTCCTATGTTTTCACTTTTGTGCCCTTTGTTGCAAAGCACAATATATGGATATAATTTAACTAATTGACACAAGAATCTAGAAGTTTGTTTTTCTCTGTACAATGATTTTTAGCCTCATTCCCTTCTAAATTCTGAATTCAATGTTGACACATTAATGTAGTCTTCAAATGCTATTTGTTGATCCTGTGTTTAACCTTGTTAAGTCAGTTGTGTATGTATTTCATATATCTTTTGTAATAGAACATTTGGTAGAATGTTAAATTATTTATACTTCCCTTATTAAATCATTTCTAAGATACAAATGTATTACAATATAATAACATACAATAAAATAAATAGATAATAACATAAAAGCACTTTTCTATGATATTTCATAAAAGGAATCTTTGCCTCTGGCTATGGTAATTTAATCACAATTCATTTTTTTCAGAGCTTCATTTATTTATTATCTACATATAATCATCTGAATGAAATAGCAATGATAATACCTGAACTACATTGTTATGTCTCCAAAGATTATTTTGTCATCCAAACCATATTTTCCCTGAGAAATGTCATTAGCCAAAATAATGAGTTTACTGTATAGCAAACCAGTCTCCTCACATTGCTTAGCATCATATTCAGCGCCCCTGGCTTGTCTGAGCAGTGGGGGAACCACATGTGCCTTAAATGGTTTCCCCTGAACACAAAATTTCCCCTGTTCCCTTTGTAGAGTATTAGTGGTGATGGTGGCAGGAAGAATAAACCATCAACATTTTATGTTGTACTTTCCATCATTCAGGGAATGAAGAGATGTTTTAAATATAATGTTTGAAAATAATCCTCACAGTATCTCAGAGATTTGTTTGAATCCACATTGCCCTGTGTGGGCAGCCTCCTCTCCACCTTCCCACCCAGAACATACTCCAATAATGGCTCTTATGCTATATCAACGGACTTTCATTCTAAACTTCTTGTTTTCCTATACTTAATACCATATCACCCTAACTGGGCTTTCCCCTTGTAAGCTCCATGGATTGAGATGTGTATGGCTATGTTAATTAGGTTTAGGTACCAAGGATGAACTCTACAACCAAGAACCAGAATTACTATTCTGAAATTTCACTATAATAACTTCGGTATGAAGTAATCTCTTCTGGAGACTATTCAAGCAAATTTAATTATTGACATGTTTAAAAGATCATGTTATAAGACTGTTTCATCAGCAACACAGACAGTTCCATAGCCGAGATAGTCAAATCCACATTATGAAGAGGTTTCAGTGTAATTCCACGGGAATTTATTAAGTACTTATAATATGTCACACAATAGGATTTGCTGTGCTAAGTGCTTGGAGATAAAGTCCCTATTTTCTATGAACTTACATTATTTTAAAGGAGTTTTAGTGTCACTGTGGTTAAAGAATCATGGTGTTAACCAAAAGTCAATGATTCAAACCTAGCAGCCCCTCAGTGGGAGAAAGATGAGGCAGTCTGCTTCTGCAAAGATTTACAACCTCGGAAACCCTATGAGGCATATCTAGTGTGTCCTACAGGTTGCTATGAGTTAGAATCTACTCAATGGCAGTGTGTTTTACATTATTTTAAGAGCAGTAGTTAAACAGAGGATCAGTAAAAAACACAGGATGAATTGTTTTCTAAGGGAAGTGTGCATAAGGTGCCAACATAGTTTTAGAGGAGTGAGCTAGTGTTTGAATAGCATTTAAATAGCTTTCTAATAAGAGGTTGCCAGGTATTATTGTTTTCTCTTGACTCTCAGGTGTCAACGATTAATACTATAAATTTAGCAGGAGAGTCCCAAGGGAGGGAAGATGGTTAAAGTGCTTGTTTGTTTGTTTTCCCCATGAAGGGAAGGGGAACAAAGTCTCTTTTATGGGAATGACCTTAATGTTCCCATTAGAGTTGGACTTACTACTTTTGGGTTTTAACTATCCCATTGATAAGCTAAGGCTCTCTGATGGCACAGTGGTTAAAGCATTCACCTGCTAACCAAAAGGTCAGTAGTTTGAACCTACCAGCCATGCTGTGGAAGAAAGACAAGGCAGTCTGCTTCCACAAAGATTTACAGCTTCCAAAATGCTTTGGAGGGTTGCTATGAGTTGGAATCAACTTGATTGCAGAGAGTTTTTATTTATAAGCTGAATAACTTTGTACAAGTTGTTTAATTTCTTCTTATTTCCACATCTATAAAACTGGTGATAATAACAGTGGTTACCATGACAGATTAAATTATGTTTTATAAGTGTGCCTTGTGAATAGTAAATCACAATATTTGCTAGTTGAAAAATAATAGCTAGCCATAGGAATAGCCATTGCTCAGATAAAACTGAAACATTTGAAGCTCTCCCTCACTGTACCTTTGTCACAATGAGGTAGAGATGTGGAAAGAGCAAGAAAGAAAAGCATATAATATTGATTCTCCTCATTTTTAAATGCAATAGAAGTCATGAGGCATGTATTCCTTCACTGTTTGCTAGTCACTAGCTGTATGGCATGAGCAGGTCAGCTATGGGGTGTCCCAATTTTCTCACCTGTAAAATGTAAATGTTGAAGGAGAAATACTCTGAAATTTCTACAAGTTAAAATTAACTTCAAAGGCCTCTATCACAATCATGGTGTGACCATGACTGACGGAAATGGTAATAATTAATGTCATGAATTTAACACAGGAGGGTCTAAGAAGTGCAGATGGTTAAAGGACTTGGTTGGTAACCTAAAGGTTGGTAGTTCACTTCACCCAGAGGCACCTGGGAAGAAAGGCCTGGTGATCTACTTCTGAAAAACCATCCAATGAAAACCCTATGAAACACAACTCTACTCTGAGACATAAGGGGTTGCCACAAGTTGATGTTTGAAATGTCAGTGACAAAAGGGGTGGGGGGAGGACAAGGTATTAGACACTGTGTCATATTCTTTGCTGATAGGATTTCATTTTCATACAGCAAACAATTCACAAGGTGGATACTATTATTCTCACTTTTCTAATATGAAAATAGATGCTCAGAATACTGAAGAAAACTTCCAAAGTCACACAGCAAGGAAAAAAATGGCTTTGTGATTTTACAGTTCATGATCTTTTCATCAGGTGGAAGTGTGACTACAGTTCCATAGGCATGACTGGTCAGTCAGAAAAAAGAAATTGTCTTCATTCCATCTTCCACACTTAAAAATACATTTTATGGATGGAGAATAATTTCTTTACTGAATGCAAAAATATGAATAAATAATTCATATATATATATATATATATATATACACATATATATATCAATTCCAGGCAGTTTGACTAGAAATGATTTTTTTTTTCTTTTCTATTCTTTGGTATTTTATACAAAAATTTAGAAACCCATGCTATTAAAAGCACATCGTTGTTTTCGTTAGCTGCCCTTGAATTGGTCCCAACTCATGACAGCCCCTGGCAACCCCAGGCACAATGAGATTTGATCCTTATGGTTTATAGGGTTTTCATGGCTGATTTTTCAATGCAGATTGCCAGGCCTTTCTTTCTAAACTTTCTTAATCTGGAAGCTCCTCTGACACCTGTTTAGCATCACAGCAACACACAGTCATCCACTGGCAGACAAATGGTGGCTGTACTTGAGGCACTTTGGCTCAGATATAAATCCAGATCTCCTGCATGGAAAGCAAGAATTCTTCCATTCAACCAACACAGTTATTCAACCTTTAGAGAATACATTTTAATACTCTTTTAAAACTACATTGATCAGATATTTAACGGTGATTTTTTTCATGTCTAATGCCTTACAACTTTTGACTGATTAAATATCATCTTTATTATTAAACTGACTAAATCACATTAATTTGACCTATGAATTTTACTTTTTATGTGAAACTTTAAATTTTTAGAAATAGTACATTTTTGTTTGCACATATACATTGACATGATAATATGTATCAGTGTAGCTTTTGAAAGGCATCAGATAATGTAGTTTACATTTATTTTTTATCATATCTAGACTTCACAGGGAAATATTGGGAGATATTGAGGGACATAATGAAGTAAGAAATTTTGACTCAGCTTTGGCAGGCAAAACCCTGTAGCAAAATACATAGAAAACTAGAAGTGGTATTTTGCTCCACTAAAACTCCTAAGTGATGAATGATGTAGCCCCTAGTGGTTAAGTGTGACTTATATTCTCACACTACTAACAGGCAGTTAAATTGAGAGGTTTGATCTCTACATACTGTTTATTTTTTTAATAAGGAACCAGGGTCTACCCTGTGATATGTAGACACTTTTTTTTTTCATCTAAATTGTATTCCTGTAATATTCTCTAAGACTGCTCTAACTACGAGAATTCTATATCAAACAAATGTTGATGTGCCCTTATTTTACCTAAAACTAGTGTTATTTAGCATTCTGCTCTCATTTCAAGCATACATTCATTCAAAATTGTAACACCTTTTATGACCTTAAATGTCATTTTTTACTAGTTTTCATGAAATGACCAAAATTTATTTCCTCCATTGTTCCTGTTATAAAATATCTCTCTAGAAGAGTAATTTTGATCTAGTACTTTCCCATGCCCTGTCAGTGACAGCAGCAGCTAAAATTTCAACTGAAGAATATTTACAGGTGGAAAATGAGACCCAGTGAGAACACTGCTTGGGTTTGGGCTTTGCAGCCCCCTTCACATTCCTTGTAGCCTTTGATCTCTAAATGTAGGCTATTTGGTGTAAAAGCCATTGAAGAATTATGAGCACAGAAATCTTGTGAGCTAATTTCTTTAGGATTATTTCATCTGACCATATAAATATCTTACTAATTATGAGAAATTGTTCCAATCTCATTCTTCTATCCATGACCAGTCACCTTTAATTAATTATTTTGGAGAGTAGGGAGGAAAGCATGCCTATGGTGGAGCAAATTGTAGAGACATACAAACATGGAATTTGCACACATTATTGATAGGATGTATTTCATAAAACCCCACTAGGGCATATATTTGTAAATGTTATCTGCGTTGGTACATTTATGTGCTATTTCCCCCGCTCACCTCCCAAAAAAAGTGAAAATGAAAAAGCATACTGCAAAACCAAACAAGTTTCCTTTTTATGGCAATGACCTCCATATAAGAAGCTCACACACGTGAGAGGAAATGTGATTAAACTGTCTACTAGAAACCTTTTAAGGTTCTCATAAAAATTGGATGTGCAGGAAATACTTGCCCAATGCATTAAGTGGCAGCACACACTGAATGTGCTCAGGGTTTTAAAATTTTCAAAAGGAAAACTTATCTCTTCTATCCACAGCAACTAAGGTTAGGTTTTGCAACTTCCTTTTCTTGACTGCTGCTCACTAAACTCCCATCCTCACCCTATATACTTTAAAACAAGAGATTAGTTTTGAGTTCTGCAAAATTAATACATTATTTATTAATAGAATATTATGTATTTAAATTTCCTTTATTAGTTTAATTGCATTAATAAATGTTACTTTGTCTTTTTCTTCTGTGTTCATTTAATACTCAAAGATGGGCTAAAAATATTCACAGAATATGTGGAATGTTACCAAAAAAAAATATATGAAATGGTAACACTCTTGCCTCTAAACACTCAGCCTACTTAGGAAGGTTATTAAATAAACTGCTGAGGAGTTCTGAGAGATAAAATTTTCTTTTTCTATGGTCAATGTGGTAGTTAAAGTTATGTGTCAACTTGGTTGGGCCTGGTTTTGAGTGGCTGGGCAACTGGATGTAGTTATTCCCCATGGTGAGATTGGTAACTAAGTCCATGGTGGAATCTACTGGAGCAGCTGAGTAGTTGCTTTAAGGATGTGGACTACTTCCAGTATATAAGAAGCAACTTTGAGGAAGGTCTTGAGCTTTTGGCATATTTGAATCCTGCATGTGGCTGAGTTGTTACTCAGTAGTCTGCCATGTTTTCTGCCAATCTGGAGACCATTAATGGGACTTGAATCACCAGCCTGCTGTGTGGTTTGGTAACATTTGGGACTGTGACATTTTATTTGTTGAACTTGGGTTTGTTAGCCTCAGCAGCAAGCAGCTGCCTGAATGAAGAGATACCTCTAGCTTCAGTGGGCTAGGAGCAAGAGACAGAGCTAAAGCCCAAGGTCAAGGGGGATTTCACGTAGGTCCTAGACCTGGCACTTTGAACTTGGACTTCTGGCCTCCAAAACTGTAAGAGAAGAAATTCCTATTTGTTCAAGCCATCCCTTTGTAGTATATTTTCTATTACAGAGGCAATAGGTAGCCAAAACAGACAATCAAAGGGATTATGCTGTATCATAAGCAAAGTATTAGGAGCTCTGTTGGAGTGATGATTAAGCCATTTGGCTGCTAACAAAAATTCAGGTGGTTAGAACACACTAGCCACTTCATGGGGAAAAAGATGACATTTACAGCTTTACAAGCCCTATGTTTGTGGTTGTTATTTGCCATCTTGTTGGACCTGACTCATAGCGACCCCTCCTTGGGTTTCCGGGGTAGTATCACTACGGAACTAGATTGCCCAACCTTCCTTCCAAGGAGTGGCTGGTGGGTTTGAACTGCCAGCCTTCTGGTTAGCAGTTAAGAGCTTTAGGCACTATGCTACCAGAGCTCCTTACAAACCCTATAGGGCAGTTCTACTCTGTCTTGTAGGGTCACTATGAGTTTGAATCCATTTGATGGCAGTGTTTTGTTTGTTTGTTTGTTTAAAGGAAATTGTAAATAAAATGTAATATAAAAAAACACAATAATATGGCTTATTTATGAAGATAATGATATTTTAGAAGAGTGTACATGTATTTATAAGTGGGAGAGGAATAGAGTTGTTTTTACTAAGAACTTCTTTTTGAAAGCTTACTATTTCCTTATTTAGGTTTACTAATGTTTCAGGGAAACAAATTAATAACTTAACCTTAAATATGTGATCCTAACTTTTGATGGATATGTATTATTAAAAATTATAAAATATCTCCCACTCTTTCTGAAAAAAAAAAAAAGTGTACTGGAATGACAATAAAAATTTCTTGTTTAACAAAGAACAATGGATTACATTCATTTGCCAAGCAATCATTATTTGCTAAACATGAGCTATAAATATTCTTATTTGAGTTACAATACTGCATCTGTAAGACATGATTTGAAAAATTATATATATATATAAAGGAGCTCTGGTGGCATGGTGAGTAAGCATTTGGCTGCTACACAGAAGGTTGGTGGTTCAAACCTACCAGCTGCTACACAGGAGGAAGAGGAGGCAATCTACTTCTGTAAAAATTTATAGCATTGGATACCCAATATGGGTCATTATGTGTCACAATTGACTCTATGGCAGTGGGTATATATCTGTTAGACTTCAGGAATTGTCGATTTTTCCACATATATGCTGGCCATATTTTGGCTTGAAGTACTATTTTTAAAAAATCCTTTTAAGTTATTTTTCTAAAGTACATTCAGGAACACATTTACTTCACAATAATTACCAACTAATATTGTTTCAGTGACATTTTTTTTAAAGTATAAAGTGAAAGAAAAAAATTCTAAAGTGGAAATTAGTTTTGGCCAGAGTATTTGCACCTTGATTTTAATACCAATAAGAAAAAGGAAACTCCAAGCTGAATTTTTATTATAAAATATTCTCTTTTTCCTATTCATTCACTTAGTGAATACCACATGATTGCTATTTTTTTCAATTATATGCCTCTCCAAATGGACTAGGATTTTCAGAAAAGGTAAAAAACGTTTAATCAGCATTGTTTCCTTAGGTGATTTCACGATTTTAGGAAACTGGATCTAAAGTCTTTTTGAAGTGAAGGACTTTCTGCGGAGGAAGAAAAAACTAAGTTATGTAGGGACTTTCACCTACATTGTTGTCTAGTTCTCCTTTTGAGGCTAATGATATTATTAGGCCCAATTTTAGAAGAGGAAAGATAGGTTGAAATAATTTAAGTGGGTAAGTCTAGACTTATATCTAATTCTGTACTATACATTCTGCCAAGGTACTGTCATTTCATTATAGAGGCCTTCAGAGTTTATTCCTGGAATGGTTGACTAATTTTGAACATGTATTAGATATAGTGTGGAATGTTCTCCCCACCCACCTCCTGGAGAGGGGAGTGGACGGGGAACTTCAGAATTCTATTTTACCATCAGCACCTTTGACAATCTCCATATACACTTCACTTTACAGCAAAGTACATAGCTGAGATAATTTATATTTGCATTGACTATGAGTGGATGCTCTGGTAGCATAATGGCTAAAGCACTTGACTGCTAACCAGAAGGCAGGCGGTTCAAACCCACCAGCCACTCCTCGGAAGGAAGGTAGGGCAATCCTACTTGCGTAGTGATACTGCCTCAGAAACCCAAGGAGGGGTCGCTATGAGTCGGGGCCAACTCGACGGCAAACAACAACAACCACAAGAGTGGATGGGTAAGAGAGCATGCTCTTGTGCATGTATGTGACTGCTTGTGTGCACGTACCTTCGTTTAAATAAAATTGTTATTATCACTTAGAATGAAATATACAGATTAGTGAGAGTGGGGGAGTCACAGGCTGCTGACCAGAAGACTGGATGTTCAAGTCCACCCAGAGTCAGCTTGAAAGGAAGACCTTGAGATCTATTTCTAAAAGTTCAGCCTTTGGAAAGCCTGTGAAACAGATCTAATCTGCCATCCAACTGAAGTTGGAGCCTACCCAATAGTAATTTTGTTTGTTTTCTTATCATAACAGGAATTGTTAGAATTGTGGAATCTCCTTTTTCTGGAGACATTAAAGAGTAATTCACCATCTATCTTTCTTGAAAGATCCCTAAAGCTTCACAGGATAACGAAGCCTTGAGTAAAAATCTTGGCTGTGCCACTTGCTGGGCATTTAATGTTAAATTCACTTAAATTTTCTGTGTCTCGGTTTCTTTCTCTATTTGTTATCAGAGTTAGCAAAGAACATCCCTTCAGCTGTCTTTCAGGTCTAAATTATTTTGAAGATGTGAACTTTTGAAGTCCTTCATAGTCCTTGATTCGAAAGTGATTTCTAAAATATCTCTTGTATAACAGCAAACTCAGATGAATATTCAAAAGCCACATCAGCAAAACAAACCAAAACAAAAAATAGAAAAGAGAAAAAAGGCTTCTCCAGAAAAAGAACTTCTACAGTAGCATATACTAAATGCATACATTATTTTTTCACATTCCTAAATTGAGAAGCCCAGGCAAAAACTTCAGGAATTTTTTGTTGTTGTTGTTTAAAGTACATATGTACCTAGGTTCTAATGTGCAAATAATCCAAGGTATTTGACTTTGAAGGAACTCACAAGTCTTTCTTCATAGATATATTACAAACACAGAAAATAGTAAAATCGCAGTGGTGTGGTGAAAATGAGGAAAAAATAATATATCCACCAAACCTTTGTAGAATATTCAGTAATGTATCAAATGTTTAAAATATAATTAGGTGTTGAGAGTCAATATAGTTTCAAAAGACCAAAGAACTGCAATACTACTCAATTCCATGGTAAGCGAGCATGATATTTTTCTCTTTCCCTGCACTTTCTCTTATGCCTGGAAATATATATGACTTTTTTGTGTGTGTCTTTTATTATTATTATTTTTAAAATCAGAAACAAAGTCCCTCTTTTACAAAAGACTTTTTTTTTTCTTAACAATCTGAAATATCAAGTGCCTTTCATCTCTGACTTTAGTATATTTTCAGTGTTGTAAACAAAGAGAATATTAAAGAACCAGTTTAGAGAAAATAAATTTCTCAGTTTCTCAGCAGAACAAGGTAAGTAATGGTTTTGTAAAACTCAACAGGAAAAATTAAGATGACATATCAACAGTGTATATTATCATATTATAGGTAATGTCTTTTCATAGTTCAAGTAATACAGCAAAATTTGGTACACACTGAGAAAAACACTTTCAAGATTTGGTACTGTTACAGTAGTAAAGCAGTTTTATTAGATCCAGTATCTAAATTGGGAATATGAATGCCCTAGTTGGTTCATAGATTATATTTATAAAAGTACTCTACTCAGCGTAGAGATCTTTTCAGTTATTGTTTTCCTATCAAGACAAAATATTCAGTTCTCTTGTTTAGATCTTCAGCAATTGAACATCAGGCAAACAAGGCAGAAAAAGTGTCATCAATCAAATCTTAGAATCCGTGAAGTGTCTTAGATTCTGTAAATATTAGTTAGAAAATTTGTTTTAATTTGCCTCAGTCTAATTAAACAGCTCAAAACATGACATTTGTTTTTATATGAGACATTTAGAATCTAGTAATTTTATAAAAACATAAACTAGGCAGAAAAAAATTAGGACAGAAGAGATTAGGATTCAATAAAACTAAGAGAAAATGACAAGGATCAACTATAAGTTATCACTCCAGGAAAAGTAATCAATTTTTAAAATGTCAGTTTGTATAAATACAAATCAGGTTGATGATAGACTCAAAGTACTCAAGACAACCTTGTCACAGCCTGCCTTGCCACTGGGCAAGCAATCTCATCTAGTATCACCCGAGGTGTCGATTTGGCGTTGACTCATTGGAGTGACCTTACAATATGGCACTGGAGGTTTTACACTAGTGGATCGTTACTTAATAATACTCACTGATATATACCATCAAGGAAAAATGTTTGCTCAGCAAGGAACAAAGCAAAAAGCAGATGAAGCTGAAGAAGTATGTGTATGCTGGAAAGATTTTAGTAAGAATTTAAGGGTACCATTATTTCCTTTTGATATTTTACTTAATTTTCATTTGTTTGCATTTTCGTTCTTCATTAATACATTCAATAGTTTTGTTTTTATTGAGTGCTTAATGTGTGTAAGGGAGCTCTGGTAGCATAGTGGCTAAGACACTTGCCTGCTAACCAGACAGCTGGCGGTTCAAACCCACCAGCCACTCCTCGGAAGGAAGGTTGGGCAATCCTACTTCGTAGTGATACTGCCTCGGAAACCCAAGGAGGGGTCGCT
Organism: Orycteropus afer afer; assembly: GCF_000298275.1. Taxonomy (NCBI): domain Eukaryota; kingdom Metazoa; phylum Chordata; class Mammalia; order Tubulidentata; family Orycteropodidae; genus Orycteropus; species Orycteropus afer. The sequence goes on from NW_006921815.1 coordinate 2,581,874, forward strand.
ATGAGTCGGATTTGACTCGACGGCACATGACAACAAGAACAAGGTGTGTAAAGCCATTTCAAATTAGTACTGTGTTAAATTCAATGATTTTAAGTTTTTCCTATTTATACTGATATTAACAAGGTATCTCTTCTGGAAATAGAAACTTAGAGGCAAACAGTATAAATAAAGTGAAGAAATACACTCTGCTAAGTTGAATACTTACTATTAACTCCAGTGAAATAAAAGAAAGCAGAACCTTTGTTGTGGATAACTTTCATGCAACAGTTACATAAAGGTACATTGTTTTGATTATATTGTAGACATTAATAGAGAAGCAAAAGAAAACAAAGAAATAGTGGAAACAAAAATAATGTTAAGTTATGAAGCTCTCAAAGCTAGTTACAACACAATCTTCTGTGATATTTATCATAAAACCTTCACCTGTGGTAAAATTAATAATGGATACAACAGTTGTTTTGGGTCTTAAATGATACTTATTTACTCCTAAAAATCTTAGGTGGTACTGTTTGAGGTTTTAACAGATTTAATTTATTTCATTTGGATTTTTTTTTTTTTTAAGAGAGCATATATGTCACAGATTAAAATCAAAGATTCATGTATTGCAATTCTATCCATTTTCCAATTCGGCAATCTTGTTCGGAGCTTCATTGCTTGTTCGCTTGTTTTTGCCTTTCCTACTAAATATTGTGGGAGCTGTGGTGGCGTAGGGCCTGAGGCATTTGCCTGCTACCCAGATGGCTGACAATTCAAACCCACCAGCCATTCCTCAGAAGGAAGATTGGGCAATCTACTTCCATGGTGATATTACCTCAAAAACCCAAGGAGGGGTCTCTATGAGTTGGATCTGACTCCACAGCAGTGAGTTTGGTTTTTGGTTTTTGTAGAAGAGTTTTCATTTTTAAAAACTCATATTGACCAGATTTCCAGGTAAGAAATTTAAGAAAATTATACAATCATGGAGGGTAAGGATATTAAATTTGAAAGAAATTCAGGGAAGTAGAAATGATGGGTTGAAATTAAATTAAAGTAACACTGTGTTTGGGGGTAAAGAAAACAAACAAAAACCTCTTTACATGGGCACAAGAGACCTGACTTATATCCTAGCTATTTCACTGTCTGCTTTATAATATAAAAAATAGAAGTAGAAATATCAGCCTTGTTTTTGAATTGCCATTTTTACCAGTCAATAACAGTAAGTTCTCAACCAAGTTCATTAACCTAATTAGAATATTTTCTAATTGACTAATTAGAAAAGCTTTAATAAGTGCTATCTGTAAAATGGGGACAATAAAATTTATCCTTCAAAATTTAAGGCTAAAGCTTTTCCTTTTTTTTTTTTTTTTGCAACTCTTTGACATATTTTCTATCACACTACTGTATCAAAGATAAAATATCCCACAGATCAAATTGTATAAGCAATTTTACAAGATTGTGTGGTACAAAATTTGGAAAGACAGAATTAGCCTTCTAACCAGATCATGTAAATTTTTGTTCTCAAGCAATAAGCAAAAGGATCTCAGTATTGGCAGGAGTTATTATGGCTCTGAATGTAATTTTTCCAGTTTTACCATCTGCCTTTATTTGTCAGATACATGTAACAACAACTACTATTGCTACCGTCATTTTTGAATATTTATAATCAAACATTGGCCTTGGAGTTTGTGTATATTATCTATTTGGTCATCACAAGAACTCTATGAAGTTGTTTCAGTCACCTGTTACATAGATGAGAAATTTAACCTCTTTTTTATTTACTGCCAGATATTTGCAGAGTGATAGAAACAGATTTTACATCCAGGAATGCCTGAATGTAAGCATCCTACTCTTAAATGTTATCTGAAGGTGTTACATATGGAACAGAAAATCAGGATCCTCTTTTATTGTATGGTATTTATTACTACCTGAAACTATGTATTTATTTTTTTTAATCTTGTTACTGGTTTCTCCCTCACTTGTCTCTAAGTTTCATAAAGGTAGGAAATGTATTACTAGTTCACTGTTGTATATCTAATCCCAAACCCACTACACTCACACTGAGTCAATTGCCACTCATAGTGACCCTATAGGGCAGAGAAGAATGGCCTCATAGAGTTTCCACGACTGTAAGTCTTTACAGAAGAAGCTGCCTCAATCTTTCTCCTGCAGAGCAAGTGTCAGTTGTTGCTCAGCAGCTGAATGCTTTAAACACAGTGCCACCAGAGCTCCTTGCTGTATGCCTAAACCAAAAAAAAAAACGCACTGCTGTCGAGTCAAACCCACATAATAGCAATCCCTCCTTGGGTTTCCCAGGTGGTATCACTACAGAAGTAGATTGTTCAACCCTCCTTCCGAGGACTGGCTGGTGGGTTTGAACTGCCAGCCTTCTGGTTAGCAGTCAAATGCCTTAGGCACTATGCTACCTGAGCTCCTAACTATATACCTAGCATCTGATATAAACTGAGGACATACAGAAATTTAGCATTTATTAGATAAATAAGTAATTGAATAATCTTTCAAGTGAAGTGGAACTTTGTATGGTTTATCTGCCAAAGCTCCTTTAGTATGAATTATGCTCTATGGTCAATAAGAAATTTTATCAACATTGGCAAGTGTTAGAGCTTCCAGACTAAAGGGACAACAAAGAAAAGCCTAGTGATCTCCTTCCAAAACTCGGGCAGTGAAAATCCTATGGAGCACACAGTGTGATCTGCAACCAGTCACGAGGATGGCAAAGAACCTAGCGGCTTTTTATTCTGTTATTCATAGGCTTGTCATAAGTTAGGGGCCAACTAGGAAACTGTTAATAGCAACAACATAAGTGGTAGACATTTTAGTCCTTTAACCTACAAAAGTCCTAGCCTAAATATCAGAGAATATTAAATACTAGACCATAAACCAAACCTACTGCCATCATTGATTCCGACTCATAATGACCCTATCGGACAGAGTAGGACTGTACCATAGCATTTCCAAGGTTGTAAATCTTTGTAGAAGCAGCCTGCCTCATCTTTCTTCTGTGGAACAGCTGGTGGGTTTGAACAACCAACCTTTCGATTAACAACCCAATGTTTAATTGCAGCACCACCAGTGCTCCTAATTAGAATTCCTTAAAAAAAAATCAGGCATAATTAGCTAACATTAGGAAATATACAAGAGAAAAGTATCTCTAGGGCTGCTGCACCAAAATTGATGCCAGTTTTAAAGTTGTGATTTAAATGGGATAATTTCACCTACATGGAAAGCCAAACCAAACAAAGCATTGATAATAAGGATGTCATAGAATTGGTATATAGTAAAGTTTTGTTTGTTTAAGATGCCATAATCTATTAATTTTGCTGTAGTACTTTAAACACAGATGTCTCAGAAGCTAGAGTAATGGTTCCTTCTATTTGCAGGATCTTGACCACATTCAGGTACATGAAATAAACTTAACAAATTCTGTAAACAACTGCAGCAGCCACAAATCAAAAAGCAATCTTTACTTGATATGGTTGTTTAGTGTTCTCAATGTGTTCTTCAATATTTCCTACCTTCATGCAGAAACTACTGTCACTGATGTCATCCTGTAAAACAAAGGAAAGGGAAACTTAACTTACATCCTCTTTACTTCTCACTTTTCTTTCCTTCCTTTTTTACCTTAACCCCATCATTATAACAGCACTGGCAGTGTCAGAAAGGCCAGAAAATTGTTTTTGTTTAGATTAATATAATCGCTCACACTTTACTTTTGAGTAGTATGTATATAGTTTGGAAGTATCTACCTGGCTACAAAGGTACATTTCACATAAGCAAAACGTGTAATTTGAATTGTGTGCACACCGGTAGAGTATCATAAAATATTTCATAAAAATTCCTTTTTTCAATGTTATTCAACTTAATTTAAGAAATGTCTATCGGTTTATTTCTTCACAATGTGTTATAATATCATGGAATTTATATAAAAGAGGAAGGTGTATTCATTCAACTAGAATGTGGTGATTTACCCACTACAAGATGATCACTTTTGGTTATATTTGGACATAACTTTTTCATTTTCCTTAAGTTGTCTTATATATATTTTAACTAGGAGCTTTGGTACCATAGTGCCTAAAGCATTCTGCTAACCAGAAGGCTGGTGGTTCAAATTCACCAGCCACTCCTCGGGAGAAAGGTTGGGCATTGTACTTCTGTAGTGGTACCGCCTTGGAAACCCAAGGAGGGGTCGCTATGAGTCTGATCTGACTCCAGGGCAGTGAGTTTGTTTTTTTGGTTTTTGGGCCATCTACACTATTTTATTTTTTTTGAAAAAAAAAATCATTCTTTGAGAAATAGAAAGAATATGTTTCTTAAATTTCATTTTTAATTAACAAATATTTCTTGTGTTAAGGATGAATATTCCTAAATTATGATTCTATAATCCAATCATGCCACATTAGTTATAGAAGAGAGCACACAACTGTCTGAATTGTATATATGTTCTGGACATGTGTTTACTTCACACAAACTAGGAATCACATACAGTAATGTGAATGAAAATGAAAATGATAGATAGACAATTATAGAAATGCTATGTTTATGTAGGATGTATTATGTAATGAGAAAATAGTATTTATTTTTAAAGTCATGAATCCACATCTTTGTTGTATGGGAGAGATCTATGGTTACTGGTTCATGAAACTTATTTTTTCAATATGAATTTTATTTTCTTTAAGAATTTTCTAACTTTGAAAAGAATTTTTATTACACTCTGGAATTTAATAAAATGGTCATGGTTTTTGATGAAGCAAAATACATAGTTGGTAGAAATGCAGGATAAACATACTTGTAAGAAATCTAAAAAGACAAGGAAATTATTACAATTAGGCCTAAAGCATCAGTCTGTGTAAAACTTAAATTCTTTGTGTAAAATCTTTGAATTCATTTTTTCTTTAAATTTTAGTGCTATTTTCAATTCACAGTTCTTCGTATTATGAAAACTGGATCAATTTAAAGCCACTCATTCAAAAGTTTGTTTACACCCAGTTCTAAAATCCATCATGACAGACAGTCATTGTATCAGGTGAATTTCTAGTTGCAGTTATCTCTGCACTCAAATCCCTTTTTGTTGTTGTTACTAATAAACAATATATTGTGTGTCAGTGATTCTTTCAGGAACCAACAAATACCTTTTGTATTTTTTGGAGAGAATTTTGAGGTAATGATAAAACAAAACAAAAATGATTTCTTGTCTTTCCTATAGATCGAATACCTTATTAAGAACTATCATTAAGTGCAGTATATAGGTCATGGGCAACTTTAGAATTAAAAAAAAAAAGAAAAAAAAAGAGGATATATTTATTTAAAAGGAAATCCTGTATGCCAAACTGCTGAGTACAAAAATTGCTCTATAGATACATTAAAAAATAACTTTATTTTCTGCAAGTTATATTGATCATAATTATCAAGATACTATAATTTTTATGGGAGCTCTGGTAGGACAGTGGCTAAGGCACTTGACTGCTAACCAGAAGGCTGG
>NW_006921815.1:2587449-2588692 GCF_000298275.1 Orycteropus afer afer
GGTTCAAACCCACCAGCCACTCCTCAGAAGGAAGGTTGGGCAATCCTACTTCCGTAGTGATACTGCCTTGGAAACCCAAGGAAGGGTCACTATGAGTCAGGGCTGACTTGACGGCACATAACAACAACAACAACCATAATTTTTATACTATATTGTACAAGATTACATTTGGCAAAAAATGTTTCAAATGGCAAAAAAAAAGCGAGCAAGTTGCAAAATTTTTCTCAGTTATATTATTTTTTTTTCCTATGTGTATTAAAATCAGAAGATAGGAATGTTTACATGTCATGGAGGAAATGTTTCATACAGATTTCCTTTCTTTCTCATGTTCCAGAAGCTCTTGAAAACAAAATGACCAAATTATAGAAAAATATAATTTTCACTCATAGGTTACATACTGAAGAGAAAGCGTGTGAAGTCTCATACTTTACCTACCAGTGAATATACCACTCTAAAACTCAAAGTACAGTTGTTTTTTTTAAATTTTTTTTTTTAATTAGGATTTGGGTGAAGATTTATCAAAGTACAGTTTTAACTTATAAGGGTTTCTGTCTATATTATTGATATGTAAAATTATTATATTGGGACAGGTATTATTTTAAGTTTCCCATACTATATGTAAATCAGTAGAATATCACTGGAAAATTGAATAGTAGTACAGATATGTACTAAAAACCATAAAGCAATTAACAAAAATAACAAGACAAAATGTTACAGCTAATAATCTAAAAATAAATGTAAACATTAATGATAAATATTCAATTTGAAAAGAAGGATAAAAAAAGGAAGAAAGAAACAGACCACAGATAGGACAAACAGAATACAAATAGCAAGATGACAGACTTAAACTTAAATCTTAGGACTCCAATAAAGAGACAAACCGAGCCATCACTGACAATATCTAAATAAGCAACTATTGTGCTGCCTAGAGGAATTCCACTTTAAATATAAAGACAGAGGTTGAAAGTGAGCTCTGAAACCTATAGACCACATTATACTTAAAGATGAATGCTTTCTCCTTAAGTTTTGGAAAAATACAAAGATGTCCAGTCTTACAACCTTTATTTAGAATAATACTGCAGGTTCTAGCCAGTACAACAGGCAAGAAGTAGAATTTATTGTATCATAGAAAAAAACTAAAAGTGTATAAATATTTGACTACTCTCATTATGCAAGTCAAATATAGTTGTTGTTGTTGTTGTTATGTGCTGTCGAGTTAAACCCAACTCATAGCGACCCCTCC
>NW_006921815.1:2588792-2592560 GCF_000298275.1 Orycteropus afer afer
GAGGAGTGGCTGGTGGGTTTGAACCGCCAGCCGTCTGGTTAGCAGGCAAGTGTCTTAGCCACTATGCTACCAGAGCTCCTCAAATATACTGAAATTCCAAACATCTGTACAATTCTATTATTTGGGGTATTATAACTACAAATATAGTTATAATACCCCAAATAATAGAATTGTACAGATGTTTGGAATTTCAGTTATCAATAAATCAGTTAGAGTACAAAACATAATGCAACTGTGTAGATTAGAAAAGTTTAGTTATCAGAATCTCCATAAACTCACTATATTTTATGATAAAACAAATGAAACCCTACAGAAATGACTAATTAAGTATAGTTGGAAATAAAGTCCAGGCTTCTTATTTCTTATATTGTTTTGGTTTACAAAATAATTTGTAATAATCTAATTAAAAGGTGATATAACTGCACAGTTAATTCAAACATAAACCAGAAAATATATATATTAAAGATTTATCAGTAAAAAGTAGGATTAGGAAGGAAGGATAAATGGTTGCCAAAAAAAGAGAGTATTTCATAACTTCAGGTAATTAAAACAAATGGTGAAATTGTACTTGCCAGACTTTGGTTTGAAAGAAAGAAAAGATGTAGTTCAAACAGTATTGTCTACAAAGGAAAAGAACATAATAGAAGAAAGTATGTATATATTTAAACATATACAAATATATTCATATACATTTTATAATCATATGTACATGTGTTGTTGTTTTTGTTATGTGCTGCTGAGTCTGACTCGACTCATTCCGACCCAACTCATACCGGCCCTTCCTTTAGTTTAGAAGGATATCACTATGGAAGTAGATTGACTGACCTTCCTTCTGAGGAGTGGCTGGTGGGTTTGAACTGCCAACCTTCTGGTTAGCATTCAAGTCCCTGAAGCACTAAATCATACATATATGTAAGATATGGGAGCTCTGGTAGCATAGTGACTAAGACATTTGACTGCTAACCAAAAGGCAGGTGGTTCAAACCCAGCAGCCACTCCCCAGAAGGTAGGTTGGGCAATCTACTTTCGTAGTGATACTGCCTTGGAAACCCAAGGAGGGGTCGCTATGAGTCAGATCTGACTCCATGGCAGTGGTTGCGTTTGCTATGTAAGATGTTGCTAAAGATTGCTTAGAATAAAATTTAGAGACTGTCGATATGCTATCACATTATTTTTAGTCCATTCATATAACAGATTTTTTGGGGTAGATGAATTTTTGGACACCTTTAATGACATCCTGGAGCCTTGAAACACAGAGGTGTATTCCAAATTATACTAAAGATGATAAACTTTGAATCTACGCTTTATATATATTTGTTGTTTAGTATCTCTGATGTATTTTATACTGAGTACTTGGTCAACAACACAATCTCTAATCATAATATTTCTCTCTTGGGAAAATATATATTTACAGCAGCTGCCTTACATAGTGATTTTCAAGATATATTCTGACAAAAGATACTCCCTGTGTTGAAGAACAGACCTTGGAATAAAATAATAGCATTCCAATATATCATATAGTCATAGGAAACCTAGGTACGTATGCATAATATATGGATTATTGACATTACATTACATTACACACATGATATGTCCAATGAAATTACAGCATGTGTTTAATGTGTTTTTCTCATTAGAAAAGCATAGTTTAATACAGTGTTCAAAATTACAATGATTGTGATGCATTTCCATCAATCACTATTCATTCATTTGGAATGCCTTTCTTCATATGTATAGTGCCTCTAATCTTTACTCAATATACTTTCACTTTTCAAAGCTCCCTTAGTAAAAGGGGGAAAAGAAAAGTGGATTGAGATCTGTTGAGCATGGAACTAACTCCATCCACTAATGTTATCCAATCCAGTGTGAAATTTCATCCACCATTCTCTCACCCTCTGGGATAATGGAAATATTGAACCATTCTTTTGGAACCACTCTGAGTGACCTTACATGCTAAGTGTGGGCAATAATTTATCTTGATAAAGGTAAAATATTTATAATATTACCTTCTGGTCCATATTTTAGGTCCACACTTTATTCTCCTCTTAACTAGTTTAACCAAATGTGCCTATCAAGTGTATGAGAAGGATAAAGAAATAGAAGAAGGATGATGCCTTATCAACAAGGTCCTAAGATCAGAGACACGTGCTGGTTGCCTTAGCTGACTCCTCATCCTTAGCAGAACTGAACATGCCCTTCTCAAGGTTCTCTAAAATTATTCTTATTATTTCAATAGGAATGTTTAATCATTTAGAATTGCACAATTGCAGATCTGAAAAGGAAGTTAATGACAATCTAATAAGGAATCCAAATTCCTTAATTTAAATGATGGAATCGTTTTCTGGTTTAATCCTTAAATGGCCTCAGCCAAGTATCAGAATGAATACCCACAGAAAAAATTAGTCACTAGGCTCTGAATTAGCAGTTTGAGGAGATTAGATCTTAAAGAATAGAGAGGTGCTGGAGAGATCACAGACTTCCCTGTCAGATCATCAGTATATTCTATCTGATATTATATTAAATTTATAAATAGAAGGAAAAAAAATCCATGAAAATGTATTCATTAGCCCTACCTTATAGTCAACGACACATTCAGTTTGAACAATCTACTCTTGTAACAGCATTTTCTACTATTGATTAATGTTAAAGCTAGAGATCATATCATACCTTCCTAGTATTGTTGCAAAACAGAATAATAAATAAAATCATCATAATTCAGGTAATTAGACTTACATTACAATTGATCTATAATTTTGCAATGCTATGGCTTTGCTCTTCTAGCCACACACTCTATCTTTACCTGTCACTCAACCTTCATGGTGCCCTTGAGGACTTAATTATAAGGTTTATTTTGGTCATAGTTAGTGGGCTATTTGAAATTGGACAAGGCAAAATATTAAGAAAGATGAATTGAGTGCTTGGCCTTAATTTTCTAGCTAGATAACGAAGACCGACCATGGAGAGCATAGAGAACTGGCATTTTTTACTATTTTCTTCTCAATAATTTCCCTAGTGGTAATATTGGAAAGAGCTGCATCAACAGAGTAAACCCAGCCTTACTCATATGGTTAAGGTAAAGTTTTTGAGACCTCCATTTGCTGATGTGGCACCACTCAAATTGAGGAGAAACAGTTGCAGGTATCCACTGGAACATGGAATGTAAGAAGCATGAGTCTAGGAAAATTGGAAGTTGTCAATAATGAAATGGAACACATAAAGATTGATGTCTTCAGCATTAGTGAGCTGAAATGGACTGGTTTTGGCCATTTTGAATCAGATAACCATATGATCTACTATGCCAGGAATGACAGTTTGAAGAGGAATGGTGTGGCATTCATCATCACAAAGGATGTTTCAAGGTCTGTCCTAAAGAACAGTGCTATCAGTGATAGGATAATATCCATATACCTACAAGCAAGACCCATTAATACGACAATTATTCAAATTTACGCACCAACCACCAAAGCCAAAGATGAGGAAATTGAAGATTTTTATCAACTTCCACAGTCTGAAATTGACTGAACATGCAATCAAGATGTGTTAATTATCACTGGTGACTGGAATGCAAAAGTTAGAAACAAAGAAGAATCACCAGTAGTTGGAAAATTTAGCCTTGGTGACAGAAATAGTGCTGGAACTCGCATGGGAGAATTTTGCAAGACCAATGACTTATTCATTGCAAACACCTTTTTTCAACAACACAAATGGTGGCTCTACACGTGGACTTCACCAGATGGAACACACAGGAATCAGATTGACTACATCTGT
>NW_006921815.1:2594682-2620799 GCF_000298275.1 Orycteropus afer afer
TCCCTGGAGAAGGATGTCATGCTTGGTAGGGTGGAGGGTCAACGAAAGAGGGGGAGGCCTTCAACGAGATGGATTGACATGGTGGCTGCGATAATGGGCTCAAGTATAGCAGGGATCATAGAGCTTGCGCAGGATGGGCAGTGTTTTGATCTTCTGTGCATGGGTCACTATGAGTCAGAAACGACTTGAGGCACCTAACAACAACAATTTTGGTTTCTTAAAAATTTCAGTTTACTTAACTCAAAAAATTTGAAATTGTATGAAAATTACCTCCATTAGATACAAATGCAATTATTGTATGGTTTTGAAAAAAATTTTGAAATTGACTATAATCTTGTCAAATAATAGCTTTCCTTGGAGACTCGTAGAGAATTATCTATCTCAATACTCAAAGGACATGTGTACTTACCCATATCTATTTTTATGCTTTGTGTTCAAGGAAGGATATTTCTTGGTTTAAATGTCCTTATTGTCAATGTAGGAATATCAGAAACCTTAAGCAGAGTATGCGTGAGTGAGAGAAGAAGGGAAAGGAGACTATAAAGAACTTTTGCATTACTATGATAGGCAACGATGCAGATGAGAAAGTCAGCTTGACCCAGGGTAAAAACATGAGTTGCAATGACTAGTGAATTCGGTTGAACTAAAGATCTAGTTCTTTCAAGTACAAATTGCATGACCTTCAGCCTATGTCTTGAAAACTGCGTAATGGCATATTTGGATAATAATAATGATTCAATCTCTACACTGTAAAAGCCTACCTGTGGTAATCTAATTAAATAAAAACTATTAAATCACCTTGAAAATTATAAAGCAATATTCAAATATTAGTTATTATAGAAAATTCAAGAACTCAAACCACATTATTTTCATCTGTATTGCTTGCACAAGACACACATTCAATAAACATGCTACGTTTTGTAATAAATCTTCCTTTCTTTAATTCAACAGTCTCCTTAATTTTAAAACAAATGGACAATTTAGAAATAACATATTAGCATAAATCTTCCCTCTAAGCAAGTTGATCTTGATTAGAGTGGTAACTAGCTATGAGTTAAATAGATATTCATTTAACATTGGTATAATTAAATCACATTGGAGGTATATGAAAATACAAAAATATCATACTTTTACACTTATGTGCACATATGGTACTAAATTTGTTTCCTTAAAAATATTTTGTAAAGGTCATGTATGATATTCATGAAAAAGTGTACACACTATGACACTAAGCAATTAACACCCATAAGGTAAAAATACAAAACTTAGCAAAAGCCATAAATATGTGTTTCTAAATTATAACAAGTTTTAAAAACAAAAACATCCACAAATTGTTGGGCTGCTCAAAACTATGAAGGCTTTGTGGATTTTATAGCAAAACCACCTCTTCAAATTCCAAACTTACCAAAAGTTCTGTATCTTTCAGAAAAATTTCCAAAGACTATTTAGTAGCACAAAGGTAATAACATGAAGTTAATGTTTTAAGTTAATCTTTCAAGAATACTGACATTCTCCCCAAAAAATGAAGCCACCATAAGCCTTGTGCAAAATACATATTCAACAAATATACTATGGCTTTGCCATGATCTGTTCCCCTTAATGCATATATCTTTCTTAATCATAAGGAGAAAAACAAAAGAATAGAAGTCACATTTTAGCCTAAGAAAGTAAAATGTTAATGAAGTGCTATTGACTACATCGATTTTAGTGCATGTAATTCAAGTGTGTTCAATGCAACCTTGTCCTGTGCAGAAGCATCTGTTTGATGGGCAACTGTTGGTCTGGCAGCCAGGCAGAAAAATGGTTTGAATACTCAAAGGTCAATCAACTTCTGAATTTTTCATCTTGTATACATCTGTCTCTGATATACTCCATAATGAGATGTAAAATAATGAAGGTACTTTCAAATGATGTTATCTTAATTAGCTAAGAAGCCAAACCCTTGCCATGATGTTGATTCTGAATTATGGCAATCCTATGTGTGCAGAGTAGAGCTTCTCCATAGAGTATTTTAAGGCTGTGATCTTTTGGAAGCACATTACCAGCCCTTCTTCTGATATACCTCTAATTGGATCAGGACTGCCAATCTTTCCCTTAGCAGTTGTTTTGGTCCAGTAGTGCTGCTCTAGGAGCTCTGGTGGCATAGTGCCTAAGGCATTTGACTGCAAACCAGAAGGTTCCTCGGAAGGAATATTGAGCAATCTACTTCCATAGACATACTGCCTTGGAAACCCCAGGAAGGGTCACTATGAGTCAGATCTGATTCTATGGCAGTGAGTTTGGTGGTTTTTGAAGTGCTGCTTTAACAGACATAGCACAAGTGGGTGTTTTTAATAAACAGGGACTTACTCTCTTACAGCTTTGGAGGTGAGAAATCTGAGTTCAAAGTGCCAGTTCTAGGGGCTGGGTGAAAGCCCCTTGACCTTGGGCTTCAGCTCTGCCTCTTGCTCCCAGTCCACTGGAGCTGGAGGGGTCTCTTAACTCAGACAGCTGCTGGCTGCTGAGGCTGACAAACCCAAGGTTGACCAGTAAAATGGCCCAGTCCCAAGATTAGCAAACAACACAGCAGGCCACTAGTTCAAATACAGAGACAATCCCAAGATCAGCAGGAAACATGGCAGGCTGCTGAATGAAGACTTGGTTACAGGCAGGGTCCAAGGATACCAAAAGTTCAGGCCTTCCCAAAGCTTATGTATTGGAACCAGATCACATCCCTAAATCAGTTACTTAGTTGCCCATGACAGTTGCTCGTGGAATTGATTACCAGGCTCATCATGTGGAATAACTACATCCAGCTGCCCAGCCGCTCAAAACCAGGCCCAGCCAAGTTGACACACATTTTAACTCCCACATTAGTTGACCCTTAATTGTTTGTGCCACTCAAGAACTCCATTTAATTATCAAAACAGCCCTGATAATCACAAATTATTATTCTCATTTTACAGATGAGGAAATCAAGGGCCAGAGGCAGTAAGCTGTTAGTCATCGGCAGAGACAAAACTGTATGATTTAAATTTTTGGACTGTGAATCTCACGTTCTCTCAATAACTGCCTCCCACAAAACTCAACTCTTCATATCTGTTCATTGAAAGACAATTTTCAAAAATGTTGAGCATCAGAGTTACATTATGTTTTAGTCACTTATACATGGTGAGTAGAACACACCCTTAATTTCCTAGATAGTTTATTTCAGTTTTCTGAATGATCACTTATTGACCAATTACTAAATTCTATGTGTTTTTGTTATGTATGCCTATATAATGTTTCAAATCATGAAGGCTTTCAAAATGTCTTTAACACTGTTATACTTTCAAACTACATATATACAACTCACTCATAATATGAAGTGAGAAATATGTTTCTGTGATGCTCTTTAAACAAAAATGTGTAAGCTTTTAGCAACTTACAAGCTGTTAACAACTATAATTGTAAATCATTAGAAAATTTTTTAGATAATTTCTAACTTTAGAAACTGATAAATAGAAGAAGGTGGTAAACAACATCTAAATGTTGGCCTTGCACCTGTGTGCTATGATAAAGAAAGTGTAACTCTTAACAAGATAGGGGATTTTTTAATTTGAGATAGAAAAGTTTGAAGTATGTCTGTGTTGGATTGGGTTCTCTAGAGAAACACAAAAACCAGCAAAGTGTATATATATATTTATAGAGAGAGAAAGAGAGAGAGAGAGAGATTTATCTTAGGTAAATGGCTCACAAGCGTGTAGAAGCCGACAAGTTCAAGCTGAAAAGTTCATCTCTGGAGGGGGATGGGGCCAGGAGCCGCCTGGCTTTCGCATGCACGGCAGAGGAGTTCAAGCCACAAAGTTCATCTCTGGAGGAGATGAGGCCCAGAGTTGCCTGGTTCCCGTAAGCACAACAGAGCCAAGAGAATCAAGCTGGCACACAGCACGCTGGTTGCTGTTCCCAACAAAGGATGAATCCGAAACCTCCAGGGCGAGCGGCGAGCCGCTCACTCAAGGAAGTATATAGTCCGGAATGCCGTTCTTCCAGCTTGTCCTTGGAATGGCATTGCCGGTAGGCCACACCCCTGGGGAAACTCCCCTTGGGCAGACCAGCCGCTCAGAACTCAGTCATCTGATCCCATCATGGGAACCACCACTCACAACTGGAGTCCAGCCAAGTTGACACATCTTCAATTATCACAATGTCACAATGATGTAACATATAATTAACCCTTCCTAAATTGGCTTGTCACATCCGTGATATAATATAAACTTCCCTGAGTTAGCTGGGCACATACATACATGATAAAGGACTTACGACATAAACTTATATCTCTGTAAGGTGGCTTTAAAGGACCCCTGGTGCCACAGTGTCTAAGGCATTTGACTGCTAACCAGAAGATTGGCTGTTCAAATCTACCATCCGCTCCATGGAAGGAAGATGGGGCAATCTACTTCCATAAAGATTTCCAGCCTCAGAAATCCAATGGGTTGCTATGAATAGGAATCTACTCAATGGCAATGAGTTGGGGTGGTATTTTTTTTCTTTTCTTTTTTTTGGCATAGTGGCCTGGAAACATTAGGTAAGTCATAAACAACAGCCTAGTCTTTGACCTTGAAGACAAAAAAGTTGACATCTATTCTTTGTTAAACAAGAAATCACCTAGCCATTATCTTGAGGGGTCAAAGTTAAAAACTCACATATATACACTATATTTGGCTCATGCTCCAAGAAGAAGAGTAAGGCAAGGAATTTCTCTTTAGTCTCAGACTCTTTTTGAAGACAAAGAGCCCATTGAGACTCTATTCCCTGGAAGTGCTAACTGTCACAGACCCTCGCTACAAAGGACCTCTGAGTTGGAGCCATGGTCAAGCCTTCAACCTGAGACTCTCATAAGTTATTGTTAATTCTTACTGTCCAGTTCCAAGATGAATATCTTAATGTCTTACTTACTTGCCAAGTAATGACTACTTTGCAATAAACTAAATGAGTTTATGCAGGAGAGACCTGAGAATTGCTTTATGTTTAAGAAAAATCCCACAATATAATTTTACACTGTAAACTATTCTATACAAAGCATTTTACTGTAAAAATAAACCAATAATTATGTTCTCCCTTCAAAAAGTACTCCCAGTACAAGTGTTAAGACAAGAAAAAGATTACTGTAATTTAAAGGAGAATATGAATGTCACTAGAAAGTTAAGGACAAAGCCCTGAAGAGTTTAAGGAATCATATATTGATACAACTTTTTTTTCCTTTTGGTGGGTGTAGAGGGAAGTGTCTGCAGGAAGAGACTTCATGGTGACACGTTTGAATGAAGATTAGAGAATTGGAACGGGGGATGGAATCATCATGAGCACATGAGGCAGTGAAGTAAGGGATCTATTTAGGAAGGAATAGATTATTTTGGCTTGAAATTAAGTCATGTTTAGGGAAAACAATTGAGATGAGTTTAGAAAGGGAGGTAACCTGTAGAAAGGTGACATAGTACAGGTGTTGCATGGCTGAGCTAATGAGTTTGTGCTAATTTAGGAAGCTCTAGTGTTATAGGATAGCATAATTAAAGGTACTCTTTAAGGAGATGAAGCTGTCTTTAGTGAGTGGAATGGACTTCACATGGAAGATTGAAAGAAGGGAGAATGTCAAATAGTCACTGGAATTATTTAACCACATTGGGCCAACATGAGTCAAAATTGAAGAGATGGCTACTAACCCTATCAACAAGAGATGACTTGTGTATGTTAGAAGGAATTTAAAATTGAGAAAAATGATGTGAAAAATAATTTGGAAATTAAATTGGCAGGACTCCATCACACATGTTGCTGTGTGGGAGTAACAGAGTTTTCAAGAAATTAATTTCCTAAGTTGAACTTTTTTGTCTGAGGGAACAGTAGTGGCACTGGCATAAATTTGGGAATTCTGCAGAAAAAGTTAATTGGTAAATTATATGCATTTGGAAATGCTAACAGGCTACCTGGAGATTGCAAACTTGATAACTATTAATATTTATTTGGAATTCAGAAATATGTGAAGCTTACATTGTTACAGTTACTAGACATAGTAGGAATTTAATGGATTTCTGCTGATTAACAGTTGACCAGGAAGCGAAAATTACAATAAGGAACTTCTCAAAAATTGTCACTGCTACATAAGCTAACGTAATTACATCTTGCTCTTATACTTTTTATGCCAGCTCTTGGGAAGGAAGTTGGAATGCAGAATTTGTATTTAAGTTTTTTATATGCTATTTCCTCTTTTGCTTCGTGCTTGAATATGTACTGTGATGCAGAAAAAAAAAGTATGACATTGAACAGCTCATCTTTACTTTTAAGTCCCACGATACAAAAGCATACTCAGAACAAATAATGTAAAGCAGGAAACAGGTAAAAGCCTAGAGAATTGTATGTAAATATTAAAATGAGTGGCAAGCGTTAATATTTTGTCAAAAAGGAATGCTGTACTCAGCAGTCAAATAAAAGGACATTAATTAATTGGCCAAATAAAGGCCAAGTTTTTCAGGATGTTTCTCCAAGATTTTTCACTTCAAGAATGCGTTTGAAAGCCTCTGTTTTGTTGTTTTCCATTTTTAAGAGTTTATCATCACAATTAATTACTAAGCCTTTTTGAAAATTATTCAGCATTTTAAGTTTGAAACTACTCAGTAGGGTGCCTATTTTTGCATAGAAAATTACTATGTGAGAGAACCCAATTTAATCTAGCATATGCTAAATCAACACTTAAAAGAAATAAAAAAAACCTTTCTCTTAATCTTTTCAGTTCTTTCAGTTGATAAAACAAGTAGGCGTACTAGCTTGGCTAAATATGCTTTAAAGAGAGAGTTCTGCAGGTGAAGTGACAAAAGCTTGCTGGATGCTTTATTATGCATTCTTTTCTTTATATCTAAGGGGACTCTAGCATTTATCCAAAATGATATTTCCCTTTTAGGTGTGCAACATAACACAGTGAAGGAAAGATGGCATTTCCAGACAAGTCTTTCATCCTGTGACAGCTAAATTATTCTCTTCCAAATATGCTAAAACAACAGATTTTCATTTTGTTCAAGGACTTACATCATTGTTAAAAAAGATTTTTAGAATTTGTTCCAGTCATCAAAAACATGGGACTAGGAGAGAGAATAAACACTGAGGTACAAATATCACGCCATTTCTAAGACAAGATTCAAACCTTTGAAAAAGCATGTGCAATTACAGAAAACCTTCTCCCAGTAAACAGCAAAGCCAAGGTCTTACAAATAAATGGAGTAGGCAGCTTATGGGATGTGATTAGAGGGGCCAGCCAGATGCTTCTATCTAAAAATACCTCTCCTGCCTGTTACCTTTAGAATTCATTCCTCTGCATCTTGGAGGATTTTTTGAGCAGCAAGAGACCCCCATTAAAATGTAAATACTCCTGGGAGGTGCAGAGCCTTAATCTTTTATCAACTATCATCTTAGTGAACCAGTTGGAATGAAACAAAGATAGAATAGATTCTTGGAAATATGAGCAGAGAAAAAAGGTAAAGGAGAAAAGGATACTGGTAGGAGAAAGAAGAACCTGATATAGGAATTTCTGCATTCCACAATTTTGCCTGGCACTGGTTGTAAGTGAACTGAAAGAAAAAGACACAGGAAGGCTTTTAGATTCAGTATTAAGTTTCTATTCAAGCAAGTTTACACAATTTTAATTTAGCAGAAGAATTCAGTGGTTAGAAGAAATTTCCTTAGATCTTGATAGGCATAAGTTCTAGACACAACTCTATTTACTTTTAGATGATCTTGGTAAACAAGATTATCTCATTATGTGGAAATAATACTGCCATCAAGTTGATTCTGTTTCATAATGATCCTATAAAACAGAGTAAAGCGCACCATAGGGTTTCCAAGGCTGTGCAAATCTTTATAGAAGCAGATTGCCTTATCTTTATCCTGTGGGGTGTCTGGTGAGTTCCAACTGCTGACCTTTTGGTTAGCACCCAAAAGCCCTAACCATTGTGCTACCAGAGCTCTTGGCATCATATATTGATGCAGTTAAATCAGACAGAAAAAGATTTGCATTCAGATTCTGTCACATAATAGCTTTAGGATTTTGTGCACTTCATACAAACTTTTGGGATGTTAATTTCCTCATTTTCTATAAAATCAATGTTATCCTGTGCCATACATTGTTGTTATAAAAATTGAAGATAATGTCAAGCATATAAGATTGTTGAACACAATAGCTTCTCAATACAGGGTATAAAGGAGATGTTGTTGGATGCCATCAGATTGATTAGACTAATAGCAACCCCATGTGACACAGTATAATTGCCCCCAGATGATTTCTTATCTATAATCTTTATAGCTGCTCTCCAGGTCTTTCTCTGGTTGAGCCACTCAGTGAGTTTGAACCACCAACCTTTTAGCTAGCAGACAACTGCTTAACCGTTTGTACCACCAGAAGGCTTAAAGAGTATAAACCCATTGCTGTCAAGTTGATTTTGACTCATAGTGATCTTCTAGGACAGAGTAGAACTGTCCCATAGTTTCCAAGGCTGTAAGGCTATAAATCTTTACAGAAGCAGACTAGCACTTTTCTTGTGGAGCAATTGGTGGGCTCAAATTGCCCACACTTTGGTTAATACATGAGCACTTTCACCACTGCACCACCAGGGCTCCTTTTAGAGGATATAATGACCCTCAATAAAGCTTCTCTGATCTTTTTACTTTTCCTAGTATTAGTTACATAAAAATTTTAGCTTTTGTTCTAGAAAAAGACTTTTTTCTCAGTGTATTTTGTTCTCACTGTTTGAATTTGATTAAATAATAGATTATTCTCTTCATGTTTACCATGACATAAGGGGCAGAATTAAAACATCAAAACAAAACAGGTGAACCAGAGATATCTATACAAAGAAAGACTTCCTTAAAAGTATAAACTCAGCATATAGCAAGGACCTTGACAAGGCAAATGAACATTCACGACAGGTGATCATGTGGACTTTTTTAAAAGATTAAAAACATGGGAAGAGCTTAAGCTTAAAATTGTCTACTTAACAACAACAGCTCTGCTTCCACAAGCTCTCTTTCTATCCATCTGTCATATGGCAAGGGACAGGTTTTCCCATTGTGTATTTACTTTTTCTCATTAATAAGGACAGCTGGTTGCATGTGAATTTTCTATTAGATACACTTAACCCTTGGCTTGTAAGCAAGGAAAATATTGAATTTTATCTTTTAATTTTTTTTTTTTTTTCTGCAGTGTTTTCTGGGTGAGTTCTTTTCCATTCTGCTTAGATTTCTTGGTCCTCTTTTTCTGTGGTGCAATGGCAGAGCCCAGGCAGGGCAACTGGTAAATTGCTAGGCTGCTAACCTAAAGGTCAGTTCAAAAGCACCAGCTGCTCCTCAGGAGAAAATACCTGGTGACCTGCTCCTGTAAAAATAAAAAAATCCCTCTGTCACTGAGTTGACTCTGACTCATAGCGACCCCCACTGGGTTTCCAAGCCTGTAAATCTTTATGGAAGTAGACTGCCTCATCTTCCTCCCACAAAGAAGCTAGTGAGTTTGAACCACTGACCTGGTTAGCAGTGAAATACCTTAGCCACTATGCCACCAAACTCATTCCTGTAAAGAATACCTAGGAAATCCTATGGAGCTGTTCTATTCTGTCATGTAAGGTTGCTATGCGTCAGAATTAATTGAACAGCATACAATAGCAACAAGGTGCAATGAGCACTCAACTTACTCTGCAAAGCTACTTAGTACAGTGCCTCATACAAATTATTATTAACACATGTTTAACAATGATGAAGGATTTGAGGTTAAGTACTCTGATAATGTAGTGCTTAAAGCATTTGATTGCTAACCAGAAGGCTAGCAGTTCAAACCCACCACTCACTCCTCAGAAGGAAGGTTGGGAAATCTACTTCCGTAGTGATACTGCCTCAGAAACCCAGGGAGGGGTCGCTATGAGTTGGGTCTGACTCGACGGCACATAACAACAACCACTAGTGTATCACTCTCTTTCATTCACTTTTCTGCTCATGAAAAATATGTGCTGTAAGATCTAAGTGAGATCAGTTTGACAAATGCAGCTTGAAAGTTTAGATATGAAGCATAGGGAGAGGTGAGTTTATGGTAATGGTGGTTATTGTACAGCCATGGAAACACACGGGCGGCTGCTATGACTTGGAATTAACTTGACAACTGTTTTTTGGGAATTTGTTGTTGTTATGTGCCATCGAGTCATCTCGTTTGGTTGGTTTGAACTGCCAACCTTCTGGTTAGCAGTCAAGTGCCTTAGGCATTGCGCCACCAGAGTTTCCTTTGGTGTAATTGTTGTTGTTGTGTTGTTACGTGCTGTCAAGTCAGACCTGACTCATTGTGACCCTTTGGGGTAATAGGAAGGAACAATTTTGGAAAAGGAGGGTGAGATTGCATGTACAATTGAAGAATATAATCAGTGTCACTGAATTGTACATGCAGAATTTGCTGAATTAGTAAATGTGTTACTGTGTGCATTTTCAACAATGTGTGTGTATATATATATATAATATATATATATATACACACATGTATGCATGTGTGTATATATATATGTGTTATATATATATATGTATACACATATATATATGTTGTTGTTGTTAGTTGTCATAATGATTACAAGTGGTATTATAAATGAGGTAAAGATATACAGAGACACAGACGAGTGTACACAGAAAAAGTCTACCAAAGTATCTATCCTTGATTGAAAGGTGTCTAGGGAAGATGAGCAAAACAGATCCACTTTCTTTCATACCAGAAAGAGTGAATGATGACATAATTGGACTCATAAATTCAACTGAGAAATTAGCAGCAGTCACAAATGAAATTGTACTGAAAAATCTTGTTTTCATATAACCCATCTGAGTGATCATTGTAAATGCTAGGGGAGTGAACTGGAGAGGAGAGAGCAAAGATGAGTGTTTCAGTGAAAAATACTCTCTCTGTGCTGTCAGTCCATAATTGACTCAGCATCCTAATGACACAAGGGTCAAACATCAAAGCTATGTCTCCCACCAAAAACAATTAGAATCGATGGTGCTTTCTGGATTTTCTCCATTGCAATTTCTAGAGCTTGTACTTAAACACAAGATACTTTGGGGGTTATACTGTCCTGATAACAACTTTAAGTTCTCAATTCCTTTTTTATACATAGATACAGTTTCTAAGTGTCTGCAGGGATCTAGCTGTTTAAAAGGAAATTCCAAAGAAGAAGGTGAATTTGTATGTTAATCCCCTTTCTGTAAAACAAGCATGGGGTATGTTTTAATTATGTCTTTCATCTGTTAGTAGAGAAGATTTTAACTAAAGTAGGGGTGAGCAGCTGTGCCAAGGTAAGCAAACTGGCTTCACTAAATGTCTGGTAACTTTGTAAGTCGTTTCCCTGATTTTTTTTTTTTTTTCCTAAGCTTACATTCTTATACGTGATCTTCTCACATGCTTATACACAGGCTAGTTTCTTCTTCATGAAATAGCAGGGTGCTGACAGTGCACTGTAGGCTCCCGACACCCCTCCAGCAATAGCACAATGTATGGTGGAAGGCACTTGGTCAGTAATTGATACAAATCCTGCCTCCTTGTATTTATTGACTAATGTCCAAACTCCTGCATCTACAAGAACACTGTTCTAATTATTCAAGCTGACATTTCCTACTACAGTGATATCTGACAGGTTCACAGACATGTTTTTTTAAAAAATTAGTGCAAGTTAATGGTTGCTTCAAGTACATGAATGTACCCAGCAAATCACAAGCACTCAAGAAATGTATTTATTTTCTCTACATTCTGTTCTTTTTTTTTTTTTTTTTTTTATTCATTTCAGTTAACACAAAAATTTTCCATTTTACAGAAAGACAAAGTTGATGTAGAGGGAAAATGTTATTGTGGAGCCAAAAGATATATAAAGTATTGAAGGTGATGTCACTGTTTTAAGGAAGATTAATTATATGCTATAACAGGTTGTGGGAGCTCTGGTAGCATAGTGGCTAAGACACTTGCCTGCTAACCAGACGGCTGGCGGTTCAAACCCACCAGCCACTCCTCGGAAGAAAGGTTGGGCAATCCTACTTCCGTAGTGATACTGCCTCGGAAGCCCAAGGAGGGGTCGCTATGAGTCAGGTTTGACTTGACGGCACATAACAACAACAACAACATAACAGGTTGTCTTCCACAACTCCAACTCATGGTGACTTTATGAGTGTAAGAGCACTACTCTGTTCCGTAGGGTTTTAAATGGCTGATTTTTCAGAAGTGGGTCTCCAGGACTTTCGTCACTGGGTAGACTCCAATGCCTAATCTTTTGGTTGCATCCAGTCATGTTAATCATTTGTACCATCCAGGGCCTCCAGTTAAAAGCGATGCTGTTGTTGTTGTTAGTTGCCATTGAGTCAGTTCCAACTCACCACAAATCTGTGCACAAAAGAATTCAATACTGACTGGGCCTGTACCCTTCTCACAATTGTTAGGCTCGAGCCCAGTGTTGCAGTCAATGTGTCAATCCATCTCAATGACAGTCTTCCCCACTTTCCCTGATCTTCTACTTTACCAAGCATGGTATCTTTCTCCAGGAATTGGTCCCTTCTGATAATATGACAAAAGCATGAGAGGCCAAGTCTGGTCATCTTTGCTTCTAAGGACCACCCCAGCTGCACTTCTTCAAAGACGTTTTGTTCATTTTTCTGTTAGTCCATGGTATTTTCATTATTTTTCACTAACACCACAATTCAAATGTGTCAGTTCTTCTGCAGCCTTCCTTATTCATTGTCCAGTATTCATGTGCATATGAAGTTATTGAAAATATCATGGCTTCAGTCAAGTGCACCTTAGTCTTCAAAGTGACAGTTTGCTCTTTAAAACTTTAATTAAGTCTTTTGCAGCAGATTTGCTGAGTGTGATATGTTGTTCGATTTCTTGGCTGCTGCTTCTACAGGCAGGAGCTCTGGTAGTGTGCTAACCAGAAGGCTGGCAGTTCAAACCCGCCAGCCACTCCTTGGAAGGGAGGTTGGGCAGTCTGCCTCGGAAACCCAAGGAGGGGTTGCTATGAGTCAGGTCTGACTCAATGGCACATAACAACAACAACAACAAGCTTCTATGGGCATGCATTGAGGATCCAAGTACAGTGAAATCCCTGGCAACTTCAGTCTTTTCTCCATTTATCATGAAGTTGTTTATTGGTCCAATTGTGAAGAAACTAAAAGTTTTCTTATGTTGAAGTGTAATTCATAATGAAGCCTGTAGTATCCAATCTTCATCAGTAAGCGCTTCAAGTCTTCTTCACTTTCAGCAATCAAGGTTGTGTCATCTGCATATCACAGGTTGTTAATGAACTTTCCTTCAATCCTGATGCCACATTCCTCTTCATGTAGCCCAGCTATTGGATTATTTTCTTAGCATACACATTGCATAAGTATGGTGAAAAGATATAACCCTGATGCACACCTTTCCTAATTTTAAACTGTGCAATATCCCCTTGTTCTATTCTAACAACTGCCTCTTGATTTTTGTACAGGTTCCTCATGAGCACAATTAAGTGTTCTGGAATTCCCATTCTTTGCATGTGATCCATAATTTGTTATGATCCACACAGTCAGATGTCCTTGTATAGTCAATAAAACATAAGGAAACATCTTTCTGTTATTCTCTGCTGTCAGTCAAGATCCATCTGACACCAGCAGTGATATCCCTCATTCTACATCTTCCTCTGAATCCAGCTTGAATTTCTGGCAGTTCCCTGTCTATGTACTGCTGCAACCAACTTAGAATTATTTTCAGCATAATTTTATTTGTGTGTGATATTAATGATACTGTGTGATAATTTCTGTATTCTGGCTGGATCACCTTTCTTTGGAATGTACATAAATATGGATCTCTTAGTTGGTTGGCCATGTAGTTATCTTCCAAATGTCTTGGAATAAAAAAGTGGAAAGTTTCTAGCATCAATCTGTTTGCTGAAATACCTTAATGGAGATTCCATCAATTCCTGGAGGTTTTTTTTTTTTTTTTTTTGCCAATACCTTCAGTGTAGCTTGGACTTCTTCCTTCTATACCATCAGTTCTTTATCATATGCTACCTCCTGAAATTGTTAAATGTCTACCAATTCTTTTCAGTACAGTGACTTTTTATATTCCTTCTATCTTCTTTTTATACTTCCTGCACTATTAATATTTTGCCCATAGAATCCTTCAACATTGCAACTCAAGGCTTTTATTTTTTGTTCAGTTCTATCCGTTTGATATGTGCCAAGCATGTTCTTCCCATTTGGTTTTCTAACTCAAGGTTATATGCTATAGTCTTTATTATATTGTTATTACTCAGTCCCTTCCCTAGAATGAAAATAGGATGCCCCCAAAAAGTTTGTTGTTGTTATTTGCTATTGAGTTGGCTCTAACTTATGACAACTTTGTGTATAACAGAATTACATTAGACTTATAATTACTGAGAAAGCCATTAAAAGTAGAATGTGTGTGTACACACACATACATATTAACACATTTTATAGTCACTAGTCCTTACAAAGCCCCCTATTGAACAATAATCCTCAATATGTGATATGCGGAATATATTTGTTTTTTTAACATTCTACCTACAAATGTTAACGTTGAAGCATATGCCACAGTAATGTATTTATTTTCTATATCCTCTTCAGTCAGGGAACTAGCAGGATTTGTTTTTCCCTGCATCCTTAGTGCCTACAATTCTTGAAACAGGGCACATGCTCAAAAATATTTCCTGAATACTTGGCTAAATAATCCAATTTTCTTTTAACCACAAAGTTAATCATTGAAATATATTTTTGTATAATGTACTCATGTCAAATATTCTAGAATGAAAATTTACTGCAAAAAAAAAAATGACACAAATTCTATTTAACTACTTCTAAGTCTCCATTCTTCCCTTTCCACCTGTCCTTTCCTTATCGCATATCACTCTATTCTGTCTCCTCTAGTAATGGTGGGTGGTGTTGCCATTGAATCTTTGTGGCTTCTCATTTAACACATCAACTCTCCTTTTCTATATACACAATGTGTGCCATATATTTGACAGGGTTTACATCATAGTAGTTTTACCTGCTATATCTAGTGTATGTATTTTCTCATGGGGTTCAAAATTCCACTAGGAGAGCTTACAGTAAAGAGAGGAGAAGATAATTGAATCATAGAAGACCAAGAAAAACACACTCAATTTCCTGCAGAATTACTGGAAGACATAATAGTCATCTTTACTTCACCTTTGCCCTTTGCTTCCAGTTGGAATATAGTAGTTCTGCAGTTCAGCAGGCTAACTGATTTCAGGGATAGGTGACAACCAGGATGCCTCACCCTGGGCAGCTCAGTTTGGTCAGAGGACAATATCAAGTAATAGCACTCTGATTAAACTAGCCTAACAAGCTAGAGATGCCACCAGTATCAGGAACTGTTACACCACTGAAATAACAATTTTATATACTTTTCTTAATATCCCCAGTGGCAAGCCTATACCTTATAATACTATTCTGTTACTGAAATAGACATTTATTTAACCCATAGTATAGTGCCTAAGGCATTTGACTGCTAACCAGAAAGCTGGTCCTTCAAACCCACCAGTCACTCCTCAGAAGGAAGATTGGGCAATCTACTTCCTTAGTGATACCACCTCAGAAACCCAGTGAGGGGTCGCTATGAGCCGGATCTGACTCAACAGGAGTGAGTTTGCTTGTTTATACACCAGTAATAGGAGACCTCCTGCTACTTACGGTGGTTAAAGTGTTCATCAGGTAACTGAAAAGTCAGTTCAAACCCACCAGCCAAGCTATGGGAGAAAGATGAAGCAGTCTGCTTCTGTAAAGATTTATAGCCTTTGAAACCCTATGGGGCAGTTTTTACTCTATCCTACAGTCACCATGAGTTGGAATTGACTCGATGGCATTTTTTTAAAACATGCCAGGCCTTGTGTTGACACACTCATGTGTGCACACACACACACACACACATACCACTGTACAACAAACTTGCAAGATGAGAATTATTTCTCACACTTTATCCATAAAGCTGGCATTCAGAGACATTAATTCCTTTGCTCAAGGCAACCTGGCAATTGACTGGGGAAAAACTGCTTTTCAAACCTAGGTCCACTCCCCAGGCTCACTGCATTGCATCCTACAACATTTTAACCAAATACTGGATAGGAAAGTGTAGTTTCTGGGTTGCTGTGAGAGAAACATTAGCCTGAATGATCACTGACATATCAAGGGCACTGGGGTGCATGAGCAAAAGGAATCTGAGGTCCTCCACTTGGAGTGGATCCTAAGCCCCATTGTTTCTCAGCTGAATTATCTGAGCTGCACATTCCCACAGGTGTTAGTTCACAAATTGCACATGTTCTGGGCATACAGTGTAATCTCACAGCAGCAACCTCACTATCTCACTGACCAGGGTCTCATGGATTAGTTATTCCCCTCCTAAGTCACTTCTCCCTTAGATCAAACATCTTACATCACAACTCTGAATAATACTGATCCTTCCTTGCTCTATAACATGTCACTGACTATTAACAATCTAACTGCATCAAAGTTCCTTTTGAGGCCAAACACTATATAACAAATTAGGATTCAGAGGGAATTAAAGATTCTTTATTGGAACCCTTAAGAATCAGTCAGATAACCATCAATGTTGGTTATCCACCTCTGCCTTAGACTTTCCAGTGATGGTAATCTTGTTCTCCTCATGAGTCTTCTTATATATTGTTGTGTGCCATTGAGTCAGACCCGACCCATAGCAACCCCTCCTTGGGTTTCTGAGGCAGTATCACTATGGAAGTAGATTGCCCCATCTTCCTTCCGGGGAGTGGCTGGTGGGTTTGAACCGCCAGACTTTTGGTTAGCAGTCAAGTGCCTTAGCCACTATGCTACCAGAGCTCCCTCTTATATATTAGAATATTAATAATTATCAGAATAAAAAAAAATAATAATAATTGTTAAGCCACTTATGACTCATTGGTATAGAAGTATGCAATGCTTAACATATAGGATACATTCTGTGAAATAGGACATATATAACTGGGACATTGGGTGAACACTATTATTAAAACCTTATAGGATCCTGCTTCCAGTTGTCCTCATTACAGCTGCTGCTGCCACCACTGCTGAAGCTGCTGAAAGAGGGCGGAATTGGATGAACAGGCACTTGTAGCAACAGCAGCTGAGAGGCTGAGAAGACAGGAGCAGAAGCAAAGCAAGATGTGGACAGGAAGGAAGCAGAGCAGTGCCCACCCCGCCTCCTGTTCTTTCTCCTGAGTAATAGGAGCAGCCTGTTCCCTAAGCCCTGTCACTGCTTCCTGCTCATGGGGCAATGTCCAAGAAGACATGACATGTCCTCTGCCTCCCTGCCTGTATTTTACCTGTGGTCATGTGAAGCAAGAATGTGTCTCTGGGGTCTTTAAAATCATTCCCCAAAAACCAAACTCATTGCCATTGAGTCAATTCCAACTCATATCAACCTCTTGTGTTTCCAAGGCCATAAATCTTCAAAGAAGCAGACTGCTTCTCTCTGTCTATTGAGCAGCTGGTGGAATTGAACCACGGAACAAAATAGGTGATAGGAAGCCATTCTCACTTCCAAGGAGCGTTTCAGGTGCACTTCCTCCAGGACAGATCTGTTAGTTCTTTTAGCAGTCCATGGTACTTTCAGCATTCTTCGCCAGCACCAAAACTCAAAAGCATCAACTCTTCCTTGGTCTTCCTTATTCATTGTCCAGCTCTCACATGCATACGAGGAGATTGGAAATATCATGGCTTGTGTCAGGCGCACGTTAGTCCTCAAGGAGACATCCTTGCTCCTCAGCACTGGAAACAGTTCCTTCGCGGTTGACTTGCCCAGTGCTACACATTGTCTAATGTCCTGACTGCTACTTCCATTGGCATCAATTGTAGAACCAAGCAACGTGAATTCTTTGACAACCTCAATCTTCTCTCCATTTATTGTGATGCTGCTCATTGGTCCAGTTGTGAGGATTTTGGTTTTCTTTATATTGAGACATAATCCATACTGCAGACTGTATTCTTCAACCTTCATCAGTAAGTGCCTCAAGTCATCCTCACTTTCAGCAAGCATAGTAACATCTGTGTATCTCAGGTTGTTAATGATTCTTCCTCCAATTCTGATGCCACGTTTTCTTCATATAGTCCAGCTTCTCGGATTATTTGCTCAGCATATAGATTGAATAAGTATGGGGAAAGGTTACAACCCTGATGCACTCCCTTCTTGATTTTAAACCATGTAGTGTCCCCTTGGGAGCTCTGGTAGCATAGTGGCTAAGGCACTTGACTGCTAACCAGAAGGCTGGCGGTTCAAACCCACCAGCCACTCCTCGGAAGGAAGGTTGGGCAATCCTACTTCCGTAGTGATACTGCCTCGGAAACCCAAGGAGGGGTCGCTATGAGTCGGGGCTGACTCAACGGCAAACAACAACAACAACAACAAAAGTGTCCCCTTATTCTGCTGCAATGACAGCCTCCTGGTCAAGGTACAGTTGTACATTAATTACTATTAATAATTGCTTTAGTGATCCCACTTTCCATTGAAAAATATTTTCTTCATTCTATATAGTGCATCAAAACTGCAAGTAATGCTGCTATTTTCTGTTTTCTTAACTGCCCAATTATAAACTCTGTTAAAGTAATCATAGTAACATCAATGACTAAAATATTATATCTTCTAAAGAAATATTCTTTATAATCTTAACTGCTACTTCATGTAAAAAATCCAAAGAAGTAAATAATAATGTGAGAGTGACCTTCATTATTTCTTAAGCAGAAGTTAATTAACAGGAAACTAACTTCTTCCATGAACTGACTGTTGCTCTTTGAAATTTTTGGAGTGATTGAAATCCTACCATAAATTCTTTATGGGATTTTCAAAATTACTGAAGTAAAGAAAGTATGTAAAATAATTCCTTATGTATAACTTTGATGGTAGTTAACAAAGGACTCTGATTTATATGAGATCCAACGATATGGTATTGTTTATAAATATTTAATTATATGTCACATTTTAAAATTGAAAGCATTCTTTTGTGATTATTTTCTTTTCAACTGTTTCTGTAAGATGTTTATAGAACACTGACACTTAATTTTGGCTGATGACCAAAAGCTCTGTTTCAAATTAAATATACTTTTTCAACTGAACATGAGTTCAGCAGAGGTGTTTTTGATTTCAGTTCAGTTTAGAAAAATAGAAAGACTGATCTTTATTGGCTGTAATTCAATTCACAAACAAAGCCTTGAAATAATTCTCCGGGACTTTGTGCTTTTTTCTTGCTAGTGTTAAAAATCCTTTCCTAATAAGTATTCTGATATGTTAGATGCTGTTTCAGAGTATCGAGTCACTAAGGAAATAATATAAAGAAATTCAGCAAGTTAAGCAGGTTGAGAAACCGTGGAATACTTTTGACATAGAGTCTCTTAAGCATTTCAGAAAGCCTGATGATTTCTCTCATTGACTGAGAGTAAATGATTTAAATAAAGAGGTAATCTAGACTGTTACTTCCGGTCCAGGTCAACATACTTTCTTTTTCTTACTTAAGGCGTTTCTTGATTGATATTTAGATTTTACATAGCTAACAATTAATCAGATATCTTGAGAATGCCTTTCTTGCAGAGAGTATGCCCTTCTTGGTGCTTTACATCTCTTAGGCACTTTTATGAGTGATACAGAATTTTTGTTTTTGTTTTTTTGGAAGTTTTATGTGCCTCCTCTTATGTGTGCCCCATGTTTTGTGAAAAATACTACATTTATACAGTTTTTTTCATGCCTTTTAAAAATATGATTCAAATAATTCCTGGAAAGTTTGTATACTGTAATAACCAACCAGTTGTTACACTGAGTCAACTCCAACTCATGGAGACCCCATGAGTGTCACAGTGGAACTGTGATCCACAGAGTTTTCTTATTTTTTTAATTAGCTTATTTTTTAAATAGCTAAAAAAAATGTTGTTGTTGTAAATATACACAGCAAACCATATACTAAGGCAATAATATTTACATGTACAATTCACTGGTATTGATTACATTCTTTGAGTTGTGCAACAATTCTCATGCTGTAATCTGAATTATTCCTCCATCTTGAGCAAAACTTACTGCCTGTAATATTCTTATCTACCTTTTTGAGTTGCTGTCATCAGTTTGATACTTGGATGTGTATAAGAATAAAGCTATGCTCCATAAGGGTTTAATGGCTGATTTTTCAGAGGTAGAACTCCAGGGCTTACCTCTGAGGTACCTCTTTTGAGGTGAAGTCAAACCTCCAAACTTTTGGTTAGCAGAGGGGCACGTTAACTGTTTATATTACCCAGGGACTAAATACCAAGGAATGGAAATCTGTTATTTTAAATTATAGTATATACACTCTTTCATTAAATGATGAACTAACTCACCCATTTTGGAACATTTGTTAAATGATCCACTAAAACTCACTCTCGTAGCTAGTGCCTAAGGCACTTGACTACTAACCAGAAGGCTGGGGGTTCAAACCCACCAGCCACTCCTTGGAAGAAAGGTTGGGCAATCTACTTCCCTAGCGATACTGCCTCGGAAACCCAAGAAGGGGTCGCTATGAGTCAGGACTGACTCCACGCATGGCACATAACAACAACAACAACAATATGTGGGAGAGAAGATAAAGATTGAACATAGGATAAAAGCAACAAGGTTTCAGGAGAAAAGCCATACTCATAAGATGGAAAATTTAAAATGTTTAATTTCTGAGAAAAATATCTAAGTAAAACACAGCATGACGAATATCTACAGAAAGAACCACCTCCTCGCAAGTGCTAGCGTGGGTATTTCACTGAGTGACACTTCAATGCAAATGGGGAACGTGCCTATTTATGTTTAACTTAGCTTAAAAACAGCAGCAAAGCTCTGTGCCTAATATAGAAATGTTCCCAGAAACTCTGGTTTGTTTCATGAAAAGAAAAAAAAAAAAAAAAAGAAAGAAAGAAAGATAATTTGAAAAATAAAATGAAAATACATCAATGAATAGCATGTCCTAGTTGTACTTGTATGGAGGGAAAAAAAATGAATGGAGAGTTGGGTTGTTTTTTTTTTTTCTTTTTTCTTTTTTTTCTATAATGATGCAATATATAAGAAGAAAAGTATTAATATCAATTCTTGAATATTCACTGCTATTTATTGCTGTGGACTATAAGTCTAAAGCCAGCTAAGTCCATGTTACTGACTCAGATTTCTCCACTGTTTCCTCCTATCACCATACAATTTAAGACATGCCAGAGAAACATAAGTAGTGAACCTTTCTCCTTCTTCTGCTACTTTATTACTATACTTTGCATCTTTAGTAATCCTTGACTCTTTTGCTGTTATTATTTGCAATCTGTGAAATTAGGCATAGAATTCCATGTCTGTCATCCAGTCCACCTCCTATTCTCAGCTTTCTAAACACATCCAGTACACTACTCAGAGGCTCCAGGATTTGTCTCTTCATCTTAACTTTCATTTTGACCAGCTGCTCTCCCTCAGCTCTCCCATCCTTCCTCATCATTTTGAATTTTAGTGATTTTATTGATTTCATTTCTTCTGACTTCAAATAAGGAGAGGTCACTTAGTCTTGGATACATCTTCTTATATAATTCTTCCACTTTTAAACTTATATTTCTCCTCATTTTAGAGTCACATTCTCCAATTAGATGATGTCTATCATTATCATATTCTTTAATTATTACTTTTAAATACATTTTATTGAAATATAATTTATGTAGAGTGAAATAAATAAAACTAAAGTGACATGGGTCAATGCATTTTTTTTTCAGTGTTCCCTCCCTCCCCTCCTACCCCAGGTAACCAATAAAGTTTCTTTCCATATATAAACCTTTTCTTGACTATTACAATAATGAACTAATACTATATTTGTATTGCCTTATTTTGATTGACTTATTTCACTCAGCGTAATGTCCTCCAAATTTACCCATGATATGTATTTTTTGCAGATTCTACATTATTCTTTAGTTGCATAATATTCCATTGTTTATATGTACCATAGTTGGGTTATCCATTCTTCTGTTGATGGGTACATAAGTTGTTTCTGTCTTTTGACTGTTGTAACTAGTGCTGCAATGAACATGGGTGTGCACATATCTGTTCCTGTCCTGGCTCTCACTTCTTTAGGATATATACCTAGTAATGGGATTGCTGGGTCAAATGATATTTCTATTTCCAGCTTTTTAAGGAATTGCCATACTGTTTTCCACAGTGATTACATCATTTGACAGTCCCACCTGCAGCGTATGAGAGTTCCAGTCTCTCCACATCCTCCCCTGCATTTGTGATTTTCTGTCTTGTTGAACTTTGCCATTAGTGCTGGGATGAGATGGTATCTCATTGTTGTTTTGATTTACATCTCTCTAATGGCTAATGAAGGAGCTTTGGTAGTGTAGTGTCCAAGGCACTTGACTGCTAACCAGAAGGCTAGGAGTTCAAACCCACCAACCATTCCTCAGAAGGAAGGTTGGGCAATCTACTTCCATAGTGACACCACCTTGGAAACCTAAGTAGGGGTAGCTATTAGTCGAGTCTGACTCGACAGCACATAACAATGACAACAATGGCTAATGATAGTGAACATTTCTTCATATTTGCTGGCCACCTGAATATCCTCTTTGGTGAAGTGTCTATTCATGTCTTTTGCCCATTTTTTAATTGGATTATTAATCTTTTTGTTGTTGAAGTGTTTGTGTTTCTTTAAATTTTAGAGCTAAGTCCTTTATCAGATATGTAATCATTTACAAGTATGAATCTGTTGCTGTTACTTTGTTATCTTTTTGTGGTGTTCCCGATTTCTTTGTTCCGTATAATTTTCTGTGCTAAGCCCATTTTGTTTATGAAACGTTATCACTTCCTTCTTTGCCATTGTTTTAGTATTTGCTAAATATTTGTGATTGTCCTCTTTTTTCTTTTGAAGTGAAGGTTTATAGTTTTTCTCTGAAGTTCCCCTGTGATTTTTAATTTTCTTTTCATCCTTAGAATAGTCCATTCTGTCTTGTAGTTGTCTTGACTTCCCTACCATCAAGAAGTTCTTTAACTACACATTTTTTCCCTTGTTTTGGTTTGTATTTGTCCTCATTTGTCAATTGATGTCTCTGGTTTCCTGTTTACAATCTTATAGGCTTACTTATTTTGGATACTTCAATAACTGGGTTGATTTCTGGGATATGTCATCATGTGTGTTAATAGTTCCTTATTGTTTATTGTTGTTGATTCTCTGTCCAGAGGACTCCCTTTACCATCTCTTATAAGGTTGGTCTGGTTTTAACAAATTTCCTTAATTACTGCTTATCTGAAAATCTCCTTATTTCACCATCATATTTGAGGACAATTTTGCTGGGTATATAATTTTTGTTTGGAAATTTTTCTCTTTCAGGGTTTTATATATACATGCCATTGTCTTCTCACCTGCATGGTTTCTGCTGAGAAATCTGAGCTTAATCTTATTGGTTTCCCCTTGTAGGTAACCTTTTGTTTTTTCCATGCTACTTTCAAGATTCTTGCTTTGTCTTTGATTTTAGTGAGTTTGATGATGATATTTCTTGGTGATTTTCTTTTGAGGTCTAGCCTGTTGGGGTTCACTGGACTTTTTGAATGTATATATTCTTTCATCTTTCATCATACCAGGGAAAATTCTCTTCCAACATATCCTAGACAATTTTTTCCGCATCTTTATTTGTGTCTTCCTATTCTGGAATTCCAATTACACATAGTTATTCCTTTTCATGGTATCTCACATGAACCTTAGGCTTTCTTCATTTTGTTTTGATCTTTTTTTTCTGATTGATCCCTGTCCAAAGATGTATTGACATATTTGTCTTCAATCTCACTAATTTTGTCATCCATAGATTCAATTCTACTCCTTTGCCAATTCAATGTGTCATCTATTTCTGAGAAATTAGTAGCAATCTTCTGGATTTCTATCTGTAGATTTTTTTATCATTTCTAATTTTTCATTTATTTTGACATTTTGCTCTTGTATTGTCTTTCAAAACTTTTCTAGGGTTTTTGTTGTGTTTTCCTCAATTTTGTCAGTGTTTTCCTCAATTTTGTCAATATTTTCCTTGATCTGTCTCTCAATCCTTTGAAGGTACCTAAATAAAATTCTTTCAAATTCCTTGCAGGGAGTTTCAATGCTGCATCTTCCTCAGGGATGTATTCTGGGTCTGTATCCTGCTGCCTTTTTTCTACTGCTTTATTTTGATTCTTTGTGTGGACTGTGATGCTCTGCTGGCTCCAAGACATTGTGACATTTTGTATTTATATTTAATTGGTGATTGTATGTTGGAGTGACTTACGCACAATTTTCATTTTCTTTGTTTTGTTTGAATGTTATCTATGTAAGCAGGGTTCTGTGCTCCTCTATTCACTAGTTACCAGCACTTACACACTCACCACCGGTCTCATTTCCCATTGCAGACTTTTGTATGTCCCTGCCGTCCTTGGCAAATGAAGCCTATTTTTAGGTCCCTGGAATCCAAATGAGAATGCTATCACTTTAAATATCCAAAACGGCTGCCTGTAAACAATCAAAATGGACAGCCAAAAGTCCACAGCTCAGGTTGTTTCCCTTCGTTCTGCTTCCCTCCCTAGTCACAGGCCACCAACACAGTTGTCCCTACAACCCTTGGTGACCAGGGCTGATATTTAGGTCAATTCTCACATCCCAACACCACTTGGAAATATTCAGACTGTTAGTCCCTTCAGAGTAGCTGACAGTCTGCAGCTCTGATCATCTCCAAGGTCACAGTTTTCATTCAGGTTTTTCCACTACTTGGTGCTAGTATACTACCTTTATATGTCTGTATACTTTTTTTCAAAGCTCAGGGCTCCAAGATTATCTTCTGTATCTCTGCCAATTGGTTTCTCTTTTCTTTGTTGAAGAGTTTCTGTGTAGCTTGTCTGTCTATTCCACCATTTTTACCAGAAGTTCCTCTGTCTTTATCATATTCATATAAATCTTTATCATCTTAACCACTCATCAAATATGTTTAATAATACCACTCACATTTTACCAGTGAGTATCTTTGCATTTTACTTTCTCTGCCATAATTAACATTGCAGACTCATTTTCCTTTAGGAGAAGCTCTGATTTTGATTTCATAAAGCCCCACCAGTGATTCTTCATTTGTTATGTCTGTCAAAAACCTCAGTTGGCTCATAGACTCCTAATAGGCACTGCATTGTAGATTTTGTGAAACTGGGAAGAGTAGTACTATTTTGTAAGTTGGACAGAAATAGGGTGAAAATAGAGTTCAGTGCAGCTACCTGCACAAGTATGGTTGGAGGATTTTATGAGGCTTATCAGCACAAGTCAGAAAGATGTTGAGGATTTAGTTGTGGGAAGTTTCAATATTAGTCAATAGCGTGATGTGACTGCCAAAGTGCAAAGGCAATTTTAAGCTACTTAGTCAGAATGCCATTTCCAAAATAAAGGAGATAAAAACCTCTTTCTATTTTGTATCAAACTACAAAGCACAGAGTTATATTAAATTATATGTGCCATATATTCAACAATATATATTATGATAAATCAAAATTATGCCTTATGAGTATTCCCTGTGGAAACTTAGAACATTAAATCTTAAGAGTCATTAATTTGCAAGGCAAAGCTTTAAATTTCTCATACATAGAGATATAACACCATTGTCAGTAAAGAGTAATCCCCAGTTTCCTAAGAAAACACATGCTTATCCAAATATATTAAGATTTAGGGATATAAAT
The DNA here is from genome assembly GCF_000298275.1 of Orycteropus afer afer. NCBI lineage: Eukaryota > Metazoa > Chordata > Mammalia > Tubulidentata > Orycteropodidae > Orycteropus > Orycteropus afer. The sequence continues at coordinate 2,620,421 of NW_006921815.1, forward strand.
AATCAAATTTCTACTTGTAATATTTAAATTATAATTATTGTTGTTTATTTCCTTACATCAAAGTTTTATTTAAACTTAATTCAAGCCTTATCATTATCATTATCTCAGTCAAAACTAGTGCCACCATGGGTGGCATATAACATATTATTTTCATTACTGAGGTATGTGAGAGTTGATGCTGTTACTGGAAATTTTTATTCTAAGCCACAATAACCATATATTTAGTCACTCCCTTGGTATGTACATGCATTTTGAGCATCATCTACATGTTGTTGTTGTTGTTATGTGACATTAAGTTGGACCCAACTCAGAGTGACCCCTCCTTGGGTTTCTGAGGCAGTATCACTATGGAAGTAGATTGCCCAACCTTCCTTCCAAG
>NW_006921815.1:2621249-2623127 GCF_000298275.1 Orycteropus afer afer
CCTTCCTTCCGAGGAGTGGCTGGTGGGTTTGAACCGCCAGCCGTCTGGTTAGCAGGCAAGTGTCTTAGCCACTATGCTACCAGAGCTCCCTACAAAGTTATAGACACTTGCAAATTTTTGATCATCCCTCTAGACTAATTATTACACTCTGCTTAACAACTTTTTTTTTGTTTTGTTTTTTAAGTGTTCTATCAATTGATTATACAAGGATCCACAACAGGATGTAATTCATGTCCTCAAAGGCTAATGTGTCGCCCTCAAACAGTGCCCGCAACATGAATTAATCTTTAAGAGGTTTAACAATTTTTTTTTTGTCTGAAAGTTTGGAAAAATATGTGGTATTTGATATACCTTAAAAAAGGAGCATGGTAAATCTATCTGATTCCAAAGAACAAATTTAATGTTTGACAGTGGATGGGGAAATGAAGATTTCAGCTGATTTTATTTGTATAAAATTCTAATAAGCACAAGTATATGTTTCATATCATGTCCATTCAGGCAACTTCCAGTCCCATAAGTTTTTATTTTATTTTGTTTTTAAAGGAAAGCAGCTCTCCTGTTTGTTATTTCACCCTAATGGTTTTAAAAACCCCAAACCTTGACTCTTGCAACACTAGACCATAAGAGTGATACAGGCAAGTAAGGCACAGGGTATGGTTCTGCTGGAAGTTCTAGGGCTTAGTCCATTGGGCAGGTAAATGTAGTGATGGGGGCTGCAGGGGTACAGGCTGATTCTGGTGCTCAGGTGGGCAAAACAGCAGGTGAGGCTGATTGTGCTCCACTCTTTTCTCCTTTGCTTCTTCTCTCACCTGCTCCCACCACTGCTCTTTCTGTCAATGCTACTGCTACTGTAGGTGCCCATCCCTCTGGGCTCCACCAGTAGCAATAGCAGCAGCAGCAGGGACATGGACAACTGACAAGGGATTTCTATAAAGTTTTAAGTATTGTTTGCAAACGTCCAAATCATATAAAGTCTTATATCATAGATCGTATTGTGGGCATTAAGTGATGCATACCCGTCTATATATTACACAGGTATATATACTATACCTAAATCTATACATACAAATACAGATATAAAAAACTCTCACTGCTGTGGACTTGGACTTGACTCATAGCAACCCCTCCTTGGGTTTCCAAGACTGTATCACTATGGAAGTAGATCGGCCAATCTTTCTTCTGAGGAGTGACTGGTGGGTTTGAACCTCCAGCCGTCTGGTTAGCAGTCAAATGACTTAGGCACTATAAATATCGACAGATATATACACTATATAGTACACACAGTGTATGTTGTTAACTAGCTATTGAATGAGACTGACTCATTGTAACTACATGACCAATAGAATGAAAAAACATCAAGTTCTACGTCATCCTCATGATCAATTGTGAAGCATACCAGTGTGAGCCATAGGGATTTCACTGGCTGATTTTGGAAATAAATTTTGTGCCTTTCTTCTTAGAGTTTCTTACACTGAAAACTTCACTGAAACCTGTTCAGCATTATAGCAACATTCAAGCCATTGGAGGTCTGTGGACTGACCTACCAGTTGAGGTTGGACATGAAATACATTGGCTGGGAATTGATCTATGTCTCTACCATGAAAGGAAAGAATTCTACCACTGAAATACCACTTCCCTCATAAAGTGTATAAGTGTGTATATGTATGTGCCCCTGGAAGACACAAAAAGTTAAATGTCTGACTTAAACTTTTAAAGGTTGATGGTTTGATCTCACTCAGAGATGCCTTTAGAAAAACCTGGAACCATTTTGCTTCAAAATTCACAGCCTTGAAAACTCTATGGTATGCAGCTCTGCTCAGCAGCACATGGAGTAGCCATGAGTTGGAAGTGACTCAATGGCAACTGTTTACATATATA
>NW_006921815.1:2623392-2628711 GCF_000298275.1 Orycteropus afer afer
AAGTCTGGACATTCTTGTTTCCAAGGCACATTCCAGCTCCACTTCTTCCAGGACAGATTTTCTCATTCTTTTGGCAGCCCGTGGTACTTTCAGTATCCTTTGCCAACACCACAAGTCAGAAGTATCAACTCTTCTCAGGTCTTCCTTATTTATTGTCCATCTTTCACATGCATATGAGGCAGTTGAAAACATCATGGCTTGGGTTAGGCACACCTTAGTCTTCAAAGAGAAATCTTTGTTCTTCAGCACTTTAAAGAAGTCTTTTGCAGCAAATATTCCCAGTGCAATATGATGTCTGATTTCTTGACTGTTACTTCCATTGCTGTTGATTGCAGAATCAAGTAATATGAAATCTTTGACAATTTCAATCTTTTCTCCATTTATTGTGATGTTGTTTATTTGTCAAGTTATGATGATATTCATTGTCTTTATGTTGAGGTGTAACCATAATACAGACTGCAATCTTTAATCTTCATCAGTAAATGCTTCAAGTCACCTTCACTTTCAGCAAATAAGGATGTGTCATCTGCATATTGCAGGTTGTTAATGAGTCTTCCCTCAATTCTGATGTTGCATTTTTTTTCATATATTCCAGCTTCTCAGATTATTTGCTCGTGTACAGATTAAATAAGTATGATAACACAACCCTTACACACTCTGTTCCTGATTTTAAACCATGCAGTATCCCCTTGTTCTGTTCAAATGACAGTTTCCTGGTCTATGTACAGATTTCTCTTGCACACAATGAAGTGTTCTGGGATTCCCATTGTTCTCAATGTTATATATAATTTGTTATGATCCACACAGTTGAATGATTTTGCATAGTAAATAAAACACAAGTAAATATCTGTTTGGTATTCTTTGTTTTCAGCCAAGATCCATTTGACATCAACAATGATATCCCTCATTCCACATCCTCTTCTGAATCCAGCTTGCACTTCTGGAAGTTCCTTGTCAATACACTGCTGTAATCATTTTTGAATTAACTTCAGCAAGATCTTACTTGAATGTGATATTAAAGATATTGTTCATACACACACACACACAATGTCCTACTGCATATATGTGCATGGTCCCATAAGATTATAATTTCAATTGGAGAACAGAATGTAGCAAATGCAACAACTCCCACACAAAACACATATCTCATGTCTCTTGTGTACAAAATAATTGCATTGCCAGGCATATAATGGTACAGTGCATATATAACCTATAATACTTATGTTTTGAGAGTCATGTTGTTGTTGTTGTTTTGTGCCAATGAGTCGTCTCCAACTCATAGCTACCTTTCCTTGGGTTTCCGAGGCAGCATCACTATGGAAGTAGATTGCCCAACCTTCTTTCTGAGGAGTGGCTAGTGGGTTTGAACCACCAACCTTCTGGTTAACAGTCAAGTGCCTTTAGCACTACACCACAAGAGCTCCCTTGAGACATTATGGTAATATTTTTGAAAGAAAATTAAACAATACTAAAGAGATATCACTCCTCAGAAGGAAGGTTGGGCAATCATCTTCCGTAGTGATATTGTTGTTGTTGTTATGTGCTGTCAAGTGGCCCCGACTCATAGCAACCCCTCCTTGGGTTTCCGAGGCAGTATCACTACAGAAGAAGATTGCCCAACCTTCCTTCCGAGCAGTGGCTGGTGGGTTTGAACAGCCAGCCTTCTGGTTAGTAGTCAAATGCCTTAGGCACTAAGCTACCAGAGCTCCTTCCCTAGTGATACTACCTCAGAAAAACAAGGAGGGGTCGCTATGAGTGGTATAAAGTACATATATACATACATAAGTCAGTATAATAGACCTTAAGAGTCATAATAAAGACCTATTTTACATGCTTATGTATGTACTATACTGTACTTTTCATCTAAAAATTATACCATATAACTGTATATGCTTCGACTCATAGGCAGCAACACCCAGTCTTATTTATCTCACATGTTTTTAACGAAACCAAAACAAAACTCACTGCCATCGAGTTGGATCCCACTCATAACTACCCCTCCTGGGGTTTCTGAGGCAGTATCACTACGGAAGTAGATTGCCTGATCTTCCATCAGAGGAGTGACATCTCTAGTATTGTTTAATTTTCTTTCAAAAATATTACTATAATGTCATCATGGCTCCCAAACACAACAAAACTAGTTTAGTAATAGCAACGGCAAGAAAAGAAGGAAGAGCATTGATTAGAAAGTAAAACAAAGGTTATTAAACTGCACACAGGTGAAAATCAGTAAAAGTTATTGCTCACAATTTAGGAATGTTTAACTTGACAATCACAATGATCCTTATAAACAAAGGAAGATTTATCTTAAAGAACTAGCTCCACTAAAAGCTTTAAGACAAATGAAAATATGACAGGGACGTATATCAGATATGGAGAAATTGTTAATGATATGGATTAAGGACCAAACACAAAAGTGAATTGTTCTCAACACATTGATGATCACTGTTAAAGCATGAAGCTTTTCAAGATGCTTAAAGAAAAGCAGCCCAAAGTACGATATGGTGTTCGAACAATATCCAAATCACATATTATCTTATTTCACAGAACACATCATGGACTTCATATGATATATTAACTCTATCTATCTATCTATCTGGGGATATCTTTGGAATGAGGACTATCATCGCTTATGTCAGATGGATCTTAGCTGAAAGCAAAGAATACCAGAAAGATGTTTATGTTTTATTAACTTATGTTTTATTGACTGTGCAAAAGCATTTGATTGTGTGGTTTATAACAAATTGTGGAGAACATTGAGAAGAATGGGAATTCCAGAACACTTGATTTTACTCATGAGGAACTGGTATATAGATCAGGAGGCTGTTGTTTGAACAGAACAGGAGCTACTGCATGGTTCAAAATCAAGAAGGGAGTGGGTCAAAGTTGTATCCTTTCACAATACTTATTCAATATGTGTGCTGAGCAAATAATCCAAGAAGCTGGATTATATGAAGAAGAATGTGACAAAAGGATTGGAGGAAGATTCATTAACAACCTGTGATATGCAGATGCACAACTTCACTTGCTGAAAGTGAGGATGACTTAAAGCAGTTACTGATGAAGATTAAAAACTATAGTCTGCAATGCAGATTACACCTCAATATGAAAAATACAAAAATCCTCACAACTGGCCCAATAAACAACATGATAAATGGCGAAATGATTGAAGTTGTCAAGGACTTCATATTACTTGCTTCTATAATCAACACCAATGGAAGCAGTAGTTAAGATATCAGATGACATAATGTATTGGAGAAATCCACTCATAAAGACCTCTTTAAGTGATGAAGAGCAAAGACGTCTCCCTGAAGACTAAGGTGAGTCTAACCTAAAGCATGGTATTTTCAATAGCCTTTTACGCATGTGAGAGTTGGACAATGAATAAGGAAGACCCAAGAAAAGTTGATGCCTATGAGTTGTGGTGCTAGAGAAGAATGTTAAGAGTACCATGGTTTGCTAAAAGAGCTAACAGATCTGTGCTGGAAGAAGTGCAGCTAGAACGGTTCTTGGAAGTGAGAGTGGCCAGACTTGTCTCACCTGCTTTGGTCATCTCAGAAGTAGCCATTCCCTGGAGAAGGATATCGTGCTTAGTAAAGTGGAGGGTGAATGAAGAAGGGGAAGGCCTTCAATGAGATTGACTGACACAGTGGCTGCAATGATGGGCTCAGGTATGATAGGGATCATGAGGCTGGCACAGGACTGGGCAGTGTTTCATTCTGCTGTGCGTAGAGTTGCTATGAGTTGGAGATGACTCAATGGCACCTAACAACAAAAACAGCTATCTGTCTGTCTGTCTGTCTATCTGCCTACCTACCTACCTATCTGTCTCTATATATCTGAGTTAATTGAAAGGTCAGAGTTTCAAACTCACCAGCTACTCCACAGCAGGAAATGTGGCAGGCTGCTTCTTTAAAGATTTACAGCCTTGGGAATTAATGGGACAATTCTACTCTGTCCTAGAGGGAGGGTTCTTATGAGTCAAAATTAACTTGACAGCAATGGGATGGGTAGGACAAAAATCTATCATTTCAATTAGTTTAAAGAACACACTATTTGAAATAGAATAAAAAAGAAACACTGTAATACATTTAAAATCATATAGTAAAATATATCATTACAGTATCATTCTAAAGGGCTTTATAAATATAAGCAGAAAGATTAATATCTACTTATGTAACATGGAGATTATATTCCTGCAATGAGGCCCACTAGACAGTGAGCATAAAGGAGCTCTGGTGCAGTAGTGCCTAAGACATTTGATTGCTAACCAGAAGGTTGGTGGTTCAAACCTACCAGCCAATCCATGGAAGAAAGATAGACAATGTACTTCCATAAAGATATATCACCTTGGAAACCCAATTGGGGTTGCTATGAGTTGGAATCCACACCATGGCAGTGAATTTTGAGACTGTAAGCATAATGGTGGCAACATAAGTTACTTTTGGGTTAGCATTCAGGCACATTGCCTAGTGCTAAATAAATATTTGTATCAATTGACCAAACAAGTGGAATTCTTAAATAGGTTCTCAAAGAGAGCAATGAGAGTATATATATATAAATATATATATTTAAAATTTAAGAAGTATTAAAATCAAATTTAATGGGTATCATTTAAATTTTTAGCCAAGATAAGGCTTCACACACTGATATCAAGATTTTTGGTAGAATAGAAATAAGAAAAGCAATATTAGGTTTTTCACATTGATCAAAAAGTTTGATTAGCATTTGTTGACACTACTGATTAATAACCCTAACCATGGTATTTTCAATTGCTTCATATGTGCATGAAATCTGGACAATGAATAAAACTGAAGAAGAACTGATGCCTTTGAATTGTGGTGTTGGCCAAGAATACTGAAAGTACCGTGGACTGCCAGAAGAACAAACAAATCTGTTCTGAAAGAAGTGGAGCTGCAATGCTCCTTAGAAATGAGAATGGACAGACTTGTAATTATTCCCATACTCAAACCAAAAAATAAAACTCACTGCCGTCAAGTCAATTCTGACTCATAGAGAACCTCACTGGGTTTCTGACTCAGTGAATCTTTATGGTAGTAGATTGCCCATCTTCCTTCCATGTAGCAGCTGGTGGGTACAACTGACCTTCTAGTTAGCAAACAAATGCCTTACTCACTATACCATCAGAGCTCCTATCCCCATACTGAGTATACTAAATTGATAGAAATTTATTTATTTATTTATTTATTTTTTATTAGGATTTGGGTGAAGATTTACAGAGTTAATTCACTTTTCATACAGCAGTTCCCATATACTTTGTCTCATGTCATTGACCAAAATTTACAATGCAGCAGCTCC
>NW_006921815.1:2635866-2669107 GCF_000298275.1 Orycteropus afer afer
TTTTTTTTTTAATTTACTCCACTTCCCTTTTTCAAATAATACAGAGATGATGAGGCCCACTAGATGGTGAGAATAAAGGAGCTCTGGTGCAGTATTATTCCAATAATCTTACAAACACACTTTCTGGGCAAATGTGACAAAGATGGAGGCAGAATCTCCTTGTGAAAACTCCAAAAGGTCATTATTCTTATCATGTTCATGTTAGGAGTCAAAAAAGACAATATAGTAAGTCAACATAATGGTCATATGAATTGATTTAGTCAGTCTAATGGCAGAGGATCTTACATGTTCCTGATCTTATGCGTAGTAACTATTTTGAATAGCGTAACATTCTTTTGTGAAACAATTTAAAATAGTCTTTTATGGGGAGTTTGTGTTCATGCTAGGTCTTAAACAACACATTAAAAGTGTACTGATATAAATATTAAAACAAGTATACTACCAAGAGTTCTAGACTTAGATGAAACAATAATACTTTCTCTCTCATTGATAATTCATGCTACCAGAGCTCCCGTTATAATGGCATGAAATGTACAAATAGCATGAAATCAGCCGCTGCTTATATTCAGAAAACTGGATTTCCTTATTAGCAATAAACTAAACATTAAACAGAGATGGAGCAAAAGCTCTTTTGAATTTCAGCAGAGATAGGAGAAAAAAAAGATGCTGTCTTTCTTTCACTTAAAGATTAAGCTCAAATGAAGTACTTTGCTCTTTGGTCATGTGTTGCTTCCCTTGAGACAAGACTAGGGATATCAGGAAAAAGATAGATACAAAGAATACAGCAGTATCAATACACATCATACAATAATGAGAAATGAACTGTTATAGTCACGTCTTAGCACTGAGAACCAAATATCACACCCATCAGACCAGGAGCATGTGCAGTCCTTGCCTTTGACCTATGGTCATTTTCAAATTCTATATCACCTCTTTGACTTGCAATGATTGGCATAAGTCATGGAGGACCTACTGAATGTTTATTGTTGTTATTATTTTTATTTTAATCGATCAATCTATTGTAAAGGGATCCTTTCCTAGGAAATGCATGAAAATGTTCTCCAGGATGTTAACTGATCACCAAATATATATATATTTTTTTACTTTTTCTTTTAATCTTTAGAGGTCATTCTTGGCAAAGTTCTATCCAGTTGCAGAATGCCAGATAAGATGCCATTCAAAATACATCTATCCAATTATCTGCAACAAATATATATACATAAATATATATACATACATATATATATATACACATATATAAATGAGCATTTATATATGTGTATATATATATACACACACACATAAATGCTCATTTAAAGTGAAAGTATACGCTCCCTAGTAATTAATGTAATTTTGTTTTTTTTTTGAGTGTGCAGTATGATAGTTTTCTCTTTATATGTGACCTTTCCGTTCCTGGGTTTGTAGTTTTGCCAAGATGATTTACTAGACCACAGTTATGCAAAGGGATCTGACAGTCTGATATGCAAATAAGGTGCATCAAATCCTTGTAATGAGTGGTTTATTTTTATGCAAATAAGGTACATTAACTTTTGTGGGGGGATTGGTCAATTACTAGGCAAATTAGGTGACTATGGCCTAAATTCTGGTGACCTAGTGCCACTCTGATAAGAATATACCTCAATGGGATGGCCATAACAAACAGGAGTTTATTTTTATAATTTGGAGGCTTTCAGTCTGAGTTCAAAGTGTCAGGCTCTAGGGGCTGTGTGAAAGCCCCTCATCCTTGGGCTTCAGCTCTGTATCTTGCTCCCAGCCCATTGGAGCTACAGGCATCTCTTCACTGAAGCATCTACTGGCTGCTGAGGCAAATAAAATGGCACAGTCCCGATGTTACAAGACCACACGGCAGACCATTGATTCAAGTCCATTGAAAGTCCCAGGATCGGCAGAGCATTGCAGGTTGCTGAACAATAACTCGGCTACGTACAGGGTTTAAGCATGCCGTAAGCTAGAGAACATTCCCCAAGGCTTCTTATATACAGTACACAGACCACATTGCTAGGGCAGCCACTCAGCTGCTCACAGTAGATTCCACCATGGTGTTGATTACCAGTCTCATCATGAGGAACACTACATCCAGCTGCCCATCCAGCAAGATACAGAGCTGAAGCCCAAGGTTGAGGGGCTTTCACACGGCCCCTAGAGCCTGACACTTTGAACTCAGACTGTCTCATCATGAGGAACACTACATCCAGCTGCCCAGCCACTAAACCAAGGCCAAACAAGTTGACACACAAACTTAACTACCACACTAGGGGATTAGTCAGTTTGTGGTACTGGTGGGAGGAGTAAATTAATAAAGTTGTTAACACACAGGGTTGAGCTGAAACCTCACAAACATAAAAAAGAAGAACCTGGACCAGAGCAAATCCTTTGGACCAAGGATCCCTGTTCTGAGAACCTCATAGACCAAAGAGACAGAGAGAACTGTAAGAGACAGCACAAGTCAATACAGAACAAGTGGTGAGAACCAGGAGACTGGTGCATGATGTCTGTGGTAGACTTCCTGGCAAGAGAGATGAATGCCTTTGAGGAGGAGGCTTGCTGGTACAGAGGTGTGACTTCAGGAATTTGTCCGCAGAGCTAAAGAGCTGTAACACTTGCTTGATCAGGCTAGAGAACAGGCTGAGAAGGGCTCAACAGCAGTGATCCCAGAAGGCTGGCCAGTAGGCATAGTGAAGAGAAGGGTTGAGAGTAGTATTGCCTGACCGTGGGCATGGCTGAGAAATATCTGAGAAATGTTTTAGTTGGAAGCTGTCCTAATTGATGAACTGTGTCCTATATCCTGTATTCTGTTACTTCCAAGTTGATTCTGGTCCTGTATTGTGTTAATTCCCTAATAAACTACATAATTGAGAGCATGGTGTTTGAGTTCTGTGTGGTTTCTGCAACAAATAATCAAATCCAGCAGAGGAGCAGAGAGTGCTGTAGGGAGGACAGCAGGTATTGGAATTGATTAAAAAAAAAGTTGTATAGTGGAGGTATGTCTGATCACCACCTCATAGGAACCAGCTTTGGTAGTCTTGTTTCTCCTTCATCCTCCTGAACCCAGATAGCTTCTGACACAACATGATTCCAGAGTGAGAGATGAGGAGCCCATGTAGAATCAAGGGTATAAATGAATGATTCCTCTTTTAACTACCAACAATCATAAGTAAAATTTTTAAATTATTATTATTATTTTATGTACCAGAGATAATGCAGTACATAATTTTTACAAGCTGGTATGCTTCTGTACTTTTTGGGAGAAAGGGTAAATGTTTCTTTTTAGAAACAAACAAAAAAGCAGGCCTTTGAAATCTTTGGAACATTGTCAATTGTCCTTACTTTCAGAAGGGAAATAACAATCTAAACTGTTCATCATACTGTGCAATGCATAAAACTAAATAATCCACCTTACCTGTTATTGGTCATTCTTAATGCTAAATTCTACTTTAATGGATATGCTGAAACTGAAAATCGCTATCACGCAAAACCTTTAACCATTCCAGCCAGTATAGCCCCTTACTGAACTATTACAAGAGCTTGTTTTTTAAAGACCATATCCTAGATAATCTCATGATTTTAAAATATACAATGTCCCTCTCAACATCTGTTTCCCTTTCATCCATCAGGCGTTTCTCTTCCCTCAGGCTTTCCCCTTGATTTATCCAATTTTCATCTTTCCTTGCTAGCATTTCTGTGCCACTTTTTCACACTACTCCATATGCTTAGGAAGCCTTCCAGATTACATTCATCAGACTACTGCAGCTTCCTACATATACTCCCCAAAAAACAACCTGCTCAGTCAAACATTCCAACCATGACCTTTTACAAATATGTATTTCTTTTATGTATATTTAATTGTTGTATTTTTCTTTCCCTTTCAGGGCCATCACATGTTAAATTAGAAATTTATTATTAATTGATTTGCAGAAGGTTTCATAATTTATTTATTGCATTGCTTATGAATGAATGATTATTTTTAATCACAGCAACTCATTATGTCCCAATAACAAATAGTGAAGGTGATAACACTATTAGCATATTAATAAAATATGCTGATTAGCTTTAATGTTATCTATAGTTCTCCCATTAAAAAGAAGATAGTATATGCAAAAATAGATGAAGAAATTCTTATCTAGAATATATTTGAGATATATTTTTTCTTAAAATACAAATCAATACCAAATTACAAATTAAAAAAGTGAAGCCAGAAAACTGAAGGTCAAAGTGTAGTTTACACTTGTAAGATTTGAATTCAGTTCACCTAAATCTGTTTTAAAATCCCCTCATCACTAATGTCCTCATCACTAATGTCCTCATCACTAATTTGGGAGCTCTGGTGGCGTAGTGCCTAAGGCATTTGACTGCTAACCAGAGGCTGGCTATTCAAACCCACCAGCAACTCCTGGGAAGGAAGACTGGGAAATCTACTTCTGCAGAGATACCGCCTAGGAAACCCAAGGAGGGGTAGCTGTGTGTTGGACCAGACTTGATGGCAGTGAGTTTATTATTTATTTATTTATTGGTTTATTACTAATGTATGCTATGAAAAAGGAAATACATGAATTATTAGCCATGTTTTAAAAATATTTGTCATATACTGACACGGTGCTTCTTATTAGTTCATATGGTAGGTTAGGAGCATCAGGCAAGAGAAGAACTGGTGCTTCTCTTACTCTAACTCCATACAGGCCAATGCTTCACAAGTCCTTTACATTTCAAAGCTTTGTTTTTCACATTTAGCAAATAGTGATTGTAATGAATACCCTGAGTACTCCACACATTGTTTTAATTATTCTCAGTATTAAATGAAATAACATAAAAAAACTTTTAAATAATAATAATGGAACAGACTTGAATAAGAAATAAGACATGCAGGAGAAAATCTGGGTAATTAAAACAATTTCAAAATTTCAAACAGCTAAGTAAAGGTGAATATACCCTGTAGTATGCTACCCTTTTTTGGTGACTACACTGATAATATCCAGTAGCTGTTGTCCATAAATATTGCTTTCTTAGTTAAAATAGAAGCACTCATTCCTAGAAAGAATGCAAGTGAGGATGAAAGCAATTTCCTCCTAAAGCAGTAGAGGGATTCAAAAGTCTCTTAAATTCATTTTTGGTGTAGATTTCTGTGGTTTTAAGAGGACTTTTTTTCCCCCCAGAATTTTCATAGTAAGATATTCACAATTATTTCAATGCTTGACATCTTTCACAGCAGGGAGGTAAAGTCATGGCAGTAGATGGAGTGACATATTTGATAGACTATTCAGAAATAAACTCCATAGGGAAGAAGTGGAAGAATAACAAACAGTGTGAAGTAGGGGAGAAGAGAACTGGAAATCTTTACAGAGGTGTTAGTAAGTTAAACAACAACAACATAAAAAAAAAGAAAATGCTACCATTGAGTAGATTTTGACTCATAAAGACCATATAGGTCAGAATAGAACTGTCTCTTAAGGTTTCCAAGGCTGTAAATCATTACAGATGCAGACGGCGTCTTTCTCCCATACTGCTGTGCTTGAACCACTGACCTTTTGGTTAGCAGCCCAATGCTTTAACTACAACACCACCAGAACTCTAGTCTCTTAATAATTTAGAACTATGAAATTTGAGCAAAATGGACAAAGTAAAAATGGTCTATAGTTGGAATTCCAAAAATAGCAATAAATAAACAAAATCCAAACTTTAATTCCTCACTTAAGGGCCAATGTTCTCATACTGAGACTAAAAAACTGAGATTTAAAGATTGACACATACTGTATTCTGTAAAATATTTGACAGATTCCAATTTATACTGGAGGGAAAACATCCTTTCAAATAGTAACACATTTTTAAACACTCATCATGGTAAAGAAAATAACTCATCTATTCCTAAATTAGGAGCTCTGGTGGCACAGTGCCTAAGGCATTGACTGCTAGCTAGAAAGTTGGTAGATCAAACCCACCCATCTCTCTGTGAAAGAAGACGGGGCAATCTACTTCCATAAAGATTTACCACCTTTAGAAACCCAATGGGGTCACTATAAATCAGAATTGACTCCATGGCAATGAGTTTTTTGTTGTTTTTTTTTTTTTAATCCTGTATGTCTATTTATTAATAGGTACAAACACATTTGTGTAGTGATATCAAATTAATCTAGTGCTTTAAACTGCACTGCCCACTATAGTTAATAGGTCCAGGTGGCTATTTAAATGTAAATTAATAAAAACAAGATACAGTTGAAAATTTAATTCCTCAGTCACACTAGCCACATTTGAGTGCTCAAGAGCCACATGTGGGTATTGTACCAGTCGGCATAGATGTAAAACATTTCCATCATTGCAAAAAGGTCTTTTGAACAGCACTGTTTTACTATAATACATTTTTCCCAAATTTTAACTTAAAAGTTTTGTTTTTCATAACTTGTCAGCTTTTCTAAAATCATAAATAATCTTAATATGTAATAGTATTTAAATGAAATTTAAATACAAATAAAAAGTAAATGTAACATTTTTCATACTAAATGCTATATTAATTTAAATTTTTACATTTCAGTATTTTGATATTTATGATTTCACTTGTACTTTTGAAACCTTATTATATAACTTCACAATTGCATGGTAATCAGGGATCTTGGAGTGAGTTGGCCGCTTTTTCATTGAATCCTGGCAATGAAGCTACTAGCTAGTCTTTTTCACATGAGTATCTAGCATGTAGTCAGTACATGTTTTTGGAAAGATGGACCTTCTCATGCAATTCTCAGGGAAGATCATTCAGCATCTGCTTCACCACATGCACAGGCAAGGGATTTACTACCTCAAAAGGGAATTCTTTATTTTTAATATTCTCTATTTTTAATATAGGTCAGTTAGATGTTTCTTCATTAAAAATAAATCCAAATTCACCTGATTGTGTAATTTCCATTAATACTACTTATATCAGATGAAGTTTAAAGGAAATTTATTTATGTTCCCATGTAAAAGCCTTCACAATATTTGTAGGTGACTATAATGCTTAACCTGCCAACTGTCCTCATAAGGCTTTGTTTTCAGATACTTTTTTCCACTTTTAATTTCTCAATGTCTCTCACAAGGCCATGTCCAAAAACATTACATTTTCTAGCTCTTCTGATCATGCAGAGAATTATGGGAAATTATCTCTGTGGCTCTGTACAGTATACTTCTATTAATGATGCCCAAGGTTCCATTAGCTTTTCTTGGCATTCTCATTACAGGATGACTCAGTCCACTTACAATCAACTAAGAGTTCCTAAGTCTTTAAGATGATGTGTTGTCAAATCATGACTCCTTTGTCCTTGGCCCTTTCAGTTGGTTTCTTATATGTGAAAGGCAGACTTTGTTTCATGTTGTTGGTTTGGGCATACTGTACCTATAAGTTAATATTTTCTAAAATCTCATCTGTCAATCATCTATTCAACTTTGTATTATGTACAAATATGATAAGCATAACATTTATGTCTACATGAAAATCATTGATGAAAATAGTCCAAGGGCAAACACCCATACCCACATTAAAAAATCTATTTCTAAAATAATATCCACATATTACCTTTTTTTTTTTTAAGAACTACTTATTATGATTTAGGAAATTTAACTATATGATCTTTAATTTTTGAAACAATCTTATATCTTCTATGTTAGAGAAGAAGAAACTGAAAATGTGAATATCTTGGTTAAGCCTATGGAGCTCTGGTAATATATTGGTTAAGATATTTGTCTGATAGCCAAAATATCGGTGGTTTGAACCCACCAGCCATTCTGTGGAAGAATGCTCCCACAAAGATTTACAGCCTTGGAAACAAAATGGGGGTCATTATGAGTCAGAATGTACTCTATGGCAATGAGTTTTGAATGTGTGTGTGTGTGTGTGTTTAATTAAGCCTACTTAATTAAACTTTTTCAAAGCTGGAATTCAAATGTGACAGTCTCACACTAACTTCTACTTGTCATCACAAAGCACAGTGACTCTCTTAAAGGACAGTTGGATCTTTAATTTTAACACCTCGAATATATTTATCCATTCTATTCATAAGAATAGAATAAAGACTGTTAAAAGCCTTGCTGACATTGCTAATTTGTTTCTATAGAATTTCAGTTAGCTGTTAAATTATTTTTTTCAAACTTAGAAATGAACTTTGTTTGAAATTCATCCTATTGTAAATATTTCTTAGTAATTGCATTTCTTTTTGAAATGTTTTATAATATCCTAATCTTCCAACCTAACTTTGCAATAATCTTTATTTTTCATTATTACAAATAATAATTTTTTTATTATAATAATAAAATATTTATAATTTTGTTTTTATTTCAACTAATCTTTATTTTTTTTAAAAAATCTATCATTGATCAGATGAAGAAGAAAAAAAAGAGAGAAATATATATGTAGAAACTTCGCATTTTTAAATTTTCTTGCTAAGTATTAAATCCAAAAGTTCAGGAATTAATAACAAATGGAAATCTTTACAGTCTAGAGATTATAATTATGCTCACAACAAACTTTTCAGGTGAAAAAATACTATTGTCTTGAACTTCGGTATCATGATAGAGAAATCTGAATTTGACACTGTAGCTCAGAACTTGCTGCCTAAAACTGGATCATGCAGATCAATTAAATATCCCTTATTTCAAACCACATTTCAATAACTAGCATTGATTGATTCATTTTATAGTATCTGTTACCCAAAATCTTCAGAAATATTTTTTACTTTTATCAGTGGCATAGCACCTGAGACATTTGACTGCTAAACAGAAGGGCTGGCTATTCAAACCCACCAGCCACTCCTCGGAAGGAAGGTTGGACAATCTACTTCAGTAGTGATACTGCCTCAGAAACTCAAGGAGGAGTGGCTGAGTCGGGTCGACTTAAGGACAGTGTGTTTGTTTGTTTGTTTAAAGCATCTAAAACTGCATTTTTATCAAAATTCTCTTTTCACAGATATACACCAAATTGATTATGGAAGCATATATTCTGAATATGAGCTATCAGATTTTTCCTCAGATACAAATCTGAGATATGTCATGAACACTCTTGAGGCATAATTAGCTGCACTTTATTTTTTGGGAGTGAAAGATTTTATAAAAGTACTTCCTGGAAAAATCATAGATCTTAAAATAGTACTGATAACAACTTATTTTAGGTTCCCAGCTGTGTGTCTAAAGTATGTCCGTGTGTGTGTGTGTACACACATGTGTGCTAGTAAAATAACATTATAGAGTCAGTTCTCCCTGTTTTTTTCTGCAATTATAAATATAGAAGAAATTTATCAACGAACTCTTTGCAAGAGAAAACAGAAAACAAACTTGCCACTGATATTCTTGCAAAGGGAAACCAGATAATTTCACATCCATAGAGCTTTTTCTCAGTTCAGTGCTTCTTGAACTCCTATCAGAATTTGAGAATCTAGATGCATAGCAACTACAGATAGTGTGATGATTATTACTCTCACTTAATTTTCACTACAGAAGAACATAAAAAATAATTTGATGGATTGTGTAGCATTTTGTGAGGCAACATCCGCACTGAGAATAACAAGCACGTGAAGCATTTCTTTGGCAGCTCCTGAAATAAAATTAAGAGTTTAAAAAAGCTATTTCTCATACCCATCCAGCTTTCTTCTTTTGTGGGACCCTCTCACTCTGGATCTCTCTGGCTAATCAGACTGATCGTAACATTTCCAGAGGGCAATAGGAGCATTCCTGGCAATCAAGCTTATGTTATTCACCATGCTTACCCTCTCTTCAATATGGTTTACGTACATTAAAAAAAAAAAAAAAAAAAGTGAGGCTAGGCTAAACTGGCTAAACTGAATTCTTCCAAGTAGCTTTTAATGAGTAGGGTCCGAATTGCAGCCTACTAAGTCTAATTGTTTGCTCATCTTATCTATACAGATCACTGTGCAATTTTGTTAATCATAGGTATTGATCAAATGGGCCAAGTTGTCCAGATCTGTGGCATGCACAAACTCAGCTTTCTAATCATAGCACTGAATATTTAATGCACCTTTAGATAAACTTTTTGTGTGCTTTTGAATTGTCAGCTTTTAAATAGTAGTATAACTCTGAGGAATTGTCATTTAATATTCTGCAGCATGATTCACTGCTCTTGGGTACAGAGAATTATCAGGATACTTTCATAGATTACTATAATGTATACCACAAAGAATACATGACTGTGCTATTCATATGTGTAATCACCCATGGACTGACTAGAAATAACAGTGTTCTTATTATGCAAACAGCAGTCCATAATATGCAAATGAATACAAACAAAACCAAAACACAAACCTCCAGAATAATGTTTACTGATGTGTCCTTAAAAATCTTTTTTCAAATCACATTTTTCTTGTCTTCTCAAAAACACTAAATAAGACCAAAGATGAATGTCTGAAAAAGTTTATGCTTTCTTTCTTGCATTTTTGAAACATAATAATCTTATTCTGATTATTTGATTTATATTCTCCCAAGGCTATTATTGTCTCCTGGCATCATTATATGCTTGTGTAAGGTTTATATAGCGTCTCTTTTAATTGCTTAAACTAATCTATTCAATGACTGCAAATGTAATGTACACTGGAACAGGCAGCCCATAAATTCCATCTTTCAGATGTGTCCTTGAACATGTGTTCACCCTGATGAAGAGTAGAAACAAAATGAGAATAATAAAATGGGAGAAAGTTCTTTAAAAAATGTATCCAAGAGACCTTAGAAGCACAGAAGATATTTTAGTTGAAAGGAATAAAAATAAACAGCCCATGCTCTTTCATATTTCCATGAGGAGTCATTCTAATTACATTAAAAACTTCAGGCTAGTATAAAACAGTGTAGAATACCAAAAGACAAGAGTACTTGATTAAATATGATCTTAAAACAATTCATACAATCACAAATTTTGTTTTAGGGATATAACTCCACTGAGTGCAAATATTCTTAATAGTGAGGAAGAAAACTAGATTCGGCTATTATGGCTATATATTTCCTTATGTATTCTACTCCTTACTGTGTATGGAAAGATACACCATAATGTATAGCTAATGTGTGTGTGTATGTGTGTGCACGTGTGTACCTCACAATGTAAAAAATCAAATTACTCCCCCCAAGGTAACTAAGGTCTTAGTAACATAATTTCTAAAATATATGAAAACCTAGTTTCTGTTTTGTATTAAACACACTAATAGTTAAGTGTTTTCTGTATACCATGCCTATTACTTCGTTGGCCTGCCCTTACCTGATCCTATATCTAGTGCTCAATACTGAAAGGTGACAATGCTTAGGTCATGCAAATGTTATGTTTACAGTCATTCCCCTGATTAAGAAATGGGTTTGGCTATCCTCTCATCAAGCTTGTGTTCAATACTTTTTAATCCTTTTTTTCTCAAATCTCTGGAACATAATTTAGAATAAGTCTTGAAATCTTTAATTTGTAGCCTAGTAGATGATATCTATGTAAGTTTCCAAAGATATCCACCTGAAATCCTGGTTCACTGTCTCATTTATTTTCACTAGCATGTTTTAATACAGTTCTAATCTTCATTGCATTGATATATTGTTGTTGTTATGTGCCGTCGAGTCGGATCCGACTCATAGGGACCCCTCCTTGGGTTTCCGAGGCAGTATCACTACGGAAGTAGATTGCCCCATCTTCTTTCTGAGGAGTGACTGGTGAGATTGAACCACCAGCCTTCTGGTTAGCAGTCTAGTGCCTTGGGCACTATGCTACTAAAGCTCCTTACATTGATATAGAAACTTCAAAACTGGTTGTGGCAAACAGAGTCTCAAGATCAACTTCAATCATTGATATTTGTAGTAGAAACTTGAGCTCTATGGTTCACAGATGTGTTTGTACTGCTACCCTTCTTTAAAATAGTAAAATAAGATATGTAAATGAAGCTAAGTTTGTAGACTGATCACTGCCTTCTCTCTGCCCATGCTTCATATATGAAAAATCAGCTGCTTTCAGGTAACAGCCAAGAAGCTTCAGGAGTACTCTTTCCTTCTCTAGATTTTTCCATGCAGTATGTCTCTCTTTTTTCCCTTCCACACTCTATAACATTACTGGCTGTAACCCTACCTTAAAACTTACTCTATTCCTTCGAATTCTGATGCCACTTCACTGCATTGGTGGTACCATTGGGAAGATTAGTCAGAGTGCTCCAAATTTTCTTCTTCCTTGAGGCTTCCATAGGGCAGGATCTTTGAATCTAACTCTTGAGCATGGACTCTTTTCTCTAATTCTCATCACTTATATACAAAAAGCTCTGAACATCTTTTGAAATCTTGCTTTAGTCTTTCCAAAATGCAGAGATTGACCTTTATCTTTTTACCACTTTTCATAACGTAAGCTGTTACAAACTGGAACTGAAGTAAACCCCCAAATTACAATTCAACAACTTGGACATTCAATTAAAAGAAACACTCATGAGATTATGGTATCTTTCAAAGTCAACTACAAAAGAAGAGAAAAATGTGCTTATGAGTGATGAGATGGAGCAGTGGAAAGCAAAGAAGACAGACCAATACGGGAGGTCCTCCAGACAAAGGAAGAGGTGCAGGATGGAGGTCTAGACTAGTGGTTTCAAACTGTATTGACTGTGCCCGTCAACTAGCTTAAAAATAGAATGTGGATGCTAACCTATTATATATAACTATGTATTTTTAACTAGCTTTATGTGTTTCCATTGTTAGCTATATTTTCAAGAAACAATACAAGCCTAGGTTGAATTCCTTATTAATGACAAAAGATGTAACATCTGATTTCAAATATCTTTCACACTTGCACTTTTGTATTGTATGGCTTCTTACTAGATGAAGTAGATCAGGGCTTTTTTTTTGTTGTTTGTTTTTAAATTTATAATGTATCTAATATAATGCTTATTCTAGGAGTGGATGTGTCAGTTTCTCAGTGTTTACTTGCTTTTATTTGCTTGTTCTATGTTCACTTGGCAGTTGTGTGTCCTGTCCATATGAAAGCAGAAACACACCCACTTCCTGAGGGTTAGTTTAGTTGTAACAGAATAATGTAATTGCTATTTCATTTCAGGGGAATGTATCAACTAGAATGTATTCCAACTTGGTGAAAGCAAATGTGTGCTTAAGGATTCCATTGTCCATCCTTCCGTATTTAAGTTCTCCCACTCTTCCTTCAGAATATGTCATGATACTATATAGGTCACAACTTCAACATTGGTGAGGGGCTGGGTGTCAATCCATATACTAAAGATTAGAAAGTTAAATTCTATTTCTTATCTTCAAGAAAAAAAAAGTATATTGAGATTCTATTATTTTTCCTGTGCCTCAATGCATATTTTGAATTACCCCAGGGCAGTGTACACCACAATTTGGAAGTTGTCAGGCAGGAACGCGGCGCCAGTCGGGCAGGTAAAAGATTGGACCGGAAGAAACTACAAATAGGCCAACCCGGATGCAGCTTCCACTTGATTGGTTCCCGCCTTATTTTGAACAAGCACAGGTCCTCTCCCCTCCCGTAACAGATATGCTAATGAGGCGCTTTCACCTGATTGGTCCCCGACTTTTTCCTTCAGCCTCCACTCATGTACGCTATGCAACTATATAAACCTCTCCCCCTGTCCGGGCTGCATGACTTCTCTGGCCCCTCTCAGGGATCCATGAACCTCGCCGGGCCCCTCTCAGGGACCTGTGAACCTCGCCTGGGAGCATAGAATAAACCTTTTCTTTATCCCACTCTTCTTCATCGCGACCTTACAGAAGCTGCTGACAAATTGAGTTTCCCTAAAAGGCTATGCTGTTCTTAGTTGTCCAATCAATTCCAACTCATGGTAACCCCAAGTCTATCAGAATAGAAATTTGTTTCATAAGATTTTCAAGGCTGTGACATTTGGGGGCAGATCACCAGGCCTGCCTTCACAGACACCTTTGGGTGGGTTCAAACCAACAAGATTTCCATTAGTAACTGAATGCTTAATCTTTTGCAACACTCAGAAACTCTCCAAATAGGATTTGGAAAAGGAAACATAATTCCACACTCTCTAATTTCACTCCATTCTCCTTCTCCCTCTCTAGTTAAAACATTTAGTTCTTAGTGTCATTTTAATGCCTACCTTGATCAAGATGCTGCTTTAATGCTAGGCTTTAGGTACCAACCTCACTGCCATCGAGTCAATTCGACTCATAGCGACCCCTCCTTGGGTTTCCAAGGCGGTATCTCTACAGAAGTAGATTGCCCAGTCTTCCTTCCGAGGAGTAGCTGGTGGGTTTGAACCGACAGCCTTCTGGTTAGCAGTCAAATGCCTTATGCACTATGCCAATTAAGGGAGGCCTAATTCCAATTCTGTAGAACCTAAATTAGACAAGAAGCAGGAAAATAGAGAAATTATAGTTCAGAATTAAGGGAGACAGTCTTGGTGTCCCATTTGGAACTTATTAAAATATTATTCCATACAATACCATGATTGTATATTATTAATATTCTGTGGAACTGTTTCTTGGGAATTATGTTTGTGAGCTAGCCTGTGCACATACTTGGGAACTATTTCTATGGACAAAATTGTGTGTTGTCTGGCCTGCACACAACTGTCTTCCTAAAACACATTTCCTCTTTGGTAAAACACTTTTCGATTGATTTTAACTACAAATTTTGGAAACAAAACCTGTTCATGAAACATTGCACTTATACATATTTTCAGGTCTTATGTCAACTGAGGTTCTAAAGTAGCTCTTAGGTGAACTTGTATATTGTGAAGACTAATTATGAGAGACTGAACACACAGTGCTATGTGAACTATTCACCTTCTGTGCAGCAATGTTATGACACAACCTGATTTAAATGAGACATTTTTAACCACATAGTAGTTAAATGACTTTGATATGACACTAATAAAAGCCTGTCTAATGTTAGAGATGCTTAGGCTTTTACTCCTTTATTTATTTTGAGAACATTAATCATTGTACTAAACTAATAAAAGA
Source organism: Orycteropus afer afer (assembly GCF_000298275.1). NCBI lineage: Eukaryota > Metazoa > Chordata > Mammalia > Tubulidentata > Orycteropodidae > Orycteropus > Orycteropus afer. Next base: position 2,650,816 of record NW_006921815.1, read on the forward strand.
AAATTGTGGGTTTAAAAATTCCATTAAAAAGTCCGTATCCTCACCATGAACTAGCTAGCTGAATGCCTGTAAAGCACCTTTGTCTCTCCTAATGCAGTTTAATTATACTTAACTGAAGAAACATGGATAGACTGTGCTAAAGAACACAAAAATATAAATTACCAAAATATAACAAATGAATTTATTTGTAATACTTTGAAAGGAGGGCTCTAAAATATGAAGTATTTTGCAGGTAATGTTGTTGTTGTCTACGTCGTCAAGTCGGACCTGACTCATAGTGGCCCCTCCTTGGGTTTCCAAGGCGGTATCACTATGGATAGAGGTTTGCCCAACCTTCCTTCCGAGGAGTGGTTGGTGGGTTTGAACTGCCAGCCTTCTGGTTAGCAGTCAAGTGCCTTAGCCACTATGCTACCAGAGCTCCCACAGGGAATAGACAATCCATTTTAATGTCAAATTGCTTCAATGAACTTTTCTGTTATGGTAAAAATTAAAAATAATTGCTAACATTCACTCAACACTTACTATGTATTAGACCCTTTTCTATGTGTTTGATATGTATAAAATCATTTATTCTGAAAATCACTCTATGAATTAAATAGGTATTATTAAGTCTATTTTATAGGTACTTTGGTCAAGTCGTCATAAGGAAACACCCTGGAGAAAGATATCATGAGGGGTAAAGTGGAGGGTGAGAGTAAAAGGGGAAAACATTGTTTGACACAGTGGCTGCAACAATGGGTTCAAACATGGTAACAATTGTGAGGATGGTGAAAGACCAGACAATATTTCATTCTGATATACATAGGGTCACTAGGAATCAAAACTTATTCAATGGCACCTAACTACAACAAAAACAGCAGTTTTATACTAGAGGAACTAAAGCACAGAGAGGTTAAGTAACTTGGCCAGGGGCACACAGCTAGTGAAATGAGGCACTGTGAAAAGAGAAAGCCTATTCTGCTGATGTGGTATCATTATGATTCAGAAAGTTGAAACCCATTTCTGAGAAGCTGAAATAATTTATTCAATGCTGAACATTTTACTTAGAACAGGGATAAAGAGGAGTGGGTGGAAAATAGGATGAAGAAATTCTAGAATCATTCAGCAGTCATATCTATATTCATTAATGCTCTCATCAGCAAACCTGTATCAAGTGTAAACTACGTGCCAGGAACTAGGTAACTAAATGCCAGTAATATCATAATAATGTACTTGACCTCATAGAGTTCTCAATATAGTAAAGGAAATAGAAAAAAATGCAATATAATGTGGTAAGAGGCAATATATTTATGTACTAAGTGCCATGATATCATGTCCTTCATAAAGCAACAATACAATGAATGAATAGTGATATGTTTCTAAGTAAAATTGTGCAGAAGAGCAATTTAGTAATCAGAATATATAATTAATCACACAAAATAGTCTAAAGAGGTGAGTTTTTGTTACAAGTGTTGGTATTGCTGTTGTTGTTCTGTTTGTTTTTAAGGAGGAGGAGCTGGGTTTAGGAGAGACAGATGAGGCAACCAAGACTATGAATCTTCTGAAAGGGAAAGCATGCACAGAGTGAGAGTAGAGATATTCTCTTTGTCTTTTGAGGAAAAATATGAAAAGTAACCACTGCCACCTTTCTAGCAATTAATCTAAGAGACATCCTTCAACAATTCTCTCTCTTGTAATTTGTATTTTAGTTACAAGAAATTATTTAATTCTCCTTTTTTTTTTTAAAGAGCTCTGGTGGTGCAGTGATCAAAGTGTTTGGCTGTAAACCAAAAGGTTGGTAACTCAATCCCACCACCTGCACTATAAGAGAAAGATGAAGCAGTCTGCGTCCATAAAGATTTATAACCTTATTGATTATTAGAAGATGGCAGACTAGGGAGACAATCTACACAGACCCTCTACAACAAAGTAATGAGAAGCCACTTAAAACTGATGCAGAACACAATCCTGAAATCCTGAGCTTTGAAGGTAAGGATAAGAAGTGGATTAAATACCAAATAATAGAAGAACCTGAATGAAAACAGTGAGTAAGGAGACAGAGCAGCAGACTGCTTGTTGCTCTGAGGATACAGCCATATTGAATATATCCTAAAAAAAAAAGAAAAACCTTACTGCTGTGGAGTCGAATTCAATTCATAATGACCCCTCCTTGGGTTTCTGAGATGTTATCACTACAGAAGTAGATTCCTCAACCTTCTTTCGGAGGAGTGGCTGGTGGGTTTTAACCACCAGCCTTCTGGTTAGCAGTCAAATGCCTTAAGCACTACGCCTCCAGAGCTGCTAGTACCAACCTAAGAATCTGCTCTGCTCACTAAAAACTTCATGGGCAAAGAAGGCATTGATGCTTGACAACCAGAAAGGAAAGAGTGAAGAAGGAGACAAGAAGACCTGTGGACTGAGGCAGCTGTCCTGAGGGTGCAATCACTTTGAAATACTTGCAAGCGGCAGGTGAAACCGTTTTGAATACACACAAATGGCGTCCTTCTTAGACTGCAATATAGAAGTGGGTTCCACTTACTGAAGACAAGGTGGGCAGCTGTACTAGAGGCTGATTACTGGAAGAAAGAGTGTGATATTCTCCTTGGTACTCATATACCTCACAAACTCTAGGTGGACACAGGTGTGCTCCCTCCCACACCTCCACCCACCTTCTTGACCAGCAAGAATTCCATCCCAGTCTGTGCCTTCACAGAACTTGGGGTACCTGACCTGCCCCCCCACAGTTTTGTTTTTGTTTATTTTTAAATTATTTGTTTTATCTTTCTCCCACCCCCTTCCTATCCCTGGTTCTTGTTTTTTCCTTTTCCTGGTCCCACCTCCTGCTCTTTTTTTAATTTTTTCTTTCTTTTGGTGGTTCTCATCCTTTGTTTTTCCTTTTGCAGTCATGCCAATATTTCTTTACTATTCATATATTTTTGCTCTTTTCTCTCATTCCTCCTTCCCAAAATATTGTGCCTTTTTTCTCCCTTTGTCTCATTATCTTTCCTTCATCACTTTTTAATATATTTTGAAATTTTTTCTGCTCATTTATTGAATTGTGCCTGTGTGTGTGTTTGTGATTGTCCCTGTTTGTTTATGCAATTTGAGTTTTTTATTCTCTCTCTTTTTTTGGGGGGTGGGGTGTTTTTATTATTATTATTTTTTTTTTTTTTTTTTGGTGTGTGTGTCTAACTGAGTTGAATACAGCAACTGTTCCAATACAACCCAACCATACCTGCACCTCCTGCAGCCCCACTCACTGACTGAGGGCCAACACTTGTTTTTGCACTAACTGACCAGCAAGTGATAGGAGCTAATACCAGTTGAACTTATGCTCAACTGCTCCTTAAGAACAGCTAACAGAGATCTCTGCACACACTCTCATTCTCTTTCACACACTAAACATAAATATAAAACCACCACAATGTATCAGAGACAATAGACTATCACAATGCAAACAAAAAAGCAAGATAAAGTAATAGGAACAGGGGGTCAGAGTACAAACCCAGAAAACAACCCTGAGGGAGATGCAGCATTGGAACTCCCTGATACGGAATTCTAACAAATTATATTTGGGTACCTTCAACAGATTGAGAGACAGAACAAGAACATTGACAAGAGCAAGGAAAACATTGAAAAAGTTAAAGAAAACCCAGACAAAACCAAAACAATTTAGGAAAATAATACAAGAACAAATTGACAAAATAGACAAAAATTAGAAGTGACGCAAACACTAAAAATAGAAATTCAGAAGATGAATGCTAAGAGTTCAGTAATAAATAGCACACTGAAGGGGCAAAGGAGAAGAATGGAATCAATGAAAGACAGAATTAATGAGATTAAAGACAAATACCCCAATACTACTTTATTATGGGGTCAATCAGACAAAAGATCAAACAAAGTGTAGAAAGCTTAAGATTCATGTGGGATAACATCAAGAGGAATAACCTACGTGTAATCAGAATTCTAGAGGAAGAGACAAATTAAACCACAGAGAAAATTGTTGAAGATTTATTGGAAGAAAATTTCCCTAATATGATGAAAAATAAGAATATGTCAACTGAAGAAACAGTATAGGCTCCAAAAGAAAATCTCCAAGACATACCATAATCAAGCTCACCAAAACCAAAGACAAAGAAAGAATCCTGAAAGTAGCACGTGGAAAACAAAAAGTTACTCATAAAGGGCAATTAGTACGACTAAGCTCTGATTTCTCAGAGGAAATCATGCAAGCAAGAAGGCAATGGGAGGATATATAAAACACCCTGAAAGGAAAAAAAAAAATCTTCAATGAAGAATGATATGCCCATCAAAATCATCCCTCAAATATGAGGGTGAAATTAAGAGATTTCCAGATAAGCAGAAATTAAGGGAATTTGTTAAAACCAGACCAACCATACAAGAGGCATTAAAATGAGTCTTTCCAGTAGAGAACCAACAACAGCAAACAACAATTGATGATTAACACACATGATGACATAACCCAGAAACCAACCCAGTTATAGAAGTATCCAAAGTAAAATAAGCTTACAAGTCTGTATGCAAGAAACCAGACACATCCATTGGTAAATACGGACAACTACAAATCAACAAGAAGGAATAAATAGTATAGTTGTAGAATTTATAAATGATGAGGAAGTCAAGAAAATGGAAAGATAGAACAGACTATTTTAAACTTGGGAAGAAAATACTAAATCACCGAGTAACCTCAAAGAAAAATAATATACCTTTGCATCAAAATTAAAAAAAGGACAAGCACAGATATTTATCAAACACTAAAACAATAGCAACAAAGGCTATCATAACATGATTCATAAACAAAATGAGCTCAGCATACAAAATTATATGGAACAAAGGAATCAGCAACACCATGAAAAAAAAACACATGGCATCAGTAAATTCATACTTGTTGATAATTACACTGAATGTCAATGGATTAAATGCACCACTCAACAGATGGAGAGTTGTAAACTGGATAAAAAAACATGACCCATCAATATGCCTATCTACATGAGACACACCTTAGACACAAAGACAAAAATAGACTAAAAATTAAAGTTTAGAAAAAGATATACCAAGCAAATGGCAACCAAGAAAGTGCAAACTGACCTTATTTTCTGATACAATAGACTTTAAGACAAAAAAAACACTATAATATTCAAAGAAGGACATTATATAATGATTAAAAGGTCAATTGAACAAGAAGACATAACCATAGTAAATATCTATGGACCCAATAAAAAAGTCCTAAGTTACATAAGCCAGGTGATTCCACAGAAATAGTAGGAGACTTTGAGAGAGTTCCAGTAAGATGGCTGACTAGGCAGAAAGACTGCACAGACCCTCTTCAACAAAGAAAATGAAACCAATTATCACAGACACAGAAAATAATCTTGGACCCCTGAGCCTTGAAGGGAAAGATACAGAAGTGGACTAAACCCCAACTAGCAGAAGAATTTGCATGAAAATACCAAAAAAGGAGCCAGACGGAGCTGAGGTCTGGCATCCATCCTGAGCGATCCTGATGGCACAGACAGCTTGGAGATTCTCGAGTGGCAGTAGGACCTAAGAAGTAACCTAAAAATCAGCCCTAGTAGCCAGGGACTGCACAGAGGACTGTGCACGGTGGCTGGGGAATAAATGGAGAAGGTGAAGAGAAAGGTGGGCTGAGCTGTGAACTTTTGCTGTCCAGAGAGGGCCACCATTTTTAATGCTACAAGCAGCTTGACTATTTTGGATATTTAAAGAGACAGTGCTCTCCAAGATTCCAAGGGCTTAAGAAGAGGTTCAGCTTTCCAGCAACCCCAAGGACACTCTAGACCTGCAAGATTGAAAAGGTGTGACATTCCTCTTGTTACTCTTATACCCCACACCCGCTTGGTGAATGGAGGTACGCCCATTCCCCAATCCCACCCACCTTCTGGGCCCACAGGAACTCCATCACAGTCTGTGTGCTCAGATGGAGCCTGGGTGCCCTGCCCTGTCCTCCACCAATTTTTTTTTTTTTTTTTCTTTTTCTTTTTCGCTTTCTTTTTTCTGGTGATTGGTTTGCTTGTATCTGTCTGTTTTAAAACAACTATTATTATTAATACTTTTGCCCTTTTTACTATTATTCTTATTCTTCCCCTCCCAGGTCCTAATTTTCAGCATTTTTTTCTTTTCCCTGCTCCTGTTTGAATTTTTTTTTTTTCCCTTTTTCCTCTTGGTTAAGCCCGTTCCTTGTTTTTCTTTTTGCATTTTTCCCATTTTTTTCTTCATTATTTTCCTTCTCTACCTTTTTTATCTTAGTGTCTTATTCCCAGGTATTGCAGGTTTTCTTGTTTTTTCTTCTTCTTTTTCCCATTTTTCTTTTTTTTGGTTGTTGTTCCTGTGTGATTACATGGTGTGTTTTTTGTCCAAGTCCTTTTAGTTTTTTTGATGATTATTCAATTGTAATTTTTGTCTAACTGAGTGGGAGACTACAACAGTCCCCATAAGACACAACTACACTCATACCTCCTGGAACTTCACTTACTGAGCGACAGCCACTACCTCCTTCTCCACCAATGGGCCAATGATAAAAAACCACCAAGAAGAGCCTGAATAACCTTGACCATTCTTTATAAACAGTTAACAAAGATCTAAATACAACAATGCCATGATGTCTCGCAGACAACAGACCATCATAGTCCACACAAAGAAGCAGGATAAAGAGGTAGAAACAAGGGAGCAGGATACAGACCCAGAATACATCTCTGAGGAAGAAGTAGCATTGGAACTTTCTGATAAGGAATTCAAAAGAATTATATTTAGGTGTCTTCAAAGGATTGAGAGACAGTTTAAAGAAAACACAGAAAAAACCCTGGAGGGATTTTGGAAGATAATACAAGAAAAAAAATGATAAAATAAATGAAAAATTAAAAATGATTCTAAATCTACAGATAGAATTCCAGAAGATTAATACTAAATTGTCAGAAATAGATAAGAATTGGAAGGACAAAGGAGTAGAACTGATGCAATGGAAGACAGAATTAATGAGATGGAAGAAAAATACCTGAATACTTCTTTGGAAAGGGATAAATCAGAAAAAAAAATCAAAACAAAATGAAGAGAGCCTAAGGTTCATGCGGAGTACCATCAAAAGGAATAACTTACTTGTCATTGGAATTCCAGAACAGGAGTGCATGGAGTGATGGACACTGGGAAGAGGTAATTATGTAGAGGAAGTGGGAGGGGAGCTGTTGCATTGTGATAAACTGTGGTCAATGTTATGAGACAAAGTGTATGTGAACTGCTGTATGAAAAGTGAATTTGGTCTGTAAATCTTCACCCAAATCACAATTAAAAAAAAAAAAAAAAGAAATAGTAGGAGACTTTGGTATACCACTTCAATAAGAGACAGAACAACTGGAAAGAAACTCAACAGAGATGTAGAAGAACTAAATAAGATGATTAAACAGCTTTACCTTATAGACATCTACAGAACACTTTACCCAACAACAGCAAAATATACATTCTTTTCCAGCACACATGGAACTTTTGCCAAGATAGACCATAAGTTAGGCCATAAAGCAAGGCTCAATGAATTTAAAAACACTGAAATACTGCAAAGCATCCAGATCACAATGCTATAGAATTAGAAATCAACTTTAGCAAGACCAATGGAAAAAAGAGCAAACACATAGAAACAGAATAACACTGTCCTTAAAAATAATTGTGCAACAGAAGAAAGAAAAAATGAAATTTAAAAATTCCTTGAATCAAATGTGAATGAAAGCACAATGTACCAAAATCCTTGGGACACAGCAAAAGCAGTGATCAGAGAGCGATTTATAGCAATAGATGCTCACGTCAAAATAGAAGAAAGAGCCAAAATCAACACCTTGATCCAACATCTCTGAGAATTTGAAAAAGAGCAGCCAAAATTAAAAAAAAAAAAAAAAAGAGCCTACAGTCACCAGAAGAAAAGAAATAATAAAGGTTTGAGCAGAAATAAGAGAAAGAAAATAGAAAAAATCAGTAAGACTAGAAGTTGGTTCTTTGTAAAGATTAACAAAATCAACCAACCACAGGGAAACTTAACAAAGGAAAAGGAGGAGAAGATGCAAATAACAAGAAAAAGAAATGAAAGGACTGACATCACAACTGAACCAACAGAAATAAAAAGCATAATTTCAGGATATTATGAAGAACTGTACTCCACAAATTTGAAAATCTAGAAGAACTGGATGGATTTCTAGAAACACACCACTTATCTAAACAAACACAGACTGAGGTAGAAAAATTGAACAGACCCATAACAAAAGAAGAAATTGAACAGATCATAAAAAAAAAATCACCACCACCAACAACAAAAAAGTCCTAGCCCAGATGGTTTCACTAGATAATTCTACTGAACATCCAGAGAAGAACTGACACCAATCTTACTCAAACTATTCCAGAACATAGAAAAGGATGGAATCCTCTCAAATACAATTTATGAAGCAAGCAACCCTGATACCAAAACCAGGCAAAGACATCACTAGAAAGGAAAACTACAGACAAATATTCCTCATATTATACATGCAAAAAAACTTCAACAAAACCTTAGCCAATAAAATTCAACAAAATATCAAAAAAATATTATATCATGACCAAGTGGGATTCATATCAGCTATGCAAGGATGGTTCAACATTAGAAAAACAATCAACGTAATCCATCATATAAGTAAAATGAAGAGAAAGAACCACATGATCATATAAATCAATGCAGAAAAGGCATTTGATAAAATCCAACACCCATTCCTGATAAAAACTCTCAGAAAAATGGGAATAGAAGGGAAATCCCTCAACATAATAAAGGGCATATATGCAAAACTAACAGCCAATATTATTCTCAATGAAGAGAGGTTGAAAGCACTTCCCTTGAGAACAAGAATCAGACAAGGATGCCCTCAAAATCCACTTCTATTCAACATTGTATTAGAAGTCCTTGCCAGGGCAATAAGGCAAAAATGGGAAATCAAAAGTCATCCAAATTGGTAAGGAAGAATTAAAACTATTCCTATTTGCAGATTATATGATCCTATACACAGAAAACTCAAGATTCAGCAAGAAAATAACTGGAACTTACTGAAAAAGTTAGCATGGTAGCAGGTACAAGATCAGCATACAAAACTCACTTGGATTCCTCTACACTGGCAAAGAGATCTCTGAAAGGGAAATAAGGAAATCAATGACATTACAACAGCTACCAAAAAGACACAATACTTGCGAATAAATCTTACCAGGATCACAAAAGTCCTATACAAAGAAAACTACAAAACACTGCTTCTAGAAACTATCAGAGATCTACATAAGCAGATGATACTATGCTCATGGATAGGAGATTGAACATTGTGAAGATGTCAATACTACCCAAAGTAATATATACATGCAATCCAATCCCAATCTAGATTCCATCAACATTCTCCAAAGACATGGAAAAATCAATCTCTAATTTTATATAGAAAGGGAAGAGACTTTGGATAAGCAAAGTACTATTGAAGAACAACAAAACAGGAGGTCTCACACTTCCAGATCTCAGAACCCACTATAGAGCCACAGTTGTCAAAACAGCCTGGTATTCATCCAGGGACAGACACAGACCGATGTATCAGTTGATCTTTGACAAAGGGCCAAAATCCATTAAATAGGGAAGAATTAGTCTCTTTTCACACATGGTGCTGGCAAAATTGGATATCCATTTCCAGAAAAATGAAACAAGATACATATCTCAACCATACACAAAAATGAACTCCAGATGAATGAAAGACTTAAATGTGAAACCTAAAACTATAAAGTTTACCAAAGACAAAATAGCAAATTTAGAGGTCCTGATATATGACATAAATAAACTATAAATCATAACCCAGCATACACAAAGAGTAGAAAATAAGCTAGATGATTGGGCACATTCTAAAAATTAAATTCTTATGTGCACCAAAGAGTTCTCCAAAAGAGTAAAAAGAGAACCTACAGAACTGGAAAAAATATTTGGCAATGACATATCAGACAAAGCACTAATCTGTAAAATTTATAGAAAACACCGACACCTCAAAATCAAAAAGACAAAAAATCCAATAAAAAAATGGACAGAAGACATGAACAGACACTTCACCAAAGAAGATATTCAGACAGCCAACAAACACATGAAGTAGTGTCCACAATCGTTAGCCCTTGTTGTTGTTGCGTGTCATTAAGTTGGCTCCAACTCATAGCAACCCTATGGACAACAGAACTGCTGGTCTTGTGCCAGCCTCAAAATCCTTGCTATACCTGAGCACATTGTTGCAGCCACTGTGTCAATCCATCTCATTGAGAGTCTTCCCCTTTTTGTTGACCCTCCATTTCATCAACTATCATATCCTTCTCCAGGGAATGGTCCCTTCTGACAACATGACCAAAGGAGGTGAGATAAAGTCTGGCCATTATTGCTTCCAAGGACCATTCTGGCTGTACTTCATACACGATAGAGTTATTAGTTCTTCTGGCAGTCCATAGGCACTCTGGCGGCATAGTGCCTAGGGCATTTGACTACAAACCAAGAGGCTGGTGGTTCAAACCCATCAGCCACTCCTTGGAAGGAAGACTTGGTAGTCTACTTCCATAGTGACACAGCCTCAGAAACCCAAGGAGGGGTCTCTATGATTTGGGTCCAACTTGAGGGCAGTGAGCTTTAATATATATATATATATATATATATATATAGTAATTGGGAGATGCAAATGGTTTCGGCTTGGTCGCTAACCTGAAGATTGACAGGTTGAACCCTCCAAGAGGTGTCATGAAATTCCTGGTACTATGCTTCCTTAAAGGAGCTCTGGTAGCATAGTGGCTAAGACACTTGACTGCTAACCAGAAGGCTGGCGGTTCAAACCCACCAGCCACTCCTCGGAAGGAAGGTTGGGCAATCCTACTTCCGTAGTGATACTGCCTCGGAAACCCAAGGAGGGGTCGCTATGAGTCAGGGCTGACTCGACGGCACATAACAATAACAACAACAACATGCTTCCTTAAAGATTATGGACAATAAAACCTATTGGAGGTCATTTCTACTGTATAACATATGGGATCATGATGAGCAGAATCAGCTCTATGGTAGAGAATTTTAACAAAAATATATTGAACATACCACACCCTACCAAAAAAAAAAAAGCAAAAAAACAACCCTTACTGCCATTGAGTCGATTCCAACTCACAGCACCTCACATTGGGTTTCCAAGTCAATAAATCTTTATGCAAGTAGATTGCTTCTTCTTCCTTCCATAGAGGTACTGGTGGGTTTGAACTGCCAGAACTACCAACATTCAGGTTAGCAGTCAAATGCCTTAGACTGGCACAAAGAACCTACAGATCAGTTTTAGAAGAAATACTACTAGAATGTTCCTTAGAAGCAAGGATGGTAAAACTTTGGCTCACTTCAGGAAAGACCAATCACTAGAAAATAATATAGTGTTTTGTAAAGAAGAAAGCCAAAAAAAACCAAGAATTCATCAATCAAAAGAACACACTAGCCAGAAAAATACACTCCAACATAACAAGGACTATGAACATTGGTGCAGGATTGGGCAACTTTTTGTTCTGTTATATACAAAGTCATCATGGGTCAGAACCAACTCAATGGCAGCTAAAAGCCACATACAAGGCATTTGGCTCAAAATAATTTCCTCCATAGAATTACTTCAGTGCCTGAAATTTTATCAGTAAAATAATTCCTTGAGTTCCAATGTCTTTTTGGCATATTAATAATATGTATATCTTTCTAAGAAAGACACACACTTTATCCCTACACATACTATATTCTACTTAGAGTAGACATTGAGTAAATATAACAAAGTTTAAATTCAATACAGGCAACAAGAATCAAAACTTAGACAAAGCAGGCAGTACCAGGGCTGGGGACATATCTACTAATTTGGGTGTCAGAGAATATGGGAAATCTAAATAAAACTATACTCATTATACAATCACTTCCAGACAATAATTGTATCTTTAATTAAATTTAAAAGAAAGAAAGAAAAAAAAAACCTTAGAAAAGTCTGGTAAGTAGGTCAGTGAACAGAGTATATTTTACTTTTATTTTTATGTATAGAACCATCTGCATTATTATGTGTTAATTATATGATTCCTGAGGATAATAACAAAACATGAATTCAAGCATCTCTTTTGGAAATTAGAACCTAAATTCAATTTTTTCTGTTCCCCTAAACAGTTCTTTAATTTTGAGAAGCAGATCACTTCCTCTCAGTGATACAAACATGGTAACAGGACATCATTTACCTTTATTCACTAGAAAATTTTAGTACCTTTGGGTTGTATTATTTAATTTTTTATTCTATTTATAAATATCTAAGATATTGATCCACCACTCATCTGTCAGTTTGTTATATGGGCTTCATGTTGCTGTGAGGTTGGAGGTTATGCCACTTGTATTTTAAATACAAGCTGGGTCACTCATGGTGGACAGATTTCAGCAGAGCTTCCTTACTAAGACAGATTGAGAAGAAGGTTGAGGCCATCCACTTCTGAAAAACTTGGCCAGTGGAAATCTTATCAATAGCAGTGAAATATTGTTTGATATATTACTAGAAAAATTTATAAATAGCCCTGAAACATTGTCTGATACAGTGCCAAAAGATGAGCCCCTCAGGTGGATTACAGTCAAAATATGACTAGGGAAAAGCTGCCTCCCCAAAACAGAGTCAACTTTAATGGCATGCATGGAGTAAAGCTTTTGGGACCTTCACTTGCTGATGGGGCACAGCTCAAAATGGGAAAGAAACAGCTGCAAACATCCATTAATAATTAGAACATGAAACATATGAAGTACAAATTCAGAAAAATTGGAAGTTTTCAAAAATGAAATGGAACACATAAAGATTGATATCCTAAGCATTAGTGAGTTGAAATGGACTGGTATTGGCCATTTTGAATCAGACAATCATATGATCTACTATGCCAGGAATGACAAATTGAAGAGGAATGGCATAGTGTTCATAATCAAAATGAATATTTCAAGATATATCATACAGTACAATGCTGTCAGTGACAGGATAATATCCATATGCCTAACTGTTCAAGGATGAACACTTAATAGTACTATTATTCAACTTTATGCACTAACCACTAAAGGCAAAGACAAATAAATTGAAGACTTTTGTCAATTTTGTAGTCTGAAATTACACAAACATGCAATCCAGATGTAATGATTATGACTGGTGATCGGAATGTGACAGCTGGAAACAAAGATGAATCATCAGTAGTTGGAAAATATGACCTTGGTGATAGAAATGATTCCAGAGATTTCATGACAGAATTTTGCAAGATGATAGATTTATTTATTGCAAATAATCATTTTTCAACAACATAAATGGCAGCTTTACACGTGGACCTAACCAGATGGTTGGGAATCAGATCTACTACATCTGTGTAAAAAGGCAATGGAGAAGCTCAATATAATCAACCAAAACAGGACCTGGAGCTGCCTATGGAACAGACCATGAATTGATCATATCCGAGTTTAATTTGAAGCTGAAGAAAATTAAAACAAGTCCACAAGAACCAAAATATGACCTTAATTACATCCCACCTGAATTTAGAGACCAATTGCTAAATAGATTTGAGGCACTGAAAATCAATGACTGAAAACCAGACATATTGTGGGACGACATCAAGAACATCATACATGAAGAAAGCAAAGGACCATTTAAAACATAAGAAATGAAGAAAAGACCAAAATCGATGTCAGAAGAGACTCTGAAAGTTACTTTTGAATGGAGGGTAGTTAAAGCAAATGGAAGAATTACTGAAACAAAATAGCTGAAAAGAAGATTTCAAAGGGCAGCGGAAGAAGAAAAAGTGAAGTATTATAGCAAAGTTTGCAAAAACCTGGAGTTAGAAAACCAAAAAGGAACACTCTGTGCATTTCTCAATCTGAAAGAAATGAAGAAAAAAAATTAGGCCTTGAGTTTCAATACTGAAGATTTCTGTGGGCAAAATATTGAATGCTGCTGGAGGCACCTAAAGAAGATGATACACAGAATAATTATACCAAAAGGAATTGGTCAATGTTCAGCTATTTCAGAGATAGTACCTGATCAAGAACCAATGGTATTGAAGGAAGAAGTCCAAGATGCACTGAAGGAATTGACAAAAACAAGGCTGCAGGAATAGGCAGGATACCCATTGATATGTTTCAACAAATGGATGCAGTACTTGAGGTATTTACTTGTTTATGCCAAGAAACTTGGAAGACAACTACCTGGCCAATTGAATTGAAGAAATTGATATTTATGCATATTCTAAAGAAAGGGGATCCAACAGGAAGTGGAAATTATTAAACAATGTAATGAATATCACACACAAGTAAATTTTTTCTGAAGATAATAAAAAAATGATTGCAGCAGTATATTGACCGGGAGATTCCAGAAATTCAAGCCGGATTCAGAAGAGGACATGGAACAAGGACACCGTTGCTGATGTGAGATATAACTTGGCTGATAGCAAAGAATACTAGAAGGATGTTTACCTGTGTTTTATGGACTACGCAAATGCATTTGACTGTGTGGATCATAAAAAATTATGGATAACATTGCAAAATATGGAAATTCTAGAACACTTAAGCACAGCCTATGATTCTAGAACACATGAGGAATGTGTACATAACCAAGAAGCTGTTGTTTCAACAGAACAAGGGTATATTTCATGGTTCAAAATCAGGAAGGATATGTGTCAAGGTTGTGTCCTTTCACCATACTTATTCAATTTGCATGCTGAAGGGAGAAGGGTTACAGCATAGGGAGGGGAGGAGACTGGGTTAGGGTTGGACATGGCGAATGGGGAATGAAAATAAATGTATGCATTATGTTGAATGTAAAACAAGCTCTTAAAATAAAAAATAATTTAAAAAATAAAATAAATGCTTTACATTAACTTTAAAATATATATATATATATATATATGCTGAGAAAATAATTCAAGAAGCTGGATTATATGAAGAAGAATGTGACATCAGGATTGGAGGAAGTCTCATTAACTAACAGTGATATGTAGATGACACAATCTTGCTTGTTGCAAATGAAGATGACTGGAAGCACTTATTCAAGTGAAGACTATAGTCTTCAGTGTAGATTATACTGCAACATAAAGAAAACAAAAATCCTCACAACCAGACCAATAAGCAACATAATGATAAATGGGGAAAAGATTGAAGTTGCCAGGGATTACAGTGTACTTGGATCCACAATCAACACCTATGGAAGCAGCAGTCAAGAAATCAAATGTTTTATTACACTGGGCAAATCTGCAGCAAAAGACCTCTTTAAAGGGTTAAAAAGCAAAGATGTCACCTTGAAGACTAGAGTGAGCTTAACCCAAACCATCACATTTTCAATTGCCTCATATGCATGTGAAAGCTGGACAATAAATGGGAAGACCCAAGAAGAACTGACATCTTTGAATTATGGTGTTGAAGAAGAATACTGAAAATGCCATTGGCTGCCAGAAGAATGAACAACACTGTCTTGGAGTAAGTGCAGCCAGAATGCTCCTTGGGAGTGAGAATGGCCAGATTTTTGTCTCACCTATCTTGGTCATTTTGTTAAAAGGATCATTCGCTGAAGAAAGATATCATGCTTGATAAAGTAGAGGGTCAGGGAAAAAAGAAAAGGTCTTCAACAAGATGGATTGACACAGTGGTTGCAAGTATGGGCATAAGTATAGTAAGGATTGTGAGTATGGTGCATGACTGGGCAATGTTTCATTCTGTTGTTCATAGGGTCACTATGAGTCAGAGTCAACTTGATGGGACCTAACAATAACAATAACAAAATCCTGATACTTAACCCTAGGTAATAATTCATAGATAACATTTAACTGACTTTGAATAGTATATTTCCCTTCATATCTTTAGAATATATGCCACGTATGTGCTTTATAAGGAGACTTGGTGTCAAGGTGGTTAAGTACTCAGCTGCTAACCGAAAGGTTGGTGGTTCCAACCAGCCTCTCCATGGGAACAAGATGTGGCAACTGACTTCTCTAAAGATTACAGGCTAGGAAACCTATGGGGCACTTCTACTCTGTCCTATGGGTCGCTATGAGTCATAATTGACTGGATAACAATGGTTTTTCTGTTTTATATGCCTTACACCTGGAGGATCTTGTCTAATTTTCATAGGAAGAAGAAAATTCCGGCTTGCAAGGTGGTTAGCCTACAGCAATGATAGTCTATATGCCAATTTTAGAGGTGTTGCAGCTTGAATCATAGGCTGTGCTTTAAATGGCAGCATATGGCTGGAGAGTCCTAGCAGCAGGATAATGTGGCAGTGCCCAGATCACAGCTGTAGGCACACAAAGAAAGTTTTGATGCTGGTATTCATATCCCTTGTCAACGACAACAAAAAGAATGACTGCTAAAGATTCTGTTGTCTTAAAGGCTTTATTAAGTTATTGCCCAAGGTAGGGAAAGGAAATTATCATCTACATATGTTTGCCAGAATCATGCAGCTTCTCTATTCTGGCTTTCCTAGCAGGTGTCTCTTTAAATACTTATTCTAAATGGAACACAACTGGGAGATATCAGAAAGGGCACTGTTGACAACTGTCATAGCAGGTTCCAGCTTGAATGGTAACTGAGCAGAAGGTCTCTCTCCAGAGTACTTCAGATCATCCTAATAGCAGCATCATTTCTACTAGGAACTCAGCATCTACCAAAAAGGAGTGCTGGGAAATAGTGTTTCTGGTGAAATCTGATCTCACTGAAAATGCTCCATACCACCAGATTTCCCATAGAAAAGGACTAGGATGAAATTAATGGAGCTTTGGTTTTAAAAGCAAAATTGCAATATTTGAAGGAAGCATATGACCCAGATAGATATTAAGGAACTTTAAATGAAAATATGCTAATGTCATGTCTTTGTTAATGTCAATGGTACCTTCTAAAATATTCTAAAACAATTTAATAAAATAAATGGAAATAAAACCTTAAAGCTGACCAAAGTTTATTTTGCCAACATTTTAAAGATTAATTTACCATATATAAGAAGTATGTCTTAGAAGTATAGATTCAGGTTATTAATAACTTCATTTTTGTCTCTGATTTTTGGTTTGGATAATTTGGGGGTGGTGTTTTAATGTTGCTTTAGGTCAGAAGAGAAGAGAGGATTTCTCATTTGCTGAGATTTAAGAGTACATTTAAATGATAATTTTCAAGTAGAGCTTATAAGGTATTTAGGATAAAGTAGCTCTGCAAACCAAATTTAAAAAATAAACAAGAAAAAAAAAACTTTCTTCTTGCTCAGGCTTATCCATTTGCAAAATAAAAGCTGTTTAACTGCATGAATACAAAAAATATAGTATTCCTGCATATACTATATTAATTTCTGTAAGATACCTCTTATGTAGATATGCATTTTTAAAGTAAAATTATTGTGAGACATTAACATGTATTTGTATATTAAATTTTACACATCATCTACAAAATATATTTATCCAGTCTTCCCGATAGAACTAATTATAGACTAGAAACTCTTACTATATTTCTTCGTCTTTACTCCAAACTGGTTTTATGCTCTTATTTCAAGCAATTAATTATCTTCTATGAGAATACACATAGAGTTATTTACATTATTAGGACCAAAAATTTACAGTTTTATTTATAAAGAATCACACGAAATTATTTTTTCCTCTTATGGTCAAAATCCAAAATAATTTGGTGGCCAAACTGAATCAAACCCATTGCTATCGAGTCCATTCTGACTCATAGCAACCCTATGTTGTTGTTGTTGTTATGTGCCATCCAGTCAGACCCAACTCATAGCGACCCCTCCTTGGGTTTGCGAGGCAGTATCACTAGGGAAGTAGATTGCCCAACCTTCCTTCCGAGGAGTGGCTGGTGGGTTTGAACCACTAGCCTTCCGGTTAGCAGTCAAGTGCCTTAGGCACTACGCTACCAGAGCTCCTCATAGCAACCCTATGTTGTTGTTGTTATGTGCTGTCCAGTAGGACCCTACTCATAGCGACCCCTCCTTGGGTTCCCGAGGCAGTATCACTACAGAAGTAGATTGCCCCATCTTCCTTCCGAGGAGTGGCTGATGAGTTTGAACCACCAGCCTTCTGCTTAGCAGTCAAGTGCCTTAGGCACTATGCTACCAGAGCTCCAGCAACCCTATAGGAGAGAATAAAACTGCCCTATAGGGTTTCCAGAGGAGCTCTGGTACCATAGTGGCTAAAGCACTTGACTGCTAACCAGAAAGCTGGCGGTTCAAACCCACCAGCCACTCCTCGGAAGGAAGGTTGGGCAATCCTACTTCCA
>NW_006921815.1:2669207-2678736 GCF_000298275.1 Orycteropus afer afer
CTTGGCATAACCGAGTGGGTGCCTCCAGCAGGGCATCTGTTTGTTGAAACATCTCAGTGGGTATTTTGTCAATTCCTGGAACCTTGTTTTTCACTATGTCCTTCAGTGCAGCTTCGACTTCTTCCTTTAATACCATTAGTTCTTGATCATATGCCACTTCCTGAAATGGATGAACATTGACCAGTTCTTTCTGGTGCAGTAACTCTGTGTATTCCTTCCATCTTTTTCTGATGCTTCCTCATCATTCAATGAGAGCTCTGGTAGCATAGTGGCTAAGGCACTTGACTGCTAACTAGAAGGCAGGCGGTTCAAACCCACCAGCCACTCCTCGGAAGGAAGGTTGGGCAATCCTACTTCCGTATTGTTACTGCCTCGGGAAACCCAAGAAGGGGTCGCTATGAGTCGGGCCGACTCGACGGCAAACAACAACAACAACAACATAGGGTTTCCAAGGCTGAGATCTTCATAGAAGCAGACTGCCACATTATTTCTGTGGAGCACCTGGTGGGTTTGAATTGGTGACCTTTTGTTTCATAACCTAGCCCTTAACCACTTCATGACAGGGCTCCTAATTGGATAACTATAACCAACAAATTACTAAAGAAATTTCAAAGCAAAGAATTATGAGATTTCTTTTTGTAACAAGGTATCAGTATTGAGTTGATATAAAATGCCCTTATAATCAAGGGCTTAAAGCCTGTATAAAAATTAAACTACAAACCATGGAATATGTACTGTCACTGAGTGTTCTAACTCAAGATCAATGAAAACTTTTTTATAATTATGTCCCCCCCTTTTTATTTTTAATAATTGAATGTCCTTGTATGTATTTCAGTGAAAAAAGCAAGACTTCGCATAAAATTGAGAAAATTTAAACCATCAGCCGGACACTTCCTCATACTTTATCCATAAAATCTGTATATCTATTGGTCCTAAAGTTATTTTTTTTCATCTTTGTATATTAACTGTGGTAGATGTATCTCTTTTCCTGTTTAATGTTGATATATACATCTGAGATTTGGAGCCCATCCCTTTTATGCCTTCTCAGACATCTTTCTTCTGAATTTTCAATCTTCCTCTAGAACAGATCATTCCAAAACCCAAAACTAAACTCACTGCCCTCCAATCGATTCTGACTCATAGTGACCCCCATTAGGTTTCTGAAACTGTAAATCTTTATGGAAGTAGATTGCTCCTTCCATGGTGCAGCTGGTGCGTTGAACCACTGAGCTCCTGGTTAACAGCCAAATCTTTATCTACTGTGCCACCAGAGTTCCTTAATGGATCATTCCAGCAACATACAACCATACTATAGTGATTTTTATTTAAAATAAACACAACCAACATATTTTTATTCTATATCTCCCTCAAAATACTACATAATTCCTCTTCTCTCCTTCATGTTCAAAGTTATTAAAAGCATTGTCTAGGCACTCTTTTTACTTTGCCATTTTCCATCTACGCTGTTTCCTTGTTGTGTGCCATAAATTCAACTCTAACTCATAGCAACTCCTTCCCATCGTATTTCCTTCCTTATGACTTCTCAAACTATGCGTAACCTCCATGTCTGTCAAATAATGAAGTTCTCAGTCTTCATTTTACGCAATTGATCATATTACACATCAAACTCTTTCTTTCTGGCTGTTCACACCACGGCCTGCTGGTGTTTTCACCTAACCCTCTGCCTATTTCTCCTCAATTTTCTTTTATATCCCATTCTCCTCTAGATAAATTCTAAAATCCTCATGGGTTGATTCTTATTCTTTTTTTTTTTTTTGGAATACTGATATGTTCTATTGCCATTGTTTTAAATACCATTTATGTGGTAGTGATATGCATATTAACTTTATAGTGCATATGTGTGTGTGTCTATAAAATACAGGTAGTCCCACAATTACGAATGAGTTCTGTTCTTATGTCTGTTTTTAAATTGAGTCTGTATATAAATTGGAATAGTTAGTCAAAATATTTGTCTTAGTATGTAGTTTATACTGTGCTCTCTTTATGAATAAAAACATGAATGTAATAATTCTAGATACTAAATAATAATTCTAGATACTAAAACATCTTTAACACAATAATACAGTACTACTACTACTAATGTTTTGACATGTGTCACAAAGTAGCAAACATTTGTTATTACAAACCACTGTATGAACCTTGAATCTTTAATATAACAGGCTTTATGGGATTGGTTTGTAACTACAAATTGTACATAGTTCAGACATTCATAATATGAAGATTGCCTGTACATGTTTAACTTTGGATCCTTCCATCAACTTGTTCCTTATTTCATTTTCTCCAGCCCAATAAACAGCAACACTGGTTACTCGGTTGTTTCAGTTCCCAAAGCGGAGTCATTCTTTTTTTTTTTTTTTCATTTTAATAACATGTTTTGAGCTTCAAGTAAAAATATACACAGCAAATCGGGTTCCTCTTAAACAATTTTTATACCAATTTTTCTCTGCCATTCCTTATAATTTTTACTGTCTGCCAGCATTTTCATTATTTCTGTTCTGCCTTTTTTTTTCCCCTTCTCCTTTTTGCCTTCTCATCTTTGATTTTGGGTAAATGTTGGCCATTTAGTTTCATATAATTAACTGTTTAAGAAAGCATATTATTCATGGATGATATTGCTCATTATAAGCCAATTTATTATTTGGCTGAAAGGTGACCTACAGAAATAGCTTCAGTTCCAAATTCAAATAGTATCTTAAGGTGATAGTCTTTGGAGTTCTTCTAGTTTCTCAGTCTGTTAAGTCCTGCTCCCCTCACTTTTTTAAGGAATTTGCATTTTCTACATTCTTCTCCTGTTCTATCCCATTCTATCCATTTTACAGTGTCCTTGGTCAAAATGGTGGGTAGTAGAAGTCAGACACCATCTAGTTCTGGCCTCAGATTAGAAGAGGGTGTGCTTCCTGTGATCTACTAGTCACGTGGACTAATTCCTTCTTTGAGACTTTGATTTCCTTCATTATCTTTTGATCCATGAGTAAAGACCATCAGTTGCTTCTTAGATGACAACTTGCAAGCTTTTAAGACCATAAGTGCTACTCACCAAATCCAGACATAGAACACTCTCTTTGTGACCTATGTTATGCCAATTGACTAAATTGTCCCTCAAGTGGTCCCAAACCTTTTGACCCAGTAAACCAATCCTGTGAGTTGTATGGACAAGTCTTGGAAGCCTCCATAACTGTTCCCTCTATGTAGTTTATTATATATGTGTATATACATGCAGCACAAACAAATGTGCATATACACATGCCTGCAGATACACCTATATGTGCACATGTATTTCATTATATAAGCCTTCCTGTACAGATACAAGTATCCATATTTACCTACATAATCACATACCTATTTTTTGGTTGTTTTCAGAGTTGTTGTAAAATTGTATATGTTACAGCATTTGCTGAAATTGTCCTTTTTTCTCTTGGCCTTCTTATATTTACCTTAATCAAGGTGTGCTGCATTCATTCGTATTTGGGATTGTCTTTCCCATCACCAAAAATAACAAGTGTCTACTATTTAGAAAGTGATTGTCCCTCCTTTTCCCTCACATCCCTGGTAACCATCAAAAAGCTTTGCTTTTTGTGTGTATATGCGCTCTTGATCTTTAATAATTGTGGAACTATACAATATCTATGTTTTGTGATTGACTTATTTCAGTCAGCATAATCTCCTCCAGATTAATTCATATTATATTCCATGGATTCCTCATAATTCTTCATAGTTGCATAGGATTCCATTGTATATATGTCCCACTGTTTATCCATTCTTCTTTTGATTGGCATTGAGATAATTTCCAAATTTTTGCTATTTTGAATAATACCACAATTAACACAGTTGTGCATATGTCTATTCTTGCCACTTCTACTATATTTCCAGGATATATACCAAGTAGTGGGATTGCTAGATAATAAAGCATTTCTATTTCTAGCTTTTTGACGAAGGGTCATACTGTTTTCCATAGTGGTTGTACCATTTTACAGTCACACTAGCAATGTATATGACTTCTAATACCCTCACAACCTTGCCAGCATTTGTTTTCTTCTGTTTTTTATTTCTTTTGTGTGTGGGGGGGGGTGTTAATTTCATATTCTCACTTTTTTTCTCTTTTGTCAATTTTGTTAGTGGTTTGTCAATTTAAGTGATCCTCTCAAGAACCAATTTCTATTCTTAGTGATTCTTTCTTATTTTTCCTTATTGATTCTTGTTTTCTATTTCAGTTATTTCTGTTCAGATTTTTATTATTCATTTTCTTCTCTTGACTGTGGACTTATTTTGCTGCTCCTTTTATTTATTTATTATATTATATTAATAGTAACAACAAAATTGTTTGTAAAATCTTTCTATGTTGAACTGCAATATTATTAGTAACTGAGTGGAAGCCTTTTTTTTCCCCTCCTTTCCCTTAATTACTATTTAATTCTCAAAAACATTATTAATATAGGTTCATAAACAGTAATTACCACAGTAACTGTAGCTTAAATGCCAGAAAATTTGACAAAATCAGTGACTATGAAAGCACCACCAGCAACGACAACAGCACATATTAGTTAGCACCTGCAGATGAAGCCACGTGATTGGAAGAGTTGCTGTAATTGACTAATAATGACAGCTCTGACCGAGTACCTTAGAAGTTTCAAAAAGTAAATTAATATAGAGTTTTAGCCTTATAGGTATATTGATACATGTAAGCTGAAGTTATGAAAAATGTTTTTGTAGTAATAACTAACAAAGCCTTTATAGTCAGTTATTTTGTGCCAACTCTCTGACAGTTAACCTGTAAGGTCTATACCCTTGCACTCCCCTACTAATGCCAGTGAGTCTGTTAATATAGTGCTAGTGCTTTGACTTCCTCTTCATATGGAAATTCTATAACTGCACTATTTGTTTTTCTTTTTGTTTTGAAGTAGTCATTGTTTACAGATTGACATCTCTGGTTTCCTATTTTCAGTTTTTTTTCACTTTTGAGGATTTGTATCCACCAGCCACTCCTCGAAAGGAAGGTTGGGCCTTCTTACTTCCATATGATACTGCCTCGGAAACCCCAGGAGGGGTCGCTATGAGTTGGGGCCAACTCGATGGCAAATAACAACAACAATAACATCTGGCTAATATTATCACATATCCTAATTTCATGTGGTTGTCTGATGTCATTGGTTCTCTGTCTGACACCAATTAAAGAAGTCCCTTGAATATCTCTTGAAAGGTTGGTCTGTTTTTTACAAATTCAGTTAATTTCTGCTCTTCTGGTTTCTGGGTGCTGTAGGGGGCAGGATGACTTGGGTGACTAAGTCATGATCTTGCGCTATACTCTTGGAAAACATTCTTAAAACCTCTGTCTCCCTGACCAGCTATATCCAATCCATCAAGAATTGATGATGATCACACCATACATGCACACAATCACACATCCATAGCCTTTCTACAGATTTTCGACAAAATAGCCAAGGCAATTTGATAATAGTATGATAAAATCATGACCTTCTCTACCTAAAATGATTTTTCATTTAAAATAAGGTAAAGATATATTATCTTGATGAACATACACTTAGAGTTCCTAACAAGCTTTATCTTTATCTGTCTTCTGGACATTTCTATTTATACTTCAGACCTCAATTTAAATGTAACTTCCTGTAATATACTTTTCCTGAAATGCTCTAAAGTCGGCCATTTTATTTTCCTTTCTCATACTCCCTATTTTTTCTGTGAAAACCCTTATCACGATTTGTAATCAAATATTCCTTTTCATATTAGTGGATTTAAAGTTATATCAATCACTAAATGTTAAGAATCATAAAAGTTGGGTCTGTATCTGCTTTCCTCACTACTTCATATCCAATTCTTTTCATTGCACTTGGCATCCAGTAGGCATTTAATAAATATTTGTCAATAAATGGATCTCTTAGCAAACTTCTTCCAGGAGTGAAGAATACTAAAGTAGTCTTCAGTATAAATCTAAAATAAAATAAAAAAAAAAAATGCATAAAGACACATAGGTTTGTTCCAAGCTGCTTATAGCTATATTTGTTCCATCCTAGTCATCCTTTGTAAAGTTAAGCTCCATGTGTTTTGCAATAAACAGTCTATTTTAAATACATGCTATGTTCTAGGTGTTATATCTATTAACAGAATATATAAAGTAGTGCCCTTAAAGATAACTCCAAAGTAGGGTAAAATAAGACTACGACATAAAGAAGTAGTGAACTATACTCATAAAATATACTTTAGCAAGATTTAATTTTGCTTAAATACTCCTATAATTACTTATCTGAAATTTGATTAACTTAATCTTATAGAATAATTGTATCTTATTATAAATCCTGTTAATACACAGTATTTAGTAAAAGTGAAAAAAAAGTTATTAATGGAATTCTTGCTATTCTACTGGATACAATATATGTCCATTTAATTCCCTGATTTCATATAATGCTAATTGCAAAGATTATTAAAAATGGAAAAAATAAACTGAGACAGCAAAAGTTGAAAATTAACATGGAATATTAGTCTGAAATATATGACATAAGTAAAGTTTATAAAAAAATTCAGCCCAACAGTAACTATCAGCAATAATATATATATATATTTTTAATAAATTACAAATCCCAATACCAGCTCCTATAAAACATGCATTTTTTTCTCAGAGAACATACTCCAAGAGAGACTAAAAAGTCAGCATTACACAAGGTATGCAAAAGCTGACATAAGTGAGTATTAGAAAATAGAAGTTACTTTATTACACAGACACAGAAAATATAGGAACATAAAGACGTACATATACACATATGTATAGATTATGTGGTTATGTATCAGTGAAGCATCAATATATGTAGAACATTTACACACATATACTTGTGTTTGTGACATACATATACAATACAAAAATGGTGACAGAAGTGATCAATCTATCTATCTTCCACTCCTCCTCAGGCATTCTCCACTCCTCCTACACCATTGATTGCATGTTTACAATTCAGTCCTGAAGTGAAGCAAGGATAGGGGCCAGGGCAGGCATGAGCATCATGGCATTTTCCTTCCTATGCTTCGGATCAAAGAGTATGCCATTCTAGATGAATTCAGACTATTGCAGTTGCTTAAATAATACAGTCCAAAAATTTTGAGTATTTATGATAATGAATATGAAAAAAAATATTGTATTAGCTCTCTCTTAATTATAATATCTTATTTTTCTAGTTTTAAACATGATCTAGGGAGTCTCCCTACATAAAGATTAAAGGGTGGTTTGAACCCACCAGCAAATCTGTGAGAGAAAGATATGGTAATCTGCTTCTGCAAGCTTTACAGCCTTCGAAACTCCATGGGGTAGTCTATTCTGTCCTAAAGTGCCACCATGAGTCAAAATTGACTTGATGGCAGTGAATGGGCCTATCTGCCAGACACTGTGCAAAGAGCTTTAACTATATTCCTTTGGAGAAAGATGAGGCAATCTTCTTCCATAAAGATTTACAGCCTTGGAAACCCTATGGGGCAAATCTACTCTATCCTTTATGGTCACATAAGTCAAAGTCAACTTGATGACAATGAGTTTGTCATTTTGGTATGTATCTATGGTATTTAAGTACAGGTAAACACAGTTTGAATCAACTCCATAGCAATTGGTTTTTGTTCCCTCCAATTTGGGACATTTTTCTTTCTTCTTCTTCTTTAAAAATAGTTTGTTTATAATCAGAAAGCTTCCAGTTATTCAGCTTTTATTGTGTTCTAGAAAATAAAACAATCCTAGAAAAAATAAGAATAATCATATTTTTAAGAGCTCTTCTCCTTTTCTAGGTTTGTCTGATTTAGTTTACTTTTTTAAAAATGCTTTTTCAGAATACATATTTTCTAAAATAAGACTACTGCTTTTACCCCTCAATTAAATCTGCACTATCGTTAGCCAATATGCTCTCCAAAAGGCCATTGTTAATTAACTATACAGAAAAGACTGAATGGTTCATGATAAAAGGCCATACCTTGGGTATAAGTTGGAACTTTTCACTCAAATAGATGGCACATATAGGTTATAACTGCTGACTCTGCTGCTCTAAAACCAGGGGATTTACTTAACTCTTCTTACTCTCATGAATAATGTGTAAAATTGGAGGTAAAAATAATATTTACTTCACAGGGTTGTTGTGAGAATTAGAGGAGATAGTACAATTAAATTTTTATATAGTGACTGATACATTAAAAGCCAAAAAAATGTTTGAATAGAATGAACTAAGCACTTCCTCTATAGCTAATTCTTGACTC
Source organism: Orycteropus afer afer (assembly GCF_000298275.1). NCBI lineage: Eukaryota > Metazoa > Chordata > Mammalia > Tubulidentata > Orycteropodidae > Orycteropus > Orycteropus afer. The sequence continues at coordinate 2,677,470 of NW_006921815.1, forward strand.
AGCAGCCCAGATGGTGCTTTTAAAATATAAGTGAGATGATATCCCCTTTATGCTCAATGTTCTGCACTAGCTTCTCATCTTAGAACAAAAAAATCTGAAGTCTGAATATGTAACTCTTACAAGCTCCTCCAGGGTCTGGTCCCTGCTGATTCTGATCTCAACTCTTTCATTTTCTCTCTAGTTCTCAACTCCTTGCTCTTGAAATAAACCAAGTAAGGTCCTCACTCAAACCTTGAACATGTTGTCTAAACTCCCAATTTCCCTCCCAGGATTTTCTCACTGGCTTCCTCCTAATTGCTGGATTCTGCTCAAATTTCATTTTAGAAGAAAATCTTTCCTTACTCACCACCACTTTCACTAATATCACCTTATCTTCCTTTATTTTTCTTCATGGCACTTAAAAAAATTAACATGCTATTTATTTACCTGTTTATTTCTTTACTGTTGATCTCTCTCAACTAGAATATAAGGTCAGAGGAAGAAAGGTTATGTTTTATTTTCTGTTTGCTCACAGTGCTTTTGGAGTACATATGGCATATAGAAGGGTTCAGTAAATAATTGCTGGACGAATTAATAAAGCTGGTGGCATTAAGATTTCAGAAATCTTAAGACACCAATTTCACAGGCTCAAAATTTGAGTTTTGTCAATTTGAAAAATCTGCCTTGAGTTAAAAATAACTATTTTTTTCCTTTGTAGAAGATCCATGCAAAAGCACACTTCTATATAGTCTTGTATTATATTCTCAAGTATTAATATTAAAAATATATTATTATTACAGTAATATCACTATCAAATACACTATAAAATTAAAATCATCTGTATTAACTATCACAAAAAGCTCTGGTGGCACTGTTGTTAAGGCATTAGGCAGTTAACCACATAGGTCAGTGGTTCGAATCCACCAGCTACTTTACAGGAGAAAGATAGGGCAGTCTGCATCCATAAAGATCTATAGCCTTGGAAACTTTATGGGGCAGTTCTAGCTGTCCTGCAGAGTTACGCTGAGTTGAAATCAACTTGATAGGCATGGGTTTGGTTTTTTGGTTTACATTAAATATCATAGCATTAACATTATTCTGTGACTATTGATATTCACGTAAAGCATGAAAATGTATCATTTTTTACCACTGCATTCATAAAAATATTATTTAGTAATAAAGAAAGAAAGTATAACTGTTACTTTCTTTTGTATTTCATAATAAATTTAATATTACATAAGGATGATAGTAATTGAAGGACTTTTTAAAAATGTAACACACACACACA
>NW_006921815.1:2678966-2685956 GCF_000298275.1 Orycteropus afer afer
TGACAACATTTCTGTCATTCTAAAGGAAAACATATTGTGAATTCTTTTTAACCACCACTTGTTTGTCAGTTTGTTGTACTATGGTGGCTTGTGTGTTGTAGTGATGCTGGAAGCTACACCCCAGTATTTCAAATATCAGCATTGCTACCTCTGGTGGGCAAGTTTTCAGCAGAGCTGCCAGACTGAGATATACTGAGTAGTGTGGTTCTGAAAAATTTGGTCACTGAAAACCTTATGCATAGGAGTGGAACATTTTCTCATATTGTGCCAGAAATTGAGTCCCTCAAGTCGGAAAGCACTCAAAATGTGACTGAGAAAAAGCTGCCTCCATGTAATAGAGCTGACTTTAATGACATTTATGGAGCAAAGGTTTTAGGATCTTCATTTACTTATGTGGAATGACTCAAAATGAAAAGAAACAACTGCAAATATACGTTCATAATCAAAACAAGGAATGTACAAAATATGAATCTAGGAAAATTAAAAAAAAAAAACCTCACTGAATTCGAGTCAATTTGACTCATAGACCCCTCTTTGGGTTTCTCAGACAGTATCTCTATGGAAGTAGACTGCCCAATCTTCCTTCCAAGGAGTGGCTGGTGGGTTTGAACCATTAGCTTCTGGTTAGCAGTCAAATGCCTTAGGCACTGTGCCACCAGAGCTCCCATAGGAAAATTAGAAGGTGTCAAAAATGAAATGGAATGCATAAAGATTAGTATGCTAGGCATTAGTGAGTTGAAATGGATTGGAATTGGCCCTTTTGAACTAGACAAACATATGGTCTACTATGCTGGCAATGACAAACTGAAGAGTAATGATGTTACATTCATCGTCAAAAAGAACCTTTCAAAATTGACCCTTAAGTGCAACATTGTCAGTGATGGGATAATATCCATACACCTTCAAGGAAGACTTCAGTATGATTGCTGTTCAAATTTACACACCAATCATTAATGCCAAAGATGAAGAAAATGAAGTTTCTACCAACTCCTACAGTCCAAAATTGCAAGCAAGATGCATTGATAATTACTGGTGATTGAAATGCAAAAGTTGGAAACAAAGAAGAAGCATCAGCAACTAGAAAATAAGGCTTAGGTGATAGATACTACACCAGAAATTGCATAATAGAATTTTGAAAGACAAGCAACTATTTCATTGCAAATAACCTTTTCAACAAAATGAACAAAGACTATCCATGTGGACCTCACCAGATGGAACAAGACCAGGGACCCATTGTGGAATAATTCAAAAGTTTCTCACATGAAAATTCAAACTGAAGTTGAAGAAAATTAAAATATGTCCACAAGAGCCAAAGTGCAACCTTAAGTGTATCCCACCTGAGTTTAAAGATCATCTCAAGAATAGATTTGAAGCATTGTACACTAATAGCATCAAGGACATCATACATGAAGACAATTCATTAAAAAAAAGACAGGAAATAAAGAAAAGACCAAAATGAACATCAGAAAAGACTTTGAACCTTGCTCTAGAATACAGAATAGGTAAACCAAATGGAAGATATGATGAAGTAAAAGAGCTGAACAGAAGATTTCAAAGGACAGTTTGAGAAGACAAAGTAAAATATTGAAAGGAAACAAGCAAAAGCCTGGAATTAGAAAATCAAAAGGAAGAATATATTTAGCATTTGTAAACTGGAAAGGATTTAAGAAAAAAATTAAAGCATCAAGTTGCAACACTGAAGGATAGTACAGGCATAATATTGAACACAGTAGGAAGCATCAAAAGAAGATGGAAGTAATAGATAGTCACAGAACCAAAAGAATAGGTTGACATTCAATGATTTCAAATGGCAGCATATGATGAAGAAATAATAATATTGAAGGAAGAAGTCAAAGCTGGCCATATCTCCAGACCTTGAAGGGTAGGTTCTGCCTCCATCAGCAGTCACAGTGGACCCTTGGGGTTAATCCAGAACAGACAAGGACCTCTGACTTCCAGGTTCTAGGGAACATCCCCACCTTTCCTGGAGAAGGTTCTGATGGCAGATGGGCTATCAGAGCAGGAAGGTCCCTGAGGCACGCAGAGAGGGGCTTTGCAGGCTGGCCCTAGGCCAGTAGACTAGGCCAGCTCCCACCTTGGCCCTGAGTTGGTTCTGGCTCCAGCCCAGGAACTTCTTCTTATCTGACTTCATCCCATGGTGTGTGGAGGTCTGTTCCTGGATAGCAGGGCCCAGACATCACCTGTTTATCTTAGTCTTTCCTGACATCCCTCAGATAACAAAGAAGGCAACTTAAGGAGAGGAAGCTTTACTAGGAATTCCAGCTTCTTCCTCTAGGTCTATGTTGGAAACAGACATTCATGTAGAACTGGCTAGAAATCTGAGGCCTCCAGTGTGCTCTAGGGACTGACTCATCTCCCATTCTCTCTCCCAATCCTTAAGACTGTCAGCCCACCCCTGCCCCAGTCCACTCATTTCAGGGGATGTGGAAGGGGAGAGAAGGCGAGGGGAGCAGCTACATTACAGAGCACAGAATGATGCACTGTTTTGCAGCCAATAGGCCAGAGCTCTGATGCCAGTTCTGCCATATCCTCTTACTGTGTGACTTTGCTGAATCCCTCTGTGACTTAGAGTTCTCACCTATGAAACAGTGGTCATAATTATCCTCATCCTCAAGAAACTGGAGTAAATAATATCTATGCTGGCTGAAGGACCCAGAGTATGTTATTTAACATCCCTTTGCCTCAGCTAACCTATCATTAAAATGGGAGTAATAACACCTACTCATAGGGGTGTTTTACAAATAAGAAGAAAACAAAAAAGAAGAAGTCAAAGCTGCACTGAAGGAATTACTGAAAAATAAAACTCTGGGAATTGATAGAATACCCACTGAAATGTTTCACAAAACAATATAGTGCTGAAGGTGCTCACTCATTATGTCAAGAAATTTGGAATAGAGCTACCTGGTCAACTGACTGGAAGAAACCCATATTTGTGCCCATTCCCAGGAAAGTTGATGCAACTGAATGTGGAAATTATATAATAATATCATTACTATCATATACAAGTGAAATTTTGCTGAAGGTAATTCAAAAATGGTTGCAGCAAAACCAAAACCAAACTCACTGCTATCAAGTTGATTCTGTCTTAGAGCAACCCCTATTGCATTTACAAGGCTGCCAATCTTTATGGAAGTAGAGTGTCTCCTCCTCCCCCAACAGTGCAGCTGGTGGGTTTGAGCCACCAACTTTCTGGTTAGCAGCCAAATGTCTTATCCACTATGCTTTCAGAGCTCCTTATCCTTTCACCATACTTAATTCAATTTGTGTGGTAAGCAAATAATCCAATAGACTGGAGTATAAGAAGAAGAATGTGACTAGAATTGGAAGAAGACACATTAACAATCTGCAATAAGTAGATGACACACCGTGCTTGTTGAAAGTGAAAAATACTTGAAGAACTTACTGAGGAAGATCAAAGACTTCAGCCTTCGGTATGGCTTACACCTCATCATAAAGATAACAAAAGTCCTCCTCACAACTGAAGCATTACACATCATCATGATAAATGCAGAAAAGATTGAAGTTGTCATGGATTTCATTTTACTTGAATCTACAGTCAAAGTCTATGGAAACAGCAGTCAAGAAATCAAAAGATATATTGCATTGGGCAAATCTATTGCACAGGGCCTTTTTAATGTGTTTAAGAGCACAGATATCACTTTGAAGACTAATGTGTTCCAAAGCAAACTTGGTATTTTCAATAATCTGATATGCGTGTGAAACCTGGACAATGAACAAGGAAGACAATGGAAGAAATGACACGTTTGAATTGTGGTGTTGGTAAAGAATACTGAATGTATCATGGACTGCTATTAGAACAAAAACAAACATTTCTTGGAAGAACTGGAGCCAGAATGCTCCTTAGAAGTGAGAATGGCCAGACTTTTTCTCTTACATATTGGTCACATTGTTAGAAGGGACCAATCCTTGGAGAAGGGTATCATGCTAGGAACAATAGAGGGTGAGTGAAGAAAGGGGAGACCCTCGAGGAGGTATTGGCTGAGACAATGGGCTCAAGCATGGTAATGATTCTGAGGATGGCACAGGATGGGGGAGTGTCTCGTTCTGTTCTACATAGGATCTTTGTGAGTCCAAACTGCCTCAATGGCACCTAACAACAACAACTACATTATGTTTAATAAATTCCTACCTGAATTCCATGAAATTATTCTTTTTTCTTAGATGCTAAGCAGTCTATTCAGAGTCATCACTATTTTTTATTGAAAAGGCTTTCAAATTTAAAAATAGACCACTTTATAGAATAAAATTAGAAGATTATTCAGAATGGCAGAATGATTTACTCCTCTTCACTATCTAGTAAGTTTGGTCACTAAAAACACGGTATATTTCCAATATATTTAGAAAAAAAATTCCTAGTATGTAAAAGTTTATATATATGTATCAGAGAACATGTGAGAAAAGAATTAAAGAAAGAGAAGATAGCAAGGTAATTAGCTAAATGTAAATAGTCTTTGGATTATTCATTAGTTTATTTTATCCTTCTTTTGAGAAGGTAATTGGGAACTGATTGCATTCACAGAATTACTAGAGATGCAGCAGATGTCTTTAAAAAATATTCTCAATTTAACTTGAGTTTAGTGTGTGCTCTGGAAAAAGAAATCATAAAGTTTTACTTCACATGCTCAATCTTGTTTTTACTGATGTAATCCAACGAAAATAAGAATTTCATTATATAACAAATCTATGTTTGCAAAAGTTCTCATCCTAAACATTGAATTTTAAGAAATTCAAATTAAATTAACAAAAATCTGATGTTTATAATTATAACATCCCCATTTATAATTTGCATACCTTTTATGTATATGCGTTGTGCAAATAAATACTAAATAAAACTTTAAATTTTATGAAGACAGATATAAGTTTAAAAAAGTAACTTTATTAAATAGTAGACTTTTGTTGTTGTTGTTATGTGCCGTCGAGTCGGACCCGACTCATAGTGACCCCTCCCTGGGTTTCCGAGGCAGTGTCACTATGGAAGTAGATTGCCCAACCTTCCTTCTGAGGAGTGGCTGGTGGGTTTGAACCGCCAGCCTTCTGGTTAGCAGTCAAGTGCCTAGGCACTGCACTACCAGAGCTCCTATAACTGAGAAAACTTTTTATCAGCTAAAACTTTACTTTTTATGACACTGAGAATAAGGAAACTTTTCACCACCTATTTCTTTAAAAGGAGCTCTGATAGCATAGTGCCTATGGCATTTGACTACTAGCCAGAAGATTGGTGGTTCAAACCCATCAGCCACTCCATGGAAGGAAAGTTGGGCAATTTATTTCTGTAGTGATACCACCTTGGAAACCCAAGGAGTGGTTGCTACGAGTCTCATCTGACCTGATCGCAGTGAGTATTTACTTCTTTTTTTTTTAAATTGGTTATTTCTTTAAAAATGGCTGGACTAACATTTCTCATCTTTAAAAGTTGCTATAAACCAAAATCAAACTCATTGCCATCCAGTTGGATCTGACTCATAGTGACCCCTCCTTGGGTTTCTGAGGTGACATCACTACAGAAGTATATTGCACAAAGTTCCTTCCGAGGAGTGGGTGGTGAGTTTGAATCTCCATCCTTCTGGTTAGCAGTCAAATACCTTAGGCATAGTTGCTATAAGAATTATATAAATCAGCCATTTAAGTACTCGTGAAAAGTTTCATATGTTCTTAACATAAGTATAATCTCCATTGTCAAACCAACATGACTTTTCCACCCCATAAGAGTTTCTATTAAAAGCTTAACATGGGGTCCAGCAAGACAATAAATCCTGGCCTGAGTGCTCTAGAGTTCTAGAGCCGTTGCTGCCTCAGCTAGTTTGACTTACAAATAACCACTGAAATCAGCCAGCCTCTTGTTTCTTGATTTGTAAAAGGGAAGAAAGGAAATATTTGAATCTGGTGAATGCTTAAGTTTTTTTCAACATTATAATTCTAAATTTTGGGGTCTGACTCCATGGCACATAACAACAACAACAATAATTCTAAAATGTAACCACAGATTGATTAGATTCAGAAAACTAAATGCTTGCAATAAAATTTATCTACAAATAATAAACTACCAAAGAATAATATAACTATAATGAGAACATATTATCAAAATGATTTTCTACAAAAAAATTTGAGTATATTTTGTTCTTTTAACAAAACAACAATTTATACATTATTACATAAATCATATACTGGCGGTTCAAACCCAACAGCAACTCCTCGGAAGGAAGGTTGGCCAATCTACTTCTGTAGTAATACTGCCTTGGAAATCCAAGGAGGGGTCACTACGAGTTGGGTCCTACTCGACGGCACATAACAACAACAACATATACTTCTACTATTTCTTAGTGTTTTTAATGGAAATCAGGTTTTCAATCATTTTCAAGACTGTTTCCAAAAGCAGACTGTGGTGGTTAAGTTTTTGTGTCAGCTTGGCTGGGCCTGGTTTACTGGCTGGGCAGCTGGTGGTAGTTATTCCCCACTATGAGCCTGGCAATTAATTCCACGGTGGGACCTACAACAAGCAGCTGACGAGCTGCTTTTGGAATATGGTCTGCTTCCCATGTGTAAGAAACAACTTTGGGAATGGTACCTACCTTATGGCATGCTTCAGCCCTGCACGTAGGCAGGACGTTGTTCAGCAGCCTGCCATGCTTTGCCAACCTTGGAACTATCAGTGGACTTGAATTAATGGCCTGCTGTGTGGCTTGGTAACATCAGGACTGTGCCTTTTTACTTGTCAACCTTGGGCTTGTCAGTCTTAGCAGCCAGCAGCTGGAGGCAGAGCTGAAGCCCAAGGTTGAGCAGCTTTCACCCAGTCCCTAGAGCCTGGCCCTTAGAACTTGGACTTAAAAACTCCAAACAGGAGAATAAGCTTCTGTTTCTTCAAGCCATCCCATTTGTGGTATACTCCTGTCATAGTGGCACCAGGTAAGCAAAACATAGATTTTAAAAAGTTTTCTTTTTAATATATGT
>NW_006921815.1:2686611-2690309 GCF_000298275.1 Orycteropus afer afer
ACTCCTCGGAAGGAAGGTTGGGCAATCCTACTTCCGTAGTGATACTGCCTCGGAAACCCAAGGAGGGGTCGCTATGAGTTGGGTTTGACTCGACGTCACTTAACAACAACAACAACATAATATAAGTAAAGTTAAGCAGTTATTAAAATACTAATATGGAGCTAATTTATTTACAGTTTAAAAGTTATAAAGTAATTGTTATATTAGAAATTTAAATTATTTTCATAATTTGACCTATAATCAAGTATCTATGCTTAGTATTTTTGTTCTTATGAGTTGGTTCCATGTACAACTGTACAAAACACTGCCTATGCATCACCCCCATGATCAGTGCAGATGGCCAATTATGATCATTGTAATCAGAAAATCCATTTTCTGTATTCAGAAATAGATTGTCAGGCCTTTCTTCCTACTCCCTCTTAACCTGCAAGCTCCATTAAAACCTGATCAGTATCATGGAACACACAAGCCTCCAATTGCAGACAACTGGTAGCCGTGCTTGGGCAAAATCTCCCAAATGGTGGGCAATAATTCTACCACAGAATCAACAATTTATGTGTCTAGTGTAATATGTCATACATATATGTATATGCATATGCTTGCTTCTCTTAAAGCTTATTGAAATTTCAGGAGTTAAAAATACATTAATAGCCCAGACTTGTTTTATTCTTCAAATGTGAATTGTTTCAAAGTTCACAGGCTCTTTTGATTTCAACCAGACATCAATGCTGCTTATTTGCATGACTGATAGACAATTCAATTACTCATTGAATAGTGTTGCAGTACGTTCAAGCTCTGTAATAATTACTTTGAGATATTTAGTTGTATATATCTGTGTGTTGGCTTGGGTGTATTGTGCTCTTGAATTTCAATTCAGCACTGCACAGTCTTTATCAAATCTGGGAGAAAACAAATATTGTGCAGGAAAATGATACTCAATCTCAGTCATATTTCCCATCTGATCAATAACCACTATATCCATTCTCTTAGCCATGAATACAACCTAAAAGTTCATAAATCCACACACTATCTATTTTTCATTGACAAAGGCTCATCACATCACCCAAAATAGAAACATAAGCATTCCCTGTGTGTTTTTTGCATTCTTATGAATGAATGATCATGACAGGACAAACACAACTGAATAACCTATTTTTCATTGGAGTGTACAATCAAGAATCACCTGATACAACCTTTAAGATGTCTAGGGTATTGGAAATAAATAAAATCCAAGTATTAAATTATTGATTTACAAAACTGTTAGGGAAAGCAAATCATCTTCAACTACTTGCTACATTCTGGTAGTCTAAATTAACTAAAAATATTCTTAACATTTCACTTGATTTTCTATACTGTAAATTTGATTTTTTTTTTTTTTTTAAGGCAGATTACAGCCTTAAGAGTTTGGATGTCTAAAATACATAGGGAGATAGTTTGAATTTTATAGAATATTAAGCTCTATAAAGTTCCAGAAAACGATTCATTTAATTATCAATAACATCTAAAGTGCTCAAAATAAACATAAAAACAAAGAATGGAAGGAAATGGGAAAAATTAAATATGCAAATAGACATAACATGATTCCATTATTATAATACTTATGCAAATATGGTAGACCATCATATTTCTATTTATAGCAGATAGGAAAAATATAAAGGATGATTCAAACTGAAGTATTAATGGAACCTACCACCAAAAATAGCATTGGAAACAGCAGAGATTTTTATTTTTGCTTTGCACACATCAGTTTTATTTGAGTTTAGTACAATCAATATGTATCATTTTTTTATTAAAAAATAAATACAAAGTGTCACTATTTACCTTTTAGATGCTTACATTTTATTTAGTGTGCTTTGTAATATGCATATTTTGAGCATCTTGGAAACATCTTAACTCTAGTTTAAACGTTTCCACTGCATAGCCATATGAGATGTCTACAAAGCCCAGCTTCCCTGCCAGTGTGTCAAAGGACCATGGTGTGATCAGTGGCATCATTACATCCTTGCCCAAAAGCACATGCTGTTGATACGTTAATTCCTTTATTGACTATTTTAAAAGTGTATGACCTCATCTATATTCCAAGTTGACCTTGTTTTGCACTTTTCTATTGAGTGGCCACATTCAACAACCTACATGATGTGTATGATAATAATGAATTTGCAAAATGAAAAAAGAGTGAGATGAAATGCACCTCATATTTTTTTAATCAACTAAATCATGGTTAGAAAAATTTATATAGCAAAGAATTGCACAGTTGCAAAACTGGAATGCTATTGCTACGTGATTAGAAGAGATACTCCACATTTATGAGGATACTTTTCTTTTAAATAATAATTACCAAAGGAAGGGGCAGGAGAATATAGTCAAGGGTTTGCAGAAAGATAAATAGTCTCAAAACTTAAATAAATGTCTGATTTAAAAGCACCAAATGGATTTAGAATATGCCCCATGACACCTAAAATATCTGTTCAAAAATACTTCTTAAATGGAATCTTTGTTTCTAAAAACTGAGTGAAGTCCTGTGCTTTCCAAGAAGTGTGAGCAATTTGGGAAATGAACATGAGTTAATTGAGGCCAAGGAAATGTGGTTATGATGCAAATGAATATAAAAATTGGGTATCTTAAACACTACCTTTTAGCACACAGCCTGATGTATATACAATAAAATCACATGTTTGGCAGCTTTGTCAGTTTCCCAATTCCCATTCCACCCTCAAAAATATCAGGGGGGAAATCAACAATGACATTCTCATCTATTTTCCCCTTCAACAGGCACCAAATGACAAATTTATGAAATTTGTGTTTTAAAAGGAAGTAGAACAATGTAATACATTCCGTGACAGAAAAGAAGACACACTTGTGCAATATTTATTAAATTTTCACTGTTGGAGAGTATTATTCTATAAATTGTCTGGAGAGCTTAAAATATGGTTTAGATGACAAAAACAGTCTTTCTCATATGGAATGTAAATGAAAGAACTTGGAAAGAATTTAAATAAAAGAATGAGGACAGAATTAGCGGGACTAAGAGTTTCAGAGCTAGTTACAATAGAGATAATCATCTTTTACTACTCCTCTTTGCATTGGGCTGCTAACCAAAAGGTGAGAGGTTCAAACTCACCAGCCACTCTGCTGGAGAAAGATGAGGGAGTCTGATTCCCTAAAGACTTACAACCTTGAAAACAATAACAGGCAGTTCTACTCTGTCGTATAGGGTCTCTATGAGTTGGAATTGATTGAATGGAAGTAGGTTTGGTTCTATGAACAAGGAAATCAATAACTAGAATCATTCATTAGCTGTCTTATCCACAGCTTTAACATTATGGTGATCAGGGAGCCCTGATGGCCCCTTGGTCACAGATGGTAACTAAAAGGTCAGCAGTTCCATTCCACTACCTGCTTTGCAGGAGAAAAATGTGACACCCTGCTTTCATCAATATTTCAGCCTTAAAGTCTATGGGGGCAGTTTTATTCTGTCTTATAGGGTTGCAAAGGAGCACTGGTGGTGCAGTGGTTAAGATATTTGTTGGCGGGGTAGGCGGGGCAAGATGGCGGACTGGGCAGAAGGATTGCACAGACCCTCTTCAACAAAGAAAAGGGAAACCAATAAATACAGACACAGAAGATAATCTTGGACCCCTGAGCCTTGAAGGAAAGGATGCAGATTTGGACTAAACCCCAACTAGCAGAAGAATTTG
>NW_006921815.1:2696952-2709323 GCF_000298275.1 Orycteropus afer afer
GGTTCCAACCCACCAGCTGCTCCACAAGATAAAGAATTACAGTTTTGGGAACACTGAGGTGTAGTTCTACTCTGCCCTATAGGCTCCCCATAGGTCAGAATTAGTACAGTGGCAGTGGCTTTGGGTTTTGGTTTTTATAGGGTCACTATGAGTGGATTTGATATGAAGGGCAACAGTTTTCTTGTTTTTTTTCCCTGATAGTAATCTTAACCTTCCAAAACCAAAACCAAACTCACTGTCGTTGAGACCATTCTACACATAACGATCCCTCCTTGGGTTTCTGAGGCAGTATCACTGCAGAAGTAGATTGCCCAATCTTCTTTCCAAGGAGTGGCTGGTAAGTTTGAACAGCCAGCATTCTGGTTAGCAGTTAAAATGCCTTAGGCACTATGCTACCCTATTTTAACCTTGTTGTTGTTGTTATGTGCCGTCAAGTCGGGCCCCGACTCATAGCGACCCCTCCTTGGGTTTCCGAGGCAGTATCACTACGGAAGTAGGATTGCCCAACCTTCCTTCCTTAGAGGTCTTTTAACTGTTTATCAGGAACTTTGTTACTGGTTGTGATTTCAGGCAAGGCTTTGGGGGGAGCCCTTAAGATCAAATAAATGGTGTGCTAAGTGTTGACATATGAACGTGTATCCTGTGCAGAAAACTTGGAGCACAATGTAAACCCCAATCAGCCTTAAGACTTCCAAGGACAGATGATAGATGAATTAAGGAGAAGGGATATTTATTTATTTATTTATTTATTTATTTATTTTTTGCAAGCAGGGATCATACACCTGTATTAGCTTCACAATCATGGCAATAAGTTCTGGTTAAAGTATTTTGTTAGTTGAAAATCATTAACTAATTGTAATTTCCATAGAAATAATGTGGTCAATTAGCGTATGGAATGGTTTTAAAGTCGTATTCTAATTAGTTTATGGACTTCACTTTTCGAGTTAGGTAGAAAAGTTTCATATTTGACCCATAAAAATCCCAAATGACATTTTGGAATCAAATAGAGTCACATAACAGGCACAGAGAAGTTCCTTAATATAAAGATTATAGTCATCAAACAGACTAAGATTTAATTTCATCTTTCCAGTAGTTTGTTTCCTGTGATCTTACAAATATAATTATTTGAGAAACAGACTCAAATTTATTCCTCAACTAATTTTATCAAATAATGAATGCCATATCCTGATTGTAGAAATAGCACTTCATGAAATTAGTCCATGCTCTTAAGTCTTTTTTCACTCAACCTCTTTACCAGAAAGACTTTCATCTCAGCTTCAGCTCTAAATCACTTTATTCATGAACAATGAACTAACAATCCTGTGTACTTGTGAATTATTTTAGATATCTAAATTATTGTTAAAATTTACATTCTCACTTCATGTGACAGAGTATCTAATTGACTATGCACTTGGTATAGCAGCCACTTCCTCAGACTCTCATAGAATATTAAAAGAACAAGGAGAAGCATTAGTAAAAGGGCGAAGTAAAAAAAAAAAAAAAAAAGAAAATGAACAAGAAGGGCTACTTCTGCTGATTGGCAATGTTTTTACCTGCATGGTAGAAAAGTTCAAAATTACTATTCTGATAGATGCCTAGGCCATTTTCTTAGAAGAAAGAAATAAAGCACTGTAATAGCACATTTCAAAGACTGATGAAAATAATAAGTTTACAAGCCATAGCAATATGATAAATGTATCTATACTAACATTTTTGTAGCTGAAAAAGGTTGTTGTTTCATATGGAAGAGAAACTGTTTTTGTTTGTTGTTTCCTTTTGTTATATTTTTCTGTAATTGCTAGAGAAGCTTTCTAACTCATTAACAAACTTTGATAGTAGTTGAGTGAATGCGTTTATGAACTTAAATGATAAATTCTATGGGGATTAAAATAGCGATCATATATGTTCTTATATCTTGAAAGGCTATACTAGGATTAAGTTCTACAATCCCGAATATCTTAGATTTTACTCATAGCAACCCCTCCTTGGGTTTCCGAGTCAGTATCTCTACAGAAGTAGATTGCCCAATCTTCCTTCAGAGGAGTGGCTGGTGGGTCTGAACTTCTAGCCTCTGGTTAGCAGTCAAATGACTTAGGCACCAGAGCTCCCTTTAGATGATTGTAAACTATAAACCTGACTAAGAAAAACTAAGTCTGAATTGGTGAAAACTCTTAACAGTAACAGTACCTGTTGACTCCACATAATCTCTCCTTCTCCTCTCCCAAGGAAGAATGAATATAGCATTTATAACCTTGATAAACGAGTATGAGGGCCAAAAGATATCGATATTAAAAAAAAAGTGCAGTAAACAAAACTAATAGCAACTTCTAACTTATATTCAAAGGGAGTTAACATTTCTAGAGAGGGCAGATGTCTCCATACGGAATTTCTACTAAAATACTAAGATTTATATTTGATATACTAAAATATATATGTGATATTGTTATTCTCTATTGAGTAACCAATATAATCTGCCAACTCCTAATCACACTATTTATTTATTTATTTTTTAATATCTGAGAACTACTTCTCTAGTCAACAGTAAGTGCACTACAGAGAATGTCTAAGAAAACAAGGCCTGGCTTTTTATCTCTGTTCATATTTTGTTTTCTTGTTGTTATTAATGTTAATTCTCCTTTCCAGAAGACCCATATGAATAGTTTTTCAATATTAGTATTCCGTTTTAGTGTGTCCCTGACTGTAGTTTTCCAGTTATAAATCTCTTCGAGACTAGAGTTCATAATATATTTTCTTATTCTTTTTCTGTGAGACAGTGCCCTGAATCTGTCTATGGTCCATAAATTATCATATATATGATAGAATCAAGTTGGAGCCCCAAGTCATCAGCAGGTACAAACTCAATTTTGCAAGACCAATCCATTAGTATCTAAAAACTATTAATAGAGAAGAGCAGATGAGGTACATTTTTTCCTACTGCAGGGGACAAGGCGAGGTCAGTGATCCTTGTGAAGTATTTGATCACGTATGTCAAAACCAAGAGTCTACTGTTAATGTTATCTTATCAAAATTAACTGTCTCCTGTGTATGCTCAGAAATGTACATACTCTCTGGATGTAAAAGTCATGAGAAACTTTAGAACAGAATTATTGCCCCTAAGTACCCATTTTTTCAAAACTATAATTTTGATTTAGTTTTCTTTTATAAACTTAACATTCTTTACTACTCCAATTTTCTCCTATTTTAATTTATTCATTGTAGTTTCACTTGACTAACTGCTTTTCACTTCCATTAATATTTTCACCTGAACTCAGGCTAAGAAATTATTTTGAGTAAATACTGAGATTGAGGTTGATGGGAAAATCAACCAATCAACAAACAAATACCCCTAAAATAAAGTCTTTATTTCAGAAATAATGTAAAGGATACTTTCTTAAAGAGTATAAAATATTTTCCATAGTGAAAAATAATAGGTGTTGGAAGACTATAGAGGAAAGCTAAAGAAAGGGGGGGGGAGTGGGAAGGGCAGGGAAGGGGTCAAAAAAGGAAGAAGAAAGGAGAGGAGCTAAAAGGAAGGGGTGGGAGAAAAAGGACACTCAGGTTATGAACTGCAGTAAACAGCTAACATCCATAAATCTGAGGAAACAGAAGAGTTTGGGGTTATCAAAAACCAGAAGTCCAGCCGAAGGCTCCACAGAATTCAAACTTCTGAAGAAAGGACACTGTGAGTAGACTCTGAGCAGGTCAGAGGCAACATAATGCAGAGGAAACCAAGAACTGCAACTGAGGACAGTTTCTAGGGTAGAGTGTCATTGAAGCAGCAAGGAAGAAAACAAGATTTCCCTTCCCTGAAAGCTGTCCAGTGTCCCTGTAGTGTGCCCTATTGGCAAAACTAAACTGGAAATCAGGTGGCAATAAAGGAAAGGATTTCTCAGAGTCCTTGTCCCAGTGTCAGAGCTGGTGGGGTTGGAGCTGAAAGACAATAGGTTAATAACTGGCACTGAATATAATTGAGGAAATTAAGATGCAGTAACTGACAAATTCCTTTCATTTTAAATCATAATCTTATTCTGTGGAGGAACTGGAATAGAATTGCTGACTCCAGAAACAGCCGTATGTCCAGAGGCTAGGGAAGGATGTTTGAAGAATTCTGAGAGTAAGAGAAAAGATGACAATGTTCAAAGAACAATTTTGTCATCCTGTCTCCCTTTTAGAGTATCCTTTGAAAAGAATCACTTCCTGAATGATTCAGTGACATCGTCTTCAAAACTGTGTTGACCTTATACACTGGATATAAAAATAAGCTAAAAAACCACATAGGACTTGGCTATATTCACCATGCCTCATCTGTCATGGGATAGTTAATTCATACATTCATCTTTTAAAACTAGTAATGAATTTCTAAAACCTTTTAAATGGGCTTAAGTTTTGTAATCCATTTATTGAACATGCCTGCAATGAAAAATTAATTATTAAACAAGAGCCTTGGGAAGACATCAGCAGCCTTGTCACCCACACGCTAGATTGATAACATGTCAGTTTCCAGACCAGGGAGGGCACTGACAGCTCTCAAATTTAAACCTGGAAGGTAATGCTAAGCATGTCATGGCATAAGTCACATTTTTAATTTATTTTTTATTAAATGTTGGATAGAATAAATTCATCCATGCCTCTCAAACTCTGCCTGATTAAATGAGCTGGCGCTTTTTCAAATGTAAAGCATGGTACGGCTTCTCAAGGGCATCGGAAACGCTGAAGCATAAGACAACGGTAAATACAAAAGGCAAAAGGGGTGGACAGTGATATATTCACAAGCACCACAGGCGAAGGGAGGTTTTTGAAAATGCTGAGGCTAACAAAACAAGGGCAGCACGCTCCCCAAATGGTAAATGCACCTGCAGGCAGACACTCTGCTTGAGTACTGGTGCATAAAAGTGTCCACCACTGAGGAAGAAGGAAAAAAAAAAAAAAAAACAGCAAGAGATGAAGATACGGAAAGAAACATCTGTAACCAATTTGCAAATTCTGGATGTTGGTATTGGGCTGAGAAGTCAGGAAAATTGTTCAATATTTGTGTCAGTCCGAACCTTTAATTTTGTAAAGTTAAGATGTTTTCTGTGACTGTAAAGAAGAGCACATCTGTTACATTATGTTTAACTGCAGCAAACACTCAGCTTCTTGAACTGTTCTCCTTCCAGGCAGAGCTCAATCTCATTCTATAAAGTAAAATGAAAATGGTTTATATCAAACATTTTCATCCAGGTCAGAGAGAACCAATCTTCCACATTACTAGTATCTAAAATATTTTGATATATGGAATCCAAATTAAAACAGCCTGTATGAACAAAATGATGGTTTGCTTCTACCCCACCAGGCTACACAGTATTGGGAAAAAAGAGAACATCTTCACAGTCTGTTCTTTTAATCCTTCATTCATTTCCCCCTCCCCCCAGGAAATAACTATTGGAAATTTACCAGACTAAATGGTGTGGAAGATACAAACATGTGAATGATACCCTCCAACTTTCTGAGCTTTTTGCTTAACAGATGAGGCAAAGGAGAATGTTATGTTGCATCTAAGAGACACTTAACAAGTGCTTATATAAATTGTGGCATGGGTCCCAAGAGAAGAATTCATTTAGAGTGTCTTTGAACTGGAAATTTTACAGAATGTTCACTATTTATCAGACACTTGGGATATATTGGTAAATAGGCAAACAAACATCCCTGCCCATGTGGAGTTTGTATTCTAGTGAGTAGAGACTAACAATATACAATGTTGTTGTTGTTATGTGTCAAGTTAGCCCTGACTCATAGCGACCCCTCCTTGGGTTTTTCGAGGCGGCATTTCTATAGAAGTTGATTGCCCAACCTTCTTTCTGAGGGGTGGCTGGTGGGTTTGAACTGCCAGCCTTCTGGTTAGCAGTCAAGTGCCTTAGGCACTACACTAGGAGAGCTCCTTATATACAATTGTTGTTGTTGTTGTTTGCTGTCAAGTCGGCCCCGACTCATAGCAACCCCTCCTTGGGTTTCCGAGGCAGTATCAATAGGGAAGTAGGATTGCCCAACTTTCCTTCCGAGGAGTGGCAATAGGTGTAATGAATAAATAAATAATATGACATATAAAACCATTACAAAAAATAAAAATAAAAAAATAAACAAACTTGGTGCCATCAAGTCAGATCCAACTCATAGCAACCCCTCCTTGGGTTTCTGAGATAGTCACCACAGAAGTAGATTGCCCAATCTTCCTTCAGAGGAATGACTGATAGTTTTGAACCGCCAGCCTTCTGGTTAGCAGTCAAATACCTTATGCACTAAGTCACCAGAGCGCCCATAAAAACATTAGTGCTAGGGAAAAAGAAACCATTGAAAAAGTTAAGTAGGATTCAGAGTGTCTTAATGTTCAGAATGAATGATCCCAATGTTAAAAAGGATGGGTGAGATAGGTCTCCTTGAGAAACTCACACTTGAGCAAATTCTTGAAAAATTTTCCGTAAGCAATGTTCATGGACAGAGGATGTTTCAAGGAGATAATAGCTTTAAAATTTATAATCAATCTTATGATTATCTTCAGAGCTTAGTAGCAAAACGACACACAGTAAGCATAAAATCTTTATTTACAAAATAAATGTATGACCACTTTATACAATCATGAAAGTACCAAGTACACTTGTCCAAATGTGAATAGTTCCCTATCGCTAGAGAATAGTGTATACCAGAAATCATGGTAGAAAAAGCTAATAAGTTAAGTCAAAGCCTTATTCTCAAATTCAAGGGAAAAGGAATTTCATAGGAAAGGGAACTTATAGGAAATTTAGTGTAGAATTACAAAGTACTTAAGTTAACCACTTAAATTTTTATCTAGAGTGAGACTGGCAATGAAAGGAGAAGGGAGGAGTGGTGACATGATGAGAACTGTGCTTTAAAGCAGTGGCTGAATTTGATTAGATATGGAAGAGACTGGGACATGATTAATAGGCTGTTAATTATTTCTAGTACAAGGTAACACAGACTTAATCCAGGATTATGATATTGGAACTTGAAACAGTGGGGCATATCTGAAGATGCTTATCCATTCATCACTGAGACTTTTTTTCGAAAAGAAGGAAGGAAGGAAAGACTAAAGGAACCAAAAGTAAAAATTCTCTGTTTACATGCTATTAAGGATGAAAGTAAACAGTTTTTCTTGTCATAGAGTTCACAAGGCAATCATCATAGAAATATACAAATTGTGATTGGTAATATTATAAAGGTATAATTCATATATAGAATTTATATATGAACAAGGATATAAATTGGTATTGTAAGAACGAATCCAGTTTAGAGAGTAACTATATTGTCCGTAGATGAAAAGAGAATGTGCCAGGGCTTAGGAAATAATTAAGCCTGGGATGGTAAGCAGGGTTAAGATACAAGTTTTGGAGCCAGTAGCAAAGAGTAGAAATGCTGATAATAGATGAAAGTAGCAAAGAAAGGGGATCCTTGGGTAATGAAACAGTTAACAAGCTTGCTGCTAACCAAAAGGTTGGAGGTTCAAGTCCACACAGAAGTGTCTTGAAAGAAAGGCCTCTTGATCAGCTTCCCAAAAAATCAACCACTGAAGATCCAATGGATGGCAGATCTACTCTAACATCCACAGGGTGGTCATGAGTTAGAACTGACTCTATGGCAACTGGTTTCGTAGTAAAGGAAGAGCAAATAAAAAAGAAGTAAAGGAAGGATGGACACTTTAGACTTCTAAGCTACATACCTGCCAAGATTTAAAGAGATTACAAGTTTGTCCCACATTGTCTGGAATTTTAAACTAACTAAATGTAAAGAAATCAGTTACTTGACATCATTTCCAATCTTCATTTATATAGTTCTGGAAAAATAAAATTCACAAAAAGAAAATCAAATTGTCTTTGTACAGAGGAGAATATAAACATTCTTAGTCTTTATCAATGCTAAAACATGTCTTCAGGTTTAATTCATGAGCAATTGATTGTGTTTATAGTAGTTTAAAGATAGTTTTATACTAAGGGACAAATATCAAAACACTTATAAATGGAAACATTAATTTCATGATGCTTTTAAAATGGTGAAAGTATTTATATAATGTTTTTATTAGTCTTATTGGCTTACATTGAATATTTACTGCATGTTTACTTCTTTCTTTTTAAGTACTTAATATCTTTACCCACTTATAAAATTATCAGATGAGGAGTAGCAAATATAACTCCCCATATTTTACAAAGGATTAAAGTAAGCAAGGAAAACTACCTTGCCAAAGTCACAAAGCTAATAAGCAGATAAATTCAGAACAAAAATAGGTATGTCGATGCAAGTATTTATTTTTCAACTACACAACTGATGAGCCAGTTTTAGGAATAATCACCTAACACACATAGAACTGGGAGATTTGATGTTTGAACTAATATTCAGATACAGTTATTGTGGTTCTTTTGATTACACTGGCTAATATGAAACAGAAAAACAATTTTAAATCTTGGTACAGTGTTTGATAATTATGCCATAAATTTTTAAGAATTATGTCACTGAAAATTATTCTGCCAGACATAAAGGAGCAAGAATGGGGAACTGTGCTGCTGTGAATCCAAGATTTAGTATGTTTCTTTCTCACTGCTAACAAAACAAGGGTAGAGAAATCCCAAAATGGGAAAAGAAGTGGCTTGTTCTCTGGCTGGCATGGCCTGAGAATGCTCTTGGTACAGCATTCTAAGTACCTAGGAGAGCATGTCAATCCCCTTGGTTTAATTAGGACCAATGTTGTTTGGCTGTGACTGAAAGACACAGAGAGAGCAACATGGGATCTAAGAAGTAGGAGGAACAGACGAGGCCATGTACTTCTAGTGGGGCAGAGAGGACAAAAATGTCCCCATGGTACTGGTGAATCCCAGGTACTCCACTTAAGAAAGAATCTTCTGGAGACAACTCTTAGCCATTCCAGAAACTTGGATAGATTTGGAATATTAAGCTTTCTTAGCCTTTTCGTTTTACATTCCTAAATTTAATTTCTAGCAGTACAGTGACAACTCTGCAGGAAGTTTGTAAGGATTCAGTCATTGTGAGGAAGACTTTTCAGATTGTTTCTAAAGCATCAAAGCTTTGGTACAAATCAAATGCAGGTTTCTACTATAGCATTTGGAAAATAAATATATGGTTTATGAAATAATGATAAGAAATGGTTGTTTTTGTTCTCAGAAATAGTTCCGGCTGATTATGTTATCACAAAATGTAAGCAAGTTAGATTCTCCTGCAGGGTGCTTTCATCCTCAGAATTCTTAGTGGTGAAAATTTGTAAAATATTCAAAACTCTTGTCTTTATGTGGAACCACCTGCTATTAATCTCTGAAACATGGACAACAGAGCAATTGTTTTTGTTATGTGCCCTCGAGTCGGACCTGACTCATAGCTGTCCGTCCTTGGGTTTCCGAGGCAGTATCACTACGGAAGTAGATTGCCCCATCTTCCTTCCGGAAGGAGTAGCTGGTGGGTTTGAACCACCAGCCTTCTGGTTAGCAGTCAAGTACCTTTAGGCACTACACTACCAGAGCTGATATAGATACTTTTAACTATAAGGTTTATTATGTTTTTTTTGTTTCCAATTACAAAGATTTCGAATGGTTTTGGAAAGTGACATATTGATCAACTCATTAATTATCAGTCTATCTAGTTGTTTCCTTTCCAGCTGTCTACTTTTGGGACTTTCTGTCATCCTTCTGTATAGATGAAGCCTGTGTGTGTGTGTGTGTGTGTGTTTAATGACAAACATGAAAACAACATTTAGATGGAGATTTTTTTTTAATAGGCCAAACATCTCTTTATGAAATCACCTGCTTCATGAGACTGCTGGCGAATACCAGCCTTGTTTTCCACAGTCATCCAATCAAACTGGTCACTTGGTTCATTCATAGAACTTTCTCACAATTATAAGTCTATACCATTGTAAGTATACATGATTTAGAAATCCACAATAAAGAGCACATAAACTTGTAGATGTATAAAGTTTAATTTTAAAAGCAACTTTACAAATAACTTCCTTACAACCAATATATTAGCTGCCTTCTAAAAGGCCATTTCATCCCCCACCTAAAGAAAAAAAAAAAAAAAAGTATATCCTACAATGGACTCTTAACAGCAATATAAATTGTCGAAATGTTGTTGTTGTTGTTATGTGCCCTCAAGTTGTCTCTGACTCATAGCGACCCCTCCTTCGGTTTCCAAGGCTGTATCATACGGCAGCAGATTTCCCCATCTTCCTTCCAAGGAGGGGCTGGTGGGTTTGAACCGCCAGCCTCTGGTTAGCAGTAAAATGCCTTAGGCTCTATACCACCAGAGCTCCCCTAATTTATGAAATAAGGGGAAAAATGACCCAATCTATTTTCTCCCCATTCTATATTATTTTTGTTAACATATATTAATTATCACTGTGTCATTTTAAAGCATTATATTGACAGAAGTTTACTTTTACATTGAATCTCTTGTTTTATCTGGTGGTATATGTATAAGATGACTTTCTTAATTATAATCAGACCCTGAACAATGCACATAAGAGAGACCTGGCATTACTGGACTCAGACTAGACTTAGAAACATCACATCCAACTATTTAAATGAAGATTAAAAGAGGACCAATATAGTAAGAAGGAGGAAATTTCATGATTTTATATACTGCCAAAGAGTATGTCCCAATTGCAAAATTAGTCATGATACACTCTTAAGATATTTCTCTCTCTAGTCTATCCATTAAAACTACAAAATTAAATAACACTTTACAGGAACTATTTTAATGATTGCTACTTATTATTAGAGAACAGCATAGGAAGGAAGCCTTTATTAAAAAATTAGTCTCTTTAAAATGCACAATATCTGTCATGAATTCTCTATCCTGCTAGTCTCCCGGGAAGGCAAATGGATGTGCCTGTTCCTATGTGCACGGGAGATCTAACAGACCTGACTGAGCCTCTGATAAATCTTCTCTATAGTCCCATTAGTTTTGATGAAGTTCTTTGAGAAACTGAGAAGAGAAAAATGCCTGTGAAAAATGTCCCTATTTTGTAATGTGGTGTTATTGATGCCTTGATTTATTCCATAGAATAGAGTAGGTCAAAGAGGGAAAAATTAACTTTTGTTTCTTTGCTAAATGTATTTGACTTAGTGCAAACACTTGGTTAAAAGCCACATTATGAATTGAAAACTTTTCATAGCACTATTTATTATTTGGATTATTATAAAATAGTCACAATATTATCAGCTTATTAAGTTTAAAATAATACTCCGCCTTACCTTTTTAACAAGCCTTTCATTAGATAGAATTTATTTTAAAACCAATGTATTTAAAGTTTTACTGGTAATAAGCAATATAGTGTAGGCTTCTATGAATCCAAGTTAGAATCCAGGTCCTCTCTCTTGGTAATTGTGCACCTTTGGAGATGTTTCTTGGATTATTTGTGTTTCACTTCCTTAGTATAAAGTAAAGAGAGAAATGGTAACAAATTCAAGGATTTGGGGGATGTTTAAATGAGATATTTTATTTAAGGCTCTTTTTGTCTCTGAAAAATAATGAGGTAAATGCTTTAGCTATTATTATTAGCATTGTCTAAGTAGTCTTCAAATTATTTATCTCTAACGGTGGAAGTCAACATCTAAGGGGGGAAAAAAACTTTAAAGATCTATTTTGATGTAGTCTACCTATAAATAAATATCCCTTTCCAAATTATTTATAGGATCTTTTTCTGCCTCTCCCTAATTCAGATGACGTGGAAGAAGTTTTCCTTTCCAGATAGGCTGACGTACAAGGAAGAGATTATACAATGTATCGTGTTTTAAAACCTTGTTAGCAGAGAGGAGGGCATTTGAAAAACTAAGGCAAGGAGACTTCCCTAGTGTGGGAATATTCATTGATTTCCCCACTAAGTAAGAGATGCATACCTTTGAAACAAAGACCTCTATGAGGAAAGGGTAGAGCAGAAATTTATTTGGTGAAGTGAGGATACTTTTTTTACTATGTAATTTTATTTAAATCATTAGTTTTCCTTCTAGAAAATTTGGGTAAGTGTGCCTGGCTAGCCATAATGCATAGTTCACCTTTTACACATCTGTACACACATGTACACTTTAACACTTTAAGTGCACTTTCATTTCTCTCAAACATTCTATGTGTGTTCTTGTGACTGACATACTCTACCCAATGGACCATTATATTTCCTCACCATCAAACCCCTCTCCGGGTCCTTTATGACTCCTATAATGAAAACAGTTTTAAATTAAACCATTATCATGTCAATATGAACATTTTAAAACATCTTTAATAGACAATATACTGATTTTTAGTTTTCAAACTAAAATAATAGTGAATTTAGCTACATAGTAGGAGACATTATATTATGTTATTGAAAGCAAAGAATT